>NC_140993.1:149983254-150528381 GCF_052327205.1 Somniosus microcephalus
AAAGGGAGGGGGGGCAAGGGAGGGGAAGGGAGAGGGGGAAAGGGAGGGGGAGGGAGGGGGAGAGGGAGGGGGAGGGAGGGAGGGGGTTGAGGGAGGGGGTGAGGTTGGGGGGAGGGGGAGGAGTGGGAGAGGGGGGAGGGGGAGAGGGGGGCAGGGAGGTGGGATGGGGGGGAGGAGGGGGGCCTGATATGGCCGATTGCGGCTGGCCGGGCCCGGTTGCCTTGGTAACCCTCCTCCCCTCTCCGTCTCCCGAATCTCTGGGCCTGAGCGGGCCGATTGCGGGCTGGCGAGCTCGGTTGCCGGGGTAACCCTCTCCGCTCCCCCTCCCTCCCGAGCCCCGGTTGCCTTGGTAACCCACCTCCCCCTCTCCGCCTCCCGATCTCCGGGCCTGGGCCTGAGCGGCCGATTGCGGCTGGCGAGCCTGGTTGCCGGGGTAACCCTCTCCACTCCCCCTCCCCTCCTGAGTCCCGGTTGCCTTGGTAACCCTCCTCCCCTCTCCGCCTCCCGATCTCTGGGGGGGGTGGGGGGGAAGGGGGTGGGGGGTGGGCGTGTGGGGGGGGAAAGGGGGTTGGGGGGAAGGGTGGAAAGGGAGGGGGGGAGAGGGAGGGGTGGGGGGTAAAGGGGGGAGGGGGTAAAGGGGGGGAGGGGGTAAAGGGGGGGAAGGGAGGGGGGGAAGGGGGGAGGGGGGAAAGGGAGGTGGGGTGAAAGGGAGCGGGGGGAGCAAGGGGTGGGGAAACATGAAACTTAAAGTACTTATAAAACACTTTTGGTAAATCTTTCTATAACATGCACTTTACAACCTCACCAATCTTTTTATTAAAAAAGGGGTGCTCACCTCTGTGTTTTATCACAAACAATGGCCGCTGCTTGCTGTTCAGTTGGAAAGATTAGGCCCCGCCCACACTGTCGATTGTCTGTCACAGACACAGATTTGGAGCACAGAAGCCCCACCCACTCTATGTTCCTGTACTAAGATGGCCGCGCATGCACTCTGTTACACACTGAATCAAAATGGCGTCGCACTGAAACTTTTCGCCCTCCTTGACAAGATGGCTGCCATTAACCTGGGGCTGTCAGCAGAAGAAATTTCCTCAGCTGCAAACACAGGATCTTCAGATTATTATTTGGGGCTTGCGACCTACCCCAGTTGCTTATGAAGCCTCCCCACCTACTGACCCCGGGAATGGAGCTGAGGCAGCACACCCTCTGCCCTCTGCCAGTGTTTGTCTCTGTCTAGGCCGGGAGCCTGGGTCTAGAGTTGCACTGCTGGCAGTTGGAGAAGCCTAGGCCCCGGGCCTGGAAAAACGGTGAAAGGTAGGAGAATTATAGAGGTTAGACAAAAGATTTACAAATTAATTAACTTTTTTTTAAAAACAATTTGTGTTTTAAAAGCAACTTTTTTTTTGCTGGAAATGTAGATTTGAAAAGAAACACGCAGAAAGCGGGAAAAAGAAATGAAAAGTTTGGAATCAAGATGGCGGCGACTCACCTCGGTTCAGAACGATAAGGCCCGCCCACACAGGCACCGATTGGTCGACCGTCAGGTCACCGAAGCGTAGGATTGGTCAATCGTCCCGTCACTCGACTGTAGGAGGGCCTGCCCGCACGCGCCAGGAACCCGGCGTACGATTGGTCGACCTCGACGTCACTCTATGGCTAATGAGCGGATAATGAGATGCTAATGAGCGGAATTTTGAACGTTTTTTGCATACCGCGGGCGCGATTTTTGTCCGGCCGAAACGTAAATACGCTTATGACCGTTTTGGAAAGGTAAGCTTTCTTTTGACGTAACGCACGCGTAGGTACGCTCTATAACTTTCGAGCGCATAGCCGGACAGACGCACACCGGAGGACAGACAGATAGACAGACAGACAGACAGATCCGTTTATATATATAGACTAGCTGGAGTGCCCGGCGGTGCCGAGGCTTTTTCGAGGGATGTTGTTGTTGGAAGAGAGAGAGAGAGCGCGACTGGGGGGGGAGAGAGAGAGAGCGCGACTGGGGGGGGGGAGAGAGAGAGAGCGCGACTGGGGGGGAAGAGAGAGAGTGACTGGGGGGGGGAAGAAAGAGCGACTGGGGAGGGGAAGAGAGAGAGCGACTGGGGGGGAAGAGAGCGAGCGACTGGGGGGGAAGAGAGCGAGCGACTGGGGGGGAAGAGAGCGAGCGACTGGGGGGGAAGAGAGCGAGCGAACTGGGGGGGGAAGAGAGAGAGCGACTGGGGGGAAGAGAGAGAGCGACTGGGGGGAAGAGAGAGAGCGACGGGGGGAGGGGGGGTGAGTAGAGGGGGGGAGGGGAGGGGAGAGGGAGTGGGGGAAGGGGAAGGGGGAGGAGTGGGGGAAGGGGAAGGGAGTGGGGGGGAGGGAGGGGGGAGGGGAAGGGGGGGAGTGGGGGAAGGGGTGGAGTGGGGGAAGGGGAAGGGGGAGGAGTGGGGAAGGGGAAGGGGGAAGAGAGACAGAGCGACTGGGGGGAAGAGAGAGAGAGAGCGACTGGGGGGAAGGGAGAGAGAGAGCGGACTGGGGGGGAAGAGAGAGAGAGAGCGACTGGGGGGGAAGAGAGAGAGAGAGCGACTGGGGGGGAAGAGAGAGAGAGAGCGACTGGGGGGAAGAGAGAGAGAGAGCGACTGGGGGGGGAAGAGAGAGAGAGAGCGACTGGGGGGGAAGAGAGAGAGAGAGCGACTAGGGGTAAGAGAGAGAGAGAGCGACTTGGGGGAAGAGAGAGAGAGAGCGACTGGGGGGAAGGGAGAGAGAGCGACTCTGGGGAGGAGGGGAGTGGGGGAAGGGGGGGAGGGAGGGGAGGGGGAGGGGGAGTGGGGAAGGGGAAGTGGGGAGTGGGGGAAGGGGAAGGAGTGGGGGAAGGGGAAGGGGGAGGAGTGGGGGGGGGAGGAGGGGGAGTGGGGGAAGGGGAAGGGGGGCGATGAGGGGGAGGGAGGAGGGGGAAGAGGGAAGCAGGGGGGAGGGGGAGGGTGGGGGGGAACGGGAGGGGATGGAGGAGGGGGAAGGGGGAGGGAGGAGGGGGAAGGGGGAGGGAGTGGGAAGCGGGGAAGGGGAGGGGGAAGGGGAGAAGGGAAGGGGAGGGGGGAGGGAGGGGAAGGGAGAGGAGGGGGAAGGGGGAGGGGGGAAGGGGGAGGGGGAAGAGGGAGAGGGAGGGGAGGGGGGAGGGGGAGGGGGGAGAGGTGGGGGGAGGGGAGGGAGGGGGAGGGAGGGGGGAGTGAAGGGGGGTGGGGAGGGGAGGGGGCGAGGGGGGTTGGGAGGGGGAGGGGTGGGGGGAAGGGGGTGTGGGGAAGGGGGTGGGGGAGGGAGGGGAAGGGGGGAGGAGTGGGTGGGGAGGGGGGGAAGTGGGGAACGGGAGGGGGGAAGGGGTGTGGGGAGGGGGTGGAAGGGGGTGTGGGGGGGAAGTGGGTGTGGGGGGGAGGGGGGGCGGGGGGGGGGGTGTGGGGGGGAGGGGGGTGTGCGGGGAGGGGGTGGGGGGTGGGGGGGGAAGGGGGGTTGGGGGGGAAGGGGGTGTGGGGGGGGTGGGGGTGGAAAGGGAGGGGGGAGATAAACTTAAAGTACAGGAAACTTTGTGCTATCCGGCACCCACCGTCTCCAGAGTTAATGTTGAGAGATACGGAGATTCTTATCTCTGTATTTAACAACAAACACTGTTGCTTAGCAACAGCTTCTAAACACTCAGGTGTGGCCCTAAACCTCTGCAGCTGAAGCTGTTGCTATAGCTACAGACCTTGCACAGCTTGACCGTTCAAACAAAGCAAAAAAAAACAAAAAAGAATAAAAAACAGCTGCTGATTTTTGCGGTGGCTCCAGATTGCCGGATAGCTCACCTCCGGATAGCACAAAGTTTCCTGTACTTATAAAACATTTTTGGTAAAAGGAAAAGTTTGGAATCAAGATGGCGGCGACTCACCTCGGTTCAGAACGATAAGGCCCGCCCACACACGCACCGATTGGTCGACCGTCAGGTCACCAAAGCGTAGGATTGGTCAATCGTCCCATCGCTCGACCGTAGGAGGGCCCGGCCGCACGCGCCAGCAACCCGGCGTATGATTGGTCGACCTCGAGGTCACTCTATCGCTAATGAGCGGAATGTTGAACGTTTTTCGGATACTGCGGGCGCGATTTTTGTCCGGCCGAAACGTAAATACGCTTACGACCATTTCGGAACGGTAAGCTTTCTTTCGACGTAACGCACGCGTGGGTACGCCCTATAACTTTCGAGAGCGCATAGCCGGACAGACGCACACGTGAGGACAGACAGACAGATAGACAGACAGATAGACAGACAGACAGAAAGAAGTATCCGTTTATATATATAGATTATTTCGGATGAGATGTTAAACCTAAGATGTTAATGTCTGCTCTCTCACGTGGACTACTTCGAAGAAGAGCAGAGGAGTTGTCCCCCCTGTCCTGGCCAATATTTATCTCTCAATCAACATCACTGAAAAAAACAAATTATCTGGTCATTATCACATTGCTGTTTTTGGGAGCTTGCTGTGCGCAAATTGGCTGCCGTGTTTCCTACATTACAACAGTGATGACACTATAAAAATAATTCAATGGCTGTAAAGCGCTTTGGGACGTCCTGGGGTTATGAAAAGCACTATATAAATGCAACTCTTTCTTTATAAATATTGGCTGGGACACAGCAATCTTCTTGTTGCTTCAAAGTTTGGACACTGTTTTAAAACTGACTTTGCTTAATCATTGCTTATCAGTGTTTCTCAATCTCATCCTGTTGCCACGTTTTAGCTTTTAAAAACATTCTAGTCAGAGACAATCTTGGAACGAACATTTTGTGTGGACAATCTCCACATGAAGTTTTACCGCCTCTTTGTTAGAGCAATCCTAAACTAATTCAATAGCTAACGAATGAGGGTTTCTGCCTGCAGTGCACTGACCACATTTGTGATGGTACAAATGCTGAGGGGAAAAAGCCACTCCTTTTAATGGTAGCATTGATTAAATAAGTTGCTCATAGATGCCAACAATGAAAACGTCAAAATACTGAGATTGTTATTATAAAAATGGGAGGACTTCGCAACAGCCCAAATACGATTTGGTTGGGATTACGGAAACGTGGCTCAAGGAAGACCAGGACTGGGAACTCAACATCCAGGGGTATTCGATATTCAGGAAAGATAGGCAAAAAGGAAAGGGAGGTGGGGTAGCATTACTGGTTAAAGAAGGGATTAACACAATTGTAATGAAGGATATTAGCTCTGATGAGGTGGAATCTGTATGGGTAGAATTGAGAAATACTAAGGGGGAAAAAATGTTAGTGGGAGTGGTTTATAGACCTCCAAACAGTAAGGCGGAGGTTGGGGATAGCATTAAAAGGGAAATTAAAGAAGCGTGCAATAAGGGCACAGCAGTCATCATGGGTGACTTTAATCTACATATAGATTGGGCCAACCAAATTAGTAACAATACTGTGGAGGAGGAATTCCTGGAGTGTTTACGGGATGGTTTCCTGGGCCAATATGTCGAGGAACCAACCAGAGATCAGGCCATCTTAGACTGGGTATTATGTAACGAGAAAGGATTAATTAGCAATCTTGTTATACGAGGCCCCTTGGGTCGGAGCGATCATAATATGATCGAATTCTTCATTAAGATGGAGAATGAAGTAGTTGACTCGGAGACTAGGGTCCTCAATTTAAATGAAGGAAACTACGATGGTCTGAGGAGCGAGTTGGGTAGGATTAATTGGGGAATGGCACTCAAAGGGTTGATGGTGGATAGGCAATGGCAAACATTCAAAGACCGAATGGATGAACTACAGAATTTGTTCATCCCAGTTTGGCATAAAAATAAAACAAAAAAGGTGACCCAACCGTGGCTAACAAGGGAAATTAGGGATAGCATAAGGTCCAAGGAGAGGGCATATAAATTGGCCAGAAAAAGCAATAATCCTGAGGATTGGGAGCAGTTTAGGATTCAACAAAGGAGGACAAAGGGATTAATTAAGAAAGGGAAAATAGAATATGAGAGTAAGCTTTCAGGGAACATAAAAACTGACTGTAAAAGCTTTTATAGATATGTGAAGAGAAAAAGATTGGTGAACTCAAGCGTAGGTC
Source organism: Somniosus microcephalus (assembly GCF_052327205.1). NCBI lineage: Eukaryota > Metazoa > Chordata > Chondrichthyes > Squaliformes > Somniosidae > Somniosus > Somniosus microcephalus. The sequence continues at coordinate 149,989,332 of NC_140993.1, forward strand.
CCTTGCAGTCAGAATCGGGGGAATTTATAATGGGGAACAAAGAAATGGCAGACCAACTAAATACATATTTTGGTTCTGTCTTCACAAAGGAGGACACAAATAACCTCCCAGAGATGCCGGGGAACATAGGGTCTGATGAAAGGTGGAACTGAAAGAAATCAGTATTTGTAGGGAAATGGTGTTAGGAAAATTGATGGGACTGAAGGCCGATAAATCCCCAGGGCCTGATAATCTACATCCCAGGGTACTTAAGGAAGTGTCCCTAGAAATAGTAGATGCATTGCTGGTCATCTTCCAGAACTCAATAGACTCTGGAACGGTACCCATGGATTGGCAGGTAGCTAATGTTACCCCACTATTCAAAAAAGGTGGTAGAGAAAAGGCGGGGAATTATAGACCGGTAAGTTTGACATCGGTAGTGGGGAAAATGCTAGAGTCCATTATAAAAGATGTAATAGCAGAGCACTTGGAAAGCAGTGACAGGATTGGACAAAGTCAACATGGATTTACAAAAGGTAAATCATGCTTGACTAATCTACTGGAATTTTTTGAGGATGTAACTGGTAAAATAGATAAGGGAGAACCAGTGGATGTGGTGTATTTGGACTTTCAGAAGGCTTTCGATAAGGTCCCGCATAAGAGATTAGCGTGCAAAATTAAGGCACATGGGATTGGGGGCAAGGTATTGGCTTGGATAGAGAACTGGTTGGCGGACAGAAAGCAAAGAGTTGGAATAAACGGGTCGTTTTCCGAGTGGCAGGCAGTGACTAGTGGGGTACCGCAAGGATCGGTCCTAGGACCCCAGCTGTTCACAATATATAGTAATGATCTGGATGAGGGAATTGGATGTAATATCTCCAAATTTGCAGACGACACAAAGCTGGGTGGGAGGGTATGCTGTGAGGAGGATGTCGTGAAACTCCAGTACGATTTGGACAGGTTGGGTGATTGGGCAGAAACATGGCAAATGCACTATAATGTGGATAAATGTGAGGTTATCCACTTTGGTGGCAAAAACAGGAAGGCAGATTATTATTTGAATGGCAATAGATTGGAAGAAGGGGAAGTGCAAAGAGACCTGGGTGTTCTTGTGCACCAGTCGCTGAAGGTAAGCATGCAGGTGCAGCAGGCGGTTAAGAAGGCAAATGGTGTGTTGGCCTTCGTAGCAATAGGGTTCGAGTACAAGAACAAGGATGTCTTGCTGCAGTTGTACAGGGCCTTGGTGAAACCACACCTTGAGTATTGTGTGCAGTTTTGGTCGCCTTACCTGAGGAAGGACGTTCTTGCCATGGAAGGAGTGCAGCGAAGATTCACCAGGCTGATACCTGGGATGGCAGGAATGACGTATGAGGAGAGATTGTGTCGATTGGGCTTATACTCACTGGAGTTTAGAAGATTGAGAGGGGATCTCATCGAAACCTATAAAATTCTGTCAGGCCTGGACAGACTAGATGCAGGAAGGATGTTTCTGATGGCTGGGGAGTCCAGAACCAGGGGTCATAGTCTAAGGATAAGGGGTAAGCCATTTAGGACTGAAATGAGGAGGAATTTCTTCACCCAGAGAGTGGTGAACCTGTGGAATTCTCTGCCACAGAGGGCGGTGGAGGCCAGTTCATTAAGTATATTCAAGAAAGAGTTGGATATATTTCTTAAGGCTAAAGGGATCAAGGGATATGGGGAGAAGGCAGGGACAGGGTACTGAATTTGGATGATCAGCCATGATCTCATTGAATGGCGGAGCAGGCTCGAAGGGCCGAATGGCCTACTCCTGCTCCTATCTTCTATGTTTCTATGTTTCTATGATAGAGGCTACCTTTTCTCATACCTCGCTCCTTTTCTCATAACTTTTCATAATTCTTACACATTTTCTAAAAAATATATATTTGCAGCAAAAACAGTTGACCCTTTGGTCCTCCTCTTCTTAGTGCAGACTCTGATGGTCTTCCGGTATTAGGTTTACAGTAGGAACTATATTCCCCTTACCAAAATAAAATATATATGAAAGTGAGCCAAACAAAAATGTATTTATTAACAAAAATCTAATCTAATATTGTTTAAAAAATCATGGATGTGGACTGAGTTCTTCTTTCTCATGAGTTTCTTAATCTCTTGAATTATTCATATTAGAGGATGAAATTATTGTATTTTTTCTACAAAAAATAATGCTGTCTGGTTTTAGTACTGGTGATTTGGACAAGTTATGCTATTTTCCATTTGTCTGCACTGTAAGATTGAGTGCACGGAAGATACTAAAATCTTTCTATCCCCAGGATACCATAGATGGAGGTCATTCAGCCCATGGTGCCTTTGTTGCCTCTTTGTTAGAGCAATCCTAAACTAATCCACTACCCCACTCTGCACAATGCCATAAAGTGGAAATTCATGCATGGACACAGAACCATGTATTATACATTATTGCAAATAGAAGATAACTGATTTATATATTGCCATATTACATCTTCAGTATGTCCAAAAGGGTTTTTCAGCCAATGAATTATTTTTGAAGTACAGTCACTGTTAATTAGGAAAATGTAACAGCCAATATGCACATGGTGAATCCCACAAACATCAATGAGGTGACCAGTTAATCTGTTTTTGGTGGTGTTGGTTGAGGCATATACTGTATATTAGCCAGGACACTGGAAGAACTCCTAGGCCTAGAAATTGGGTATAGCCCCGCTTGGGGTGTTAGAATTGGCGCAGCGCAAAGTTTATAGCCAGACGCAACTTATCGCCACCTGGCGCGATATTGGGTTGCATCGCCCCTAAAGGTGATTGAGGCGCGAATTCAGGCGTTACACGGGACTCCTAAGGCGCTAAACTTCCGGCGCAACCCAATATCGGAGCGGACGGGCGCAGCGCAGGTGCTCTCAATTACTGATGACCACGAGACTTCCAGGCGCCGGCCAGCTCTTAAAGGGGTGGGTCAGTCAGCTTTAGCATCCACACTCTGCGCCTTGCAGGCCTCAGAATCGGCGTAGGCCCTTCTCTGGCGCTAAAAACTTGGACCAGATGGAGAAGGTGAGACAGAGAGCAGAGCGCTTCACCAATGAGGCTCTGGAGCAATTGGTGGCCGCAGTGGAGCGCCGGCGAGATGTTCTCTACCCAAACAATGGCACGAGGCCAAATCATAAGGACTACCGACGAGCTTGGAGGGATGTATGCCAGAGGGTCAACTCCAGCAGCATGGTGACCAGGAGCCCTGTCCAATGCAGAAAGAAATTCAACGACCTCACTCGGGTCGTGAGGGTGAGTGTTTCTGCAAACTTCTGCATCCCTTCATTTGCACCTGACTTTATGGCTACAGGGTGGGCTGTGCCCCATTGGCCATCTGCCAGCAAGCACCCATGGCCCTTTCTGGGCACACACATGCACATTTGGCTCAAGGCGTCATGTAAGGGCTCTTGCACCATGGGGGGGCATGAGATGATCACTCAGGGCATCATGTAACATAACTTCCCCTCCTTTCCCCTGCAGTCCAAGCTGGCGAGGATTGGCAAAGACCAGCTTCGTACCGGTGGAGGACCTCCACAAGTGGTCACTCTCACGGATCTCGAGGAGAGAGCCCACCAGATTCTTGGAGGACGTCTGAGTGGTCCTGTAACCACTGCAGCTGCCGACCCCATTATCGACAGCGATGGTAAGGTTCTCACCTTTTACAACTGTCTCCTTCCACTTGTTCCCCCCGCCAGCATGCTTTCTCACTGTGGACCCATGTCATAGCCTTGCCGCAATCTGGCATCCCTTGCTGCCAAGCTGTCCTTTTGCTAAAGCCACTCTTCCACCTCCCTGCTTTCAGATGCTGCATCACCAGCTCGGGAGCCGGGCCCTCAAGCTGCCAGTGCCAGTGCCTCCGAAGGCTCAATGAGAAAATTACTGTCCAACAGAAGGTCAGCAACTCTCTCCAGCAACGATCAGAATGGCCAGCCCAAATGGCTGCAGCTTTTATACTAGTGCTGTCCCCTTTAAATAGCGCCCCCCCCCCCCCCCCCCCCCGAGTCCGAGAAGGGCCTGGGAACGCTCCATCCAACTGTCACTAATAGCGCCAGGCGGAAAGGTTGCGGGCGCCACCGAATATCCGGTCCGGGGCGCCAAAAAGGCGTTGCACACTGAAATGACGTCATGATCTGCCTGCGCCTGCAGGCGAGCGCAAAGAGTTAGCGCTGGCGCTAAAAGGATACTCAATATGGGAGGTGGCGCTATATTCACTGCGCCCGCCCAAAAATTGGGTAACGCCCCAATTCTCGGGCTCTTTAGGCGCTAATCGCTAGCGCTACCAACCGAATTTCTAGGCCCTTATATTTTTCGACTAGTACTATGGAACCACTTAACCGTGATCAGAGCTATACTGTACAAATTAAAAAGGCTTTATAATCCCCATCCAAAAGCACGTATTCTGTACAAAATACGGTAGCTTTAAAATCTGTCAGAGAAGGTACTCATTTCCTCTCAGTGCAGTCTGGTTAGCTATTTATGTGCGGGTTTCAGCACGTGTCCATCTGGTTAATGGACTACGGGATCATTTTTAAGGAGGGCATATCCAAGATCAAAAGAAAAACTACAGTGGTTGTGTAGTGCCCATGCCCCAGTAACTGCAGTGAGTCAAGCCAGAACCAGGTCCAAGGCTCCCGCAACCGGAGCGAGGTGCTCGGCGATTCGGGCAGAGGCAGCGCAGCGCGGTGAGCAGCAGCAGCAGCCAAGCCGACCCGCTGGAGCACATCGGCCAGCAGCTCCTCGGCGGGAAGGAATTCCAACTGGGAGGAGGGGAGCCGAGCATGGCGGCCATAGGCCGACCCGGGAGAGGGAGAAGTAGGCCCCAGGCCGTGGAACGTGGAGCCGGCGACGTTGAAGAGGAGGCCGCATTGGAGCATTCACATCCCGACGATGTGTTCGGCGAGTCGGGCAGAGGAGCGCAGCGCAACGAGCAGCAGCAGCAGACTCAACGACAAGCTGCAGCACGTCGGCCGGCAGCTCCATTTCGGGTAACTCGCAGTCCGGATGGGAGGAGGGGAGCCGGGCATGGTGGCCAGAGCGGGAGAAGCAGGCCACCACACGTGGAGCCGGCAACAGTGAGGAGGAGGCCGCGGTGAAGAGAAGGACGGAGCGGCTGAGGGACATCGTGCTCCCACTGCCACGGGAAGCCATTGTATTGACTCTGAACGCGGCGCTGTATGTATAGCTGACGCGTCCCTACGGGGAACAAGCATTCTATTGTACTTGTTACATATGGCAAATAAATCTGAATCTGGGATCAGCCGGCAGGCAGCAGGACTGATGAGGAATTTGTCAGCCACACACTGCAATCTCTTCCTTTTCTCTCAAATATGGGATTTTTTACAATGCAAGCGCTAAGAGCAACGGGGGTGGGGTATACTAAATGCGGACAGTTGGCATCTCTGGTTACTTTGAAGTCACTCTTGTGCTTGAAAACGATGTTTTCCGGTTGATGACGCTTATTGGCCAATTAAAATAGGCCTTCCGGCGGTGGGCCTGGCCGAGGGAGGAGGAAATAACGTAACCGGAAGTGATCTTTTAACTTTCCAGGCTTACCTTGTGCTGTGAGTGTGAGTGTGAGAGAGAGAGAGAGAGAGAGAAAATATAAGATGGCAGTTGCGGTGGAGGCCCTGCTGGCCGAGGTGGAGCGGGCCGAGGCGGCGCGGTTGCAGTCTGTCAGTGTGCACAAGGAGCTGGAGCTGAGCTTCGATCTGGGCAGCCTGGCGGCGCTCGACACTAACGCCCCGAACGCTGGCGCCTTGCGGCAGAGCCGCGAGCAGTCGTTGCGCTCGCTGGCCCGCGACAACACACAGCTGCTGATCAACGCCATCTGGGGCCTGCCCACCGAGCGGCTGCAGGAGACCATCGTGGCCAAGCTCCCCGAGCCCACCACACGCATCCCCCGCGAAAAGCCTCTGCCCCGACCCCGGCCGCCCACCCGCTGGGAACAGTTCGCCCAGCTCAAGGGGATCCAGAAGAAAAAGAAAACCAACCTGGTCTGGGACAAGGAGAAGAAAGAGTGGCGGCGCCGCTGGGGCTACAAGAGAGCCAACGATGAGACTAAAGAGTGGGTTATTGAAGTGCCCGAGAAGGCAGATCCCAATGAGGATCAGTTTATGAAACGTGTTACAGCCAAAAAAGAAAGGGTGGCGAAGAACGAGCTGAACAGGCTGCGCAATATCGCCAGAGCTCAGAAGATTAAAGTGCCAGGCTTGGGACTCGCCTCGACCGACCAGCCAAGCAAGGCTGAGCTAGGCAGAGCCATTCATGTGGCTAAGTCCTCCACGGCTTCAGTTGGCAAATTTCAGGATAAGTTACCTAAAGAAAAGGAGCTGAGGAATGTTGGCAAGAAGAGGCAGTTCCAGCCCCTGATTGGAGATTTTTCTGCAGAGAGGCAAAAACAGCTAGAACTTTTAAAAATCATGTCCAGCAAGAAACCAAAACTGGACCTCACAAAAGCTGTAAATAGGCAGCTTCGTGAAGATGATCAGGAGCAGGCGGCAAAGCGAAAGAAAATGTGGTCAAAAGGCAGGAAAGGAGGAAAAGGTTATCGTGGAAAGGGTGGAAAAGGTCAGGATCGAAAATCGGACATGAAACAGCGAGGAAAGGGAAAATGAACCATATAGTAAAATGAGCCACATAGAACTGTTGTTTAAATATTGTACTTTTGACTGCAAAGAACATTCTAGTTTTGAGGAAAATATCTAGTCCTTTGAAAAATGTCCTCAGCTTTGTTTTTCAGGAATTTAAAATAAACAAAACTATATTTTATTTCATGTGGTTTGTGTATCTGTGTATATAAATATATATTAGAGTGCAGGATTACACTTTGTGCAGAAAGTGACTTACATTTGTATCCACATAGTCATCTTTCATGTGGTTCAAGGCTTGTTTCTGCAATCCTACATGTAGCTGGCTGCTACCAAAAGGGTCACATTGAAATCATTTTACCTTGTTTGACATCCAATTATAGTAAGAACATAAGCAGTAGGAGCAGGAGTAGGCCATACGACCCCTCGGGCCTGCTCCGCCATTCAATAGGATCATGGCTGATCCGAACCTGTCCACTTCCCTGCCCACTCCCCGTAACCCCTAATTCCCTTATCAGCTAGGAAATTGTCTATCTCTGTTTTAAATTTATTTAATGTCACAGCTTCCACAGCTCTCTGAGGTAGCAAATTCCATAAATTTACTACCCTCTGAGTGAAGAAGTTTCTCATCTCAGAATAAGGGGCTGCCGTTTCAAAACTAAGATTATGCCCCCTATTTAACTCCTCCAAAGATTTTTTGCCTTTCAGACGAGTATATGAAGCATGTAAGAACACACCATTTGCTGTAACTTGAAAAGTTGACCAAATTTACAGCAAATGGTGTGTTCTTACAAGTCCACCCTCAAGTGGCTGTGCACCTGAATCGAGGGTCACAGGCACTTACAACTCGTAGGTGTTGTCTTTTTCCTTCGGCGTCTTCTGTAACAGTTCAATCCATTCTTGTTGCTTGCATCTCCTGTTAACTTGACAAGTTATTGTTAGTAAATATAATACAATCACCAACTGAACAATGACCAAAACATGGGAGATAATTCTTTACCCCTTGCCCTGTCAAACAAGCAAGAAGGCAGAATCACATTCCATGTGAACTGGCAGTCATGTTTTGGTGGGGAAGAGCCATTTATCCTTGCAATATTTTGTTTATACGGTGAATTTTCAATTTTTTTTGTTGAAATCTTGGTAATTTTTAAAAATACACTCTATTCTAAAGGTGGAAAGGACTAAGCTCGAGCACGAAGAATGAGCACTTGGGTAAAGTAATGGCGGACTGCCGGAACCCAGGTGGATGTGCCCCAGTGTGAGTCACAGCCTTAAGGGAAGAGAGGAAAAATGTTTTGAAATTGCTCTAGTTCAGTTTTCAATTCAATTATTCACGATTTGCGTGTCTTTGCAGGTTGCCATGGGATGTTTGTAAAGTGGAGAAATCATTCTATATCCTGGAGCAGAATATTTTTTTCTGAAGCATTAAAAAAAAAATTCACAAGTTACATCATATGGAAAATTAAGAGCTGTGTTTGGATAATGTAAAGTGGTGAAGTACCAGCATGCTGCTTCAAAAGTAACAAGCCATCAGGAGGGAGGTGGAGTTGTCCACTTCAGAGTAATAACAGAAGTTCCATTTGTTCCAAGATGCTTTACAGAGAAATAAAATAAGGAGCTGTGGAACAGATGCTAGAGGAGGTAGCTGAAGGTTAGGTTGAAAAGATGGGTTTTGAGAAGATTGTTAAAGGACAGAGAAATAGAGGGTAGAGGAGATTAAGAACATAAATAGGAGCAAGAGTAGGCCACTCAATAAGATTATGGCTGAACTTCTACCTCAACTCCACTTTCACTAAAAAGGGAATTCCATAGAATAGGACTGAGGCAACTGAAAGCTATGCCACTGATGGTGGGACAAATTGGGGGAATGCACAGGAGCCAAGAGTCGGAGGATTAAAGAGTGGTGGAGGGGATGTAAGGTTTTAGGAGGTTGCAGAGCTAGGGAGGAGCAAGGTTATGGAGAGATTTGAAGACGAGGACAATTATTTCAAACTGGATGCATTTGAGGATAGGGAGCTATTGTAGGGCAGCAAGGATTGGGGTAATGGACAAGGGAGACATCGTGCAAGAGAGGATGCAGGCAGCTGCATGGAAGACAAATTGCAGTTTTTCCAAGATGGATGATGGAAGACCAGTAAGGAGACAATTACAAATCTGGGGGCGGGGGAATCTGGATAGGGGTTTCAGTGGTAGGGGGCTGAGATGGGGCAGAGACGGGCAATGTTGCAAAGTTGGAAGTATGGAATATAAAGCTCATTTGGTATCAGTTTCCTATATGCCTATAGATGATGCATAACTTGGGGAGGGTACGCTTTGCTCGTCCATGTACTATTTTTTATTACAGGGAAAGTAGATAACTTACTCTCAGTCTAAGCCATTGCTGCTCTTGAATTAGCTGTCAGCAGGTATGTGGGGGGAAGGTGGGTAGAGGAATTATCCTTTTCTCCTTGTGCTCTGTCTAATAGTAACATTGGCATAATTATTCCCCCACTTCAGTTTTTAATTGTGTGCTTTCTGTATGATCTTTTCTAATACATGTAACGCACCAATATCCTACCTGTAATTGGCAGTTGAGGCCAATTCATTAAATATATTCAAGAAGGAGTTAGATATATTTCTTAAGGCTAAAGGGATCAAGGGATATGGGGAGAAAGCAGGGACAGGGTACTGAATTTGGATGATCAGCCATGATCTCATTAAATGGCGGAGCAGGCTCGAGGGGCCGAATGGCCCACTCCTGCTCCTATCTTCTATGTTTCTATGTAATTAGTAGTAACTTATAATCCACTGATATTCACACTTTAACTACAGCCAGATTCCCACTGCACTGCACCAGGTGCGGTCAGGCTCTGCAGTTGATGCCACTTTCAGGCCACAACTGTCTCCCTATCTTTTGGACTCCGGTTTTGTGTGAAGGTGACAACTCTGAACTGGGAACCTCGGTCAGAGTTGATCTGTACTTGGACTTCACATGTCAAATCCGGCCTGAACCAAACTGAGAGATCGCACAAAGGGCAGCGGGTTCTTTTGGGGCACTTCTGACGGCACATCGTCCTAATCTCAGCTCAGCACCAACATTTCCAAACTACTCCAAGCATAGACTCAATAAAGGAGAGTTTTCATAGACTAATAGAACCCACAGCCCAGGAAGAGGATATTCAGCCCCTAGTGCCTGTGCTGGTTCGCTCTCCTGTAACCCCATTACCCCTAGATCCTTTTATGTTCTTTCTCAGTTTAAAAACCTTCCTTCTCACCGCCCCCTTGGTTCTTTTCTTCCAGTGAGAACCCTCAGTCTCAGTCCCCTTGTTCCTTAGTTGCCCACCAGTGGAAATAATCTCTCAATATTTACCCATTATTTTGCCTTCAGGTTCCTATGCCCTATTCTCTGGAAGTCCATCCCTAAACCCTACTGCAACTCTACCTCCCTCTCTTCCATCAATACCCTCTTTAAAACCAAGCTATGACCAAGCTTTCGGTCACTCCACCCAATATCTACTTTGACTTGCTATCTATTTTTTCTTGCACCTCTGTGATGTGTCTTTTTTATGTTAAAGGTGCTGTATAAATGCATGTAGTTGCTGTTGCTTGTCCAACTAGGATCACCCCATCTGTTAAGGCATTGGCTTGCAGGGTTATCTAGAACTATGAGGGAAGAATCCAAAATCACTGACCTCTCAATGACCGAACAATGAACCTGGCTGCTGGGGGAATCATCAACTGTGCCCTGGAATACTTTATTTGTGCCAGGATCAAGTATCCGATTACTGAGTCTGCCACAGAAGGTTTCCTCGGTTCCAATCATCCAGTACCTGGTGTGTCATAGAAACATAGAAGGTGGTTGGAATCTGGAACTCACTGCCTGAAAGGGTGGTAGAGGCAGGAACCCTCACAACATTCAAGAAGCATTTGGATGAGCACTTGAAATGCCATTGCATACAAGGCTATGGACCAAATGCTGGAAAATGGGATTAGACTGGACAGGGATTGATGGACGGCGCAGACACGATGGGCCGAAGGGCCTCTTTCTGTGCTGTAAAACTCTATGACTCTATAGGAGCAGAAGTAGGCCATTCGGCCCCTCGAGCCTGCTCCGCCATTTAATGAGATCATGGCTGATCATCCAAACTCAGTACCCTGTCCCTGTTTTCTCCCCATATCCCTTGATCCCTTTAGCCTTAAGAAATATATCCAACTCTTTCTTGAACATATTTAATGAATTGGCCTCAACTGCCTTTTGTGATAGAGAATTCTACAGGTTCACCACCCTCTGGGTGAAGAAATTCCTCCTCATCTCTGTCCTAAATGGCTTACCCCTTATCTTTAGACTGTGACCCCTGGTTCTGGACTCCCCGACCATCGGGAACATCCTTCCTGCATCTAGTCTGTCTAGTCCTGTTAGAATTTTATAAGTTTCAATGAGATCCCCTCTCATTCTTCTAAACTCTAGCGAATATAAGCCCAATCGACCCAATCTCTCCTCATACATCATTCCTGCCATCCCAGGTATCAGTCTGGTGAATCTTCGCTGCACTCCCTCCATGGCAAGAACATCCTTCCTCAGATAAGGCGACCAAAACTGCACACAATACTCAAGGTGTGGTCTCACCAAGGTCCTGTACAACTGCAGCAAGACATCCTTGCTCCTGTACTCGCATCCTCTCGCTATGAAGGCCAACATACCATTTGCCGCCTTAACTGCCTGCTGCACCTGCATGCTTACCTTCAGCGACTGGTGCACAAGGACACCCAGGTCTCGTTGCACTTCCCCTTCTCCCAATCTATTGCCGTTCAGATAATAATCTGCTTTCCTGTTTTTGCCACCAAAATGGATAACCTCGCATTTATCCACATTATACTGCATCTGCCATGTATCTGCCCAATCACCCAACCTGTCCAAATCATACTGGAGTTCTCGGCATCCTCACAGCGCACATGCCCACCCAGCTTTGTGTCATCTGCAAACTTGGAGATTACATCTGGTTCCCTCGTCTAGATCATTAATATATATTGTGAATAGCTGGGGTCCTAGCACCGATCCCTGCGGTACCCCACTAGTCACTGCCTGCCACTCGGAAAAAGACCCGTTTATTCCAACTCTTTGCTTGTCTGCCAACCAGTTCTCTATCCAAGTCAGTACCTTACCCCCAATCCCATGTGCTTTAACATTACACGCTAATTTCTTATGCGGGACCTTATCGAAAGCCTTCTGAAAGTCCAAATACACCACATCCACTGGTTCTCCCTTATCTATTCTACCAGTTACATCCTCAAAAAATTCCAGTAGCTTAGTCAAGCACGATTTACATTTTGTAAATCCATGTTGACTTTGTCCGATCCTGTCACTGTTTTCCAAGTGCTCTGCTATTACATCTTTTATAATGGACTCGAGCATTTTCCCCACTACCGATGTCAGGCTTACCGGTCTATAATTTCCGTTTTCTCTCTACCACCTTTTTTAAATAGTGGGGTTACATTAGCTACCCTCCAATCCATGGAACTGTGCCGGAGTCTATAGAATTTTGGCTACCCCACCTCCTTTTCCTTTTTGCCTATCCTTCCTGAATATTGAATACCCCTGGATGTTGAATTCCCAGCCTTGGTCACCCTGGAGCCATGTCTCCGTAATCCCAATTATATCATATCCGTTGACATCTATTTGCGCAGCTAATTCATCCAGCAATGCATCTACTATTTCTAGGGCCGCTTCCTTAAGTACCCTACGATGTAGATTATCAGGCCATGGGGATTTATCGGCCTTCAATCCCGTCAATTTCCCTAACACCATTTCCCTACAAATACTGATTTCATTCAGTTCCTCCCTCTCATTAGACCCTATGTTCCCTGACATCTCTGGGAGGTTATTTGTGTCCTCCTTTGTGAAGACAGAACCAAAGTATGTATTTAATTGGTCGGCCATGTCTTTGTTCCCCATTATAAATTCCCCAGATTCTGACTGCAAGGGACCTACGCTTGACTTCACCAGTTTTTTTTTTTCACATATCTACAGAAGCTTTTACAGTCAGTTTTTATGTTACCCGCAAGCTTACTCTCATACTCTATTTTCCCCCTCTTAATGAATCCTTTTGTCCTCCTTTGCTGAATCCTAAACTGTTCCCAATCCTCAGGTTTGCTGCTTTTTCTGGCCAAATTATATGTCCTCTCCTTGGGTCTTATGCTATCCCTAATTTCCCTTGTTAGCCACGGCTGCGCCACCTTTTTTGTTTTATTTTTATGCCAGACAGGGATGAACAAATTCTGTAGTTCATCCATGCGATCTTTAAATGTTTGCCATTGCCTATCCACCATCAAACCTTTAAGTAACGTTCCCCAATCCATCCTAGCCAATTTGGGCCTCATACCATCGTAGTTTCCTTTATTTAAATTCAGGACCCTAGTCTCTGAGTCAACTACTTCACTCTCCATCTTAATGAAGAATTCTATCATATTATGATTGCTGCTCCCCAAGGGGCCTCGCACAACAAGATTGCTAATCAATCCTTTCTCATTACATAATACCCAGTCTAAGATGGCCTGATCTCCAGTTGGTTCCTCGACATATTGGTCCAGGAAACCATCCCGTATACACTCTAGGAATTTCTCCTCCACAGTATTGTTACTAATTTGGTTAGCCCAATCTATATGTAGATTAAAGTTACCCATGATAACTGCTGTGGCCTTATTGCACGCGCCTCTAATTTCCTATTTAATGCCATCCCCAACCTCAGCATTACTGTTTGGGGGTCTGTATACAACTCCTACTAACATTTTCTGCCCCTTGGTATTTCTCAGCTCTACCCATACAGATTCCACATCATCAGAGCTAATATCCTTCCTTACTATTGTGTTAATCTCCTCTTTAACCAGTAATGCTACTCCACCTCCTTTTCCTTTTTGCCTGTCCTTCCTGAATATTGAATACCCCTGGATGTTGAATTCCCAGCCTTGGTCACCCTGGAGCCATGTCTCCGTAATCCCAATTATATCATATCCATTTACATCTATTTGCGCAGCTAATTCATCCACTTTATTACGAAAGCTCCTCGCATTAAGACACAAAGCCTTCAGGCATGTTTTTTTAACACTCTTCGACCTTTTAGAATTATTATTTACTGTGGCCCTGTTTGATTTACACATTTGATTTCTCTGCCTTCCACTTTTGCTTTTCTCCTTCCTGTCTTTTGCTTCTATCCTTGCTTCCATTTCCTCTGTCTGCTTGCACAGGTTCCCAACCCCCTGCCATTTTAGTTTAAACCCTCCCCAACAGCACTAGCAAACACTCCCCCTAGGACATCGGTCCTGGTCCTGCCCAGGTGCAAACCATCCAGTTTGTACTGGTCCCACCTCCCCCAGAACCGATTCCAATGTCCCAGGAATTTGAATCCCTCCCCCTTGCACCATTCCTCTAGCCACGTATTCATCTGAAATATCCTTCTATTTCTACTCTGACTAGCACGTGGCACTGGTAGCAATCCTGAGATTACTACCTTTGTGGTCCTATTTTTTAATTTACCTCCTAACTCCCTATATTCAGCTTTTAGGACCTCATCCCATTTTGTACCAATATCGTTGATACCTATATGCACCATGACAGCTGGCTGTTCACCCTCCCCCTCCAGAATGCCCTGCAGTCGCTCTGAGACGTCCTTGACCCTTGCACCAGGGAGGCAACATACCATCCTAGAATCTCGTTTGCGGCCGCAGAAACACCTATCTATTCCCCTTACAATAGAATCCCCTATCACTGTAGCTCTCCCGCTATTTTTCCTCCCGTCCTGTGCAGCAGAACCACCCACAGTGGCAGGAAGTTGGCTACTGCTGCCTTCCCCCAATAAGCCATCTCCCCCAACATTATCCAAAGCGGTATATCTGTTTGAGAGGGGGATGGCCACAGGGGACCCCTGCACTACCTGCCTGCGCCTACTACTCTGGTGGTCACCCGTTCCCTTCCTGCCTGTGCAGCCTTTACCTGCAGTGTGACCAACTCCCTAAACGTGCTATCCACGATGTCCTCGGCATTGCGAATGCTCCGGTATGTATCCATTCGCAGCTCCAGCGCTGCAATGCGGTCTGCCAGTAGCTGCAGCTGGATACACTTCCGACACACATGGTCATTAGGGACACAGGAAGTGTCCCTGATTTCCCACATAGTGCAGGAGGAGCATGCCACGGGGCCGCGCTGTGCTGCCATGACTTTAATTAATTCAAATTAAATCAAATCAAATCAATACCACTAATTACACTACAATTAAATGATATACTCAAGGGCCCTTGTTTACTAGCACTCCCCGCTACACAACAGAGACCCTAGAAACTATAAACCACAAAAATTAAGTTTGGAAAAAAGCAAGAAAGAAATACTCACCAACCACTTACCTGCTTTCTGGTGACGTCACACTTCAAGCACTTTTTACTTCTCTCGCTCCCCGCTCCTTGAATCCTCGGTCTCTGCGCTCAGTCTCCACCCAGGGCTGCTCTTGCTGCTGCCGCTAGTGAGTCTGGGCTGCTCTCTCTCTCCCCCACTCTTTAAATCCTAAGTCTCTGCGCTCGGTCTCCACCCAGGGCCGCTCTCGCTTCTGCCGCCGGTGAGTCTGGGCCGCTCTCTCCCCGCTTTTTAATCCTCGGTCTCTGCACTCAGTCTCTACCCAGGGCCGCTCGCGCTGCTCCAATGTCATCTTGGAACCAACTCAACCCCAGAGACCTCACCTACCTCACCCCAAAAACGATGGTCAATAGTTGGTCACGCTTTACATTTATGGTTGATCTTCATGCGAGAACTCCACCAATGTGATAGTCTAAATGTCCAGGTTAATGGTTTTCATTAGAGAAGAATTAAATTTCAACTGTATAACTCATCAAAAATGAAAAGTTATAAGCATAAATGCTTCATAACTATGAGTCTAATCTGTACATATACACATTAATGTTACACTTCCACCACTTATACCATTTAGTCACAGAGTAAAACTGGACTTCGATTAAGTATTCTTACACACCCTTCCCTGTGCAATGCCTGCACTTTCACCTCCTCTTACACCACCATCCAGAGACCCAAACACTCCTGCGTGACACAGCAATTTACATGTACTTCCTCTGGGGAACTATATTCACTGCTCACAGAATGGTCCCTCTACAGTGGGGACACCAAATTGTTGCATTAGGTGACTGCTTTGGCAAACACCTCCATTCTGTCCGCAAGTGCAACCCTGAGCTACCTGCGTCTCACCTCTTTAACTCTCCCTCCCATTCTCACTCTGACCTCTGTCATTGGCCTCATAAATTGTTCCAATGAAGCTCAATTCAAGCTTCCAAAACAATATTTCCTCTTTCTCCAAATCACCTTGCAGCTCTTTTGACTGAACATTGACTTCAGTAAGTATATACTTCAGCTATAATCTCATTTTTAAACCTATTTTAATTTCACACACAGCTCCCAGGTTTCCCATGGTTTGCATCTTTTCCATTTTCTCATATTTCCCCACTCACTTAGCCGTTTACACACCCTTTTGTTTAATGTCTTAATATTTCTGTCCATTGCTTGACCAAGGTGATTTGTTACATTGTTCCACTCATCATTCCTCTCTGGATTTGTCTATATATATATATATATATATATATATATATATATATATATATATATATTTATTTCCCTCCTCTTCTGATTGTATTAATATGCCTGTCCATTTTTATTTTGCAGTTTTGAAGAGTCTGCACCTGAAACGCTAACCTGTCTCTTTTCTCCACTGATGCTGACTGAGCTGCTGTCGGTTTTCTATAGTTTCTGTTTTTATTTCAGATTTCCAGCATCTGCAGTTTTTTTCTTTTTGCATTAAATACTTTTGTAGTGTAGTCACTGTTGTTATGTAGGCAAATGTGGCCAGTTTTCACACAAGGAAGCTGTTTTTGGTTGCGGAGGAATGTTGGCCAGGTCACTGGGCAATCTCCTTGCTCTTCTTCAAATTGCATAATTAAATCATTTACATCTCATTCATAGAATCATAGAAAGTTACAGCACGAAAGGAGGCCATTTCGGCCCATCATGTCCGCGCCGGCCAACAAAGAGCTATCCAGCCTAATCCCACTTCCCAGCTCTTGGTCCGTAGCCCTGCAGGTTACCGCATCCCAAGTGCACATCCAAGTACTTTTTAAATGTGGTTAGGGTTCCCGCCTCTACCACCCTTTCAGGCAGTGAGTTCCAGACCACCACAACCCTCTGGGTGAAGAAATTTCCCCTCAAATCCCCTCTAAACCTTCCACCAATTACTTTAAATCTGTGCCCCTAGTTTTTGACCCCTCTACTAAGGGAAATAGGTCCTTTCTATCCACTTTATCTCGGCCCCTCATAATTTTATACACCTCAATAAGATCTCCCCTCAGCCTCCTCTGTTCCAAGGAAAACAGACCCAGCCTATCCAGTCTTTCCTCATAGCTAAGATTCTTTACTCCCAGCAACATCCTTGTAAATCTCCTCTGTACCCTCTCTAGTGCAATCACATCTTCCCTGTAATGTGGTGACCAGAACTGCACGCAGTACTCTAGCTGAGGCCTAACTAGTGTTTTATACAGTTGAAGGATAACCCCCTGCTCTTGTATTCTATGCCATGGTTAATAAAGGCAAGCATTCCGTATGCTGCCTTAATCACCTTATCTACCTGGCCTGCTACCTTCAGGGATCTGTGGACATGCACTCCAAGGTCTCTTTGCTCCTCTACACTAAGTGTCCTACCATTTAATGTGTATTCCCTTTCCTTTTTAGCCCTCCCCAAATGCATTACCTCACACTTCTCCGGATTGAATTCCATTTGCCACTGTTCTGCCCACTTGACCAATTTATTGATATCTTCCTGCAGTCTACAGTTTCCTTGTTCAGTATCAACCACACAGCCGATTTTAGTATCATCTGCAAACTTCTTAATCATACCCCCTATATTCAAGTCTAGATCATTGATATATACCACAAAAAGCAAGGGACCTAGTACTGAGCCCTGCGGAACCCCACTGGAAACAGCCTTCCAGCCACAAAAACACGCATCAACCATTACCCTCTGCTTCCTGCCTCTGAGCCAGTTTTGAATCCAACTTGACACTTTGCCCTGGATCCCATGGACTTTTAACTTCATGACCAGTCTGCCATGTGGAACCTTATCAAAAGCCTTGCTAAAGTCCATATACACTACATCAAATGCACTACCCTCCTTGTTACCTCCTCAAAAAATTCAATCAAGTTTGTCAGACACGACCTTCCCTTAACAAATCTGTGCTGACTAACCTTGATTAATCCATGTCTTTCTAAATGAAGATTTATCCTGTCCTTCAGAATTCTTTCCAATAATTTCCCCACCACCGAGGTTAGGCTGACTAGCCTGAAATTACTCAGTCTATCCTTTTCTCCCTTTTTAAACAAGGATACCACGTTAGCAGTCCTCCGGCACCCACACCAGAGAGGATTGGAAAATGATGGTCAGCGCCTCTGCTATTTCCTCTTTTGCTTTGCTTAACAGCCTGGGATGCATTTCATCCGGGCCTGGGGATTTACCCACTTTTAAAGCGGCTAAACCCCTTAATACTTCCTCTTTACTACTGGGGTGCTAAATTGCCATTCAAAAATGGCAATTTAGCTCTCCAGTACTGCACTGAAGTATCAACCTAGATTAAGTGCTTAAATCCTGGAGTGTGGCTTCCACTCTTAACTTTCTGTTTCAGAGATGAGATAGTTTCCAACTGAGAAAAACTGACACTCCGATTTCTGTTCTTGCATTTATAAGACACAGGTTACTCAAATGTGAAAGTGCTATTTGAGTAAATAAGGAGAAATGTTTCCACTGGCAGGAAGGTTGGTAACTGGTTCCTGAGATGGTGGGATTGCCCTATGAGGAGAGATTGAGTAGACTAGGCCTATATTCTCTAGAGTTTAGAAGAATGGGAGGTGATCTCATTGAAACATACAAAATTGTTACAGGGCTTGACAGGGTAGATGCAGGGAGGATGTTTCCCCTGGCTGGGGAGTCTAGAACCAGGGGTCACAGTCTCAGAATAAGGGGTCGGCCATTTTGGACTGAGATGAGGAGAAATTTCTTCACTCAGAGGGTGGTGAATCTTTGGAATTCTCTACCCCAGAGGGCTGTGGAGGCTCAGTCGTTGAGTATATTCAAGACAGAGATCAATAGATTTTTGAATATTAAGGGAATCAAGGGATATGGGGATAGTGCAGGAAAGTGAAGATGAGGTAGAAGATCAGCCATGAGCTTATTGAATAGCGGAGCAGGCTTGAAGGGCCAAATGGCCGACTCCTGCTCCAATTTTTTATGTTCTTAACCAGAGGACACAAATTTAAAATAATTGGCAAAAGAACCAGAGAGGAGATGAGATTTTTTCTTTACTCAGCGAGTCATTAGGATCTGGAATGCACTGCCTGAAAGGGTGGTGGAAGCAGATGCAATAGTAACTTTCAAAAGGGAATTGAATATATACTAGAAAAGGAACATTTTAAAGGACTGGGGAAGGAGCAGGGGCACAAATAGCTGGCACAGGCATAATGATCCGAATGGCCTCCTTTTGTACTGTCAGTTTCTATGATTTTGTTTTGTGCTAATAGATAAACAAATGCTGCTGCTGAGATTTTTTAAATATAATAAGATTGAGCAGATGTTTATTTTGTGCTGGGGATGTTTGTTATTCCTTGCTATCCCATAGTTCTCCGCTTTCTCCGCTGTCTAAAAGTCATGGCCGGTCGGGAGAGAGTTGTTCACTTGTTGAAGCAGCTGCAACAGGCGTCGTAAGTCACCAAGACCGAACCAAATAGAGTTTCCTCTTAAAGGAATGACTGTGGATCCGATCTCTCCCTTATTCACGTCGCTGCTACTAATGGCACTGAGCTGTTGGCCGGTCAGTGTCCTTGCAGCGTCAGTCCTGTGATCAGCAGGTGCTCTCTGTTCGGGGAGCTTCCCCGACCAACAACCCGCCGTCGTGGTTCCCAGCAGTGGCAGACGACCCGGAACACCCCGACAATGAGCTGCTCCCCACAGCCGCCTGTTGTCGGCACTATAGTGGATTTCTGCCACTGCAAGTCATTGCTCAAGGACACCGGCTTCTGGATTTTGTACAGTAATTTCCCTGCCATTGCAGCTATGCTCACCCGCACTTGCTGCGGAGCCGCACTACTCCTGGCTGAACACTCAGTTCGGGCCTTATCATTTATATACTCAAATTTAGTCGGCGCCCAATGAAACCACATAATCTGTAGTGAAAATGTAGTTAATAACTGAAAATCGACAGTAGATTACGTTACTAGAAGATTAAACTGCGATTTTTAAATGTTTAATTAATAACTGCTTTATTCCAAATACCATTCGTGAAAATTCCTGGATGTTTTGGCTTAGTAAGTAATTAAGAGTTCACTCACACTACAACTGCAGTGCCAGTGCAAAGCAGTTTCATTTAACAGCGGCCCTACAGTTATAATGTAGACATGGGCAGAGGCCTGGGTGTTCAGGATGTTCAAGCACCGTCCCTTCACCTCCCCACCACCCCTGAAATTTCTATAATTATTTATATTGAACCACACCTTCTTTTGAAATAAGGGCCCAGAAATTGGGCTAGTTACTGCCGCAATCCTGGCACGGGACTTGGCGACCACCATTTTGCTGCTGGCTCTGGAGATGCACGCTGACTTAACGCCATGCTCTGCAAACTTCGCCCTTAGCGCAGGGTCCTAATTTCGCTCTGAAACGTGAACATGCAGCAGACTGACAGTCTGTCAGCACTTCTTAATGGGACACACATATCTTTTAGGTAAGTTTGCATTTAAGCTTTTGGACTGGATTTTTAAATATTTTGTTGAAGTAGTGGCTTGGTGCAATACATGTTAGAAGTTTTTTTAAGTGTGCAGGAAGTGCTGCTGGATGCTTGCAAGGCCTTGGATGGTAAAGGAAGGCCTCTGAGAAGACAGAAAATGCTAGAAATACTCAGCAGGTCAGGCAGCATCCGTGGAGAGAGAAACAGTTCACATCTCGGGTCGAGATGCTGCCTGACCTGAGTATTTCCAGCATTTTCTGCTATTTCAGATTTCCAGCAGCCGCTCACAGAGGGAAGAGGAAGCGGAAGGAAGGATACAACCCAGACAGCCCCTTTCTGGCTGGGATATCGGGGATGGAATCATCTGCCTGCGATAGCAGTGACCACAACCCCAATTCCCCTTTCAAAATTTGTCCTACACCTTACCTTCCCTCTGTTACTGACCATTACAGCGTCCTCCTGGCCACAATGCTGAAATAAAAGCCACCACAAAGCAAACTTTACAATCCAATTTTATCCATCTATCCATCCAATATGACATCAAGAAATCAACTCATCACCCTTATGCATTCCATTAGTGACTGTCTTGTGTGTGTCTTTGCCTATCCTACTGATGTCATACAGTGGCTGCAGCATAAGAATTAGGAGCAGGAGTAGGCCATACAGCCCCTCGAACCTGCTCCACCATTCAATAAGATCATGGCTAATCTTCGCCCTCAACACCACTTTCCTGCCCTATCCCCCTATCCCTCGAATCCTCGAGTCCAAAAATCAATCTATCTTAGCCTTAAATGTACTCAATGACTGAGCATCCACAGCCCTTTGGGGCAGGGAATTTCAAAGATTCACAACCCTCAGTGAAGAAATTCCTCCTCATCTTAGTCTTAAAAGGCCGGCCCCTTATCCTGAAACAGTGCCCCCTAGTTCTAGACTCTCCAGCCAGGGGAAACAATCTCTCTGCATTTATCCTGCCAATCCCCCTCAGAATCTTAGATGTTTCAATGAGATCTCCTCTCATTCTTCTGAACTCCAGAGAGTATAGGCCCAATCTACTCAATCTCTCCTCATAGGACAACCCTCTCATCCCCGGTGGAAGGCTGCTGACTCTTGTTATCGAAAATACAAATGGCCTTGCTGGTCGACCTTGAGTTGGTGGCTGGGAGTGTGAAATCGAGTGACGATGTTTCTTCTTCTTCACTCTCCTCTCCCTCTTGGTGCATTTCTTGAGTGTGTGAAATGAGGAAGGCACAATGGTGGAGTTGTGGTGAGGGGAGAGCGGGAAAGGAAGAGGTGCATGCGAAAAGGAGGAAAATGTATGAGGATACCAGAATCTTGTATCCTTTCTGCCCCGCCACTGGCCAAGTGCTCAGCCATGTCCCTGCCAAGAATGGACAGTACCATCTCCTCCAAGGGGGGTTAGGTGAAGCTAGGAATGGGAGGTGTGCCTCGTGTTTGGTACAGATTGTTGGTAGGTGAGTGATTCGGGGGGGCGGGGGGGAAGAGTCATGCATTGAGCAGTACATGAGGCTAGTGATGCAGTTGGTAGGAGACGGCTTTTGAAGATGTATTCACTGACCTTGACCACTGAACTGAGGTCATGAAGCTTCTTTGGGCACTGGAGCCAGGTCGTGGGGGCGACACTGCTGGCAATTATGTGGTCCCAAATCATTCTTTCTGGAGGGCCTCCTGGCCCCTGTGCATAGGGGACCTTTCTTGCAGTGTTGACCCCCTGCACAAAGTTGGAATGATGCATGTGAGACCTTGGATGCCCCTTCCCAGGCTTGCTGAGCCATTTGTGTTAGTGCTGATGCACTTTTGGAGTCTCCCATTTGGGAATTTTTTTTAATGTTAATTATTTTTTCAATAGGCAGTTGAGCTGTAAGGGCTAAAACCTGCCTATTTTTAAATGATTTTTATTTTTTTCATTTTAGAAGGCAGTTCCCCTTTAAGGGATTGAACTGCTCTCTAAAATGACAGCCTTGCTTTAAGAGAAGGCTGTTCTTGCTGCAATGATGCTACAGCCATGCTACATTGGGCCTCTTGCCGGGACTAACGCCATAGAAACAGCCTTGCACAGTAAGTTTAGCGCTGGGCTAATGTTAATTAGCAACCAGCGCCAATTTACTGTCCTGCCAGCGCCAACAATTTCGGCAGCTATTTACTCTGGCCCGCAGGTTTTTAGCGATCTCGAATTTCTAGGCCAAAGTGTCTTTATAGAATTACATAGAATGTAAAGCACAGAAACAGGCCATTCAGTCCATGCCAGTGTTTATGCTCCACACAAGCCTCCTCCCACCCTCTTCATCTAACCCTATCAGCATAACCTACTATTCCTTTCTCGTTTGTTTATCTAGCTTCTCCTTAAATGCATCTATGCTGGTCACCTCAACTACTCCTTGTGGTAGTGAGTTCCACATTCTAACCACTCTCTGGGTAAAGAAGTTTCTCCTGAATTAGTGGCTATCTTATATTTATAAACTCTAGCTTTGAACTCCCCATGAGTGAAAACATATTCTCTACAGCTACCCTATCAAATCCTTTCATAATCTTAAAGACCTCTATCAGGTCATCCCTCAGCCTTCTCTTTTATAGGGAAAAGATCCCCAGCCTATTCAATCTTTCCTGATAGGTTTAACCTCTCAGTACTGGTATTGTCCTTGTAAATCTTTTTTGCACCTTCATCAGTGTAAGGGGTGGTGTGTGGGTTGTTTGTCAGCTTCATCTCTGACTCCTTTGAGCGGTTAGAATCGCTCCCATCCCCTTTTGTTCTAGATTTTGGACTTATTTGGGGGTTGTAATAAACTTGCAACAGACACCTGGGTTAGTCAAAAGAATTCAGATCTTTATTTTGAGACAGGAAAATATACAATACAATAAAACTTATTGAAGGTATGAGAGCGGAATTGAGTAGAGTGGATTGGGAAAATAGATTAAAGGGTAAGACGATACATGATCAGTGGTGTACATTTAAGGAGTTATTTTACAACTTCCAAAAAAAATATATTCCACTGAGAAGAAAAGGGTGTAAAAGAAAAGACAGCCATCCGTGGCTAAGTAAAGAAATTAAGGATAGTATTCGACTAAAAACAAGGGCATATAAGGTAGCCAAATCTAGTGGGAGGATAGAGGATTGGGAAAACTTTAAAAGACAGCAAAAAATAACAAAAAGATTGATTAAGAAAGGGAAGATAGATTATGAAAGTAAATTAGCAAAAAATATAAAAACAGATAGTAAGAGTTTTTATAGTTATATAAAAAGAAAAAGGGTGGCTAAAGTAAATGTTGGTCCCTTAGAGGATGAGACCGGGAAATTAATGGTGGGAAATATGGAGATGGCAAAAACACTGAATGAATATTTTACATCAGTCTTTACAGTAGAAGACACTAAGAATATCCCAACACTGGACAAACAGGGGGCTATAGTGGGGGAAGAGCTAAACACGATCAAAAGCACTAAGGAAGTGGTACTCGGTAAAATAATGGGACTCAAGGCGGATAAATCACCTGGACCTGATGGCTTACATCCTAGGGTCTTGAGGGAAGTGGCAGTAGGGATTGTGGATGCATTGGTAATAATTTTCCAAAACTCCCTGCACTCGGCAAAGGTCCCGGCAGACTGGAAAACTGCTAATGTAACACCCTTATTTAAAAAGGGCAGTAGACAGAAGGCTGGAAACTATAGACTGGTTAGCCTAACATCTGTGGTAGGTAAAATTTTGGAGTCCATTATTAAGGAGACAGTAACAGGACATTTGGATAATCATAATTTAATAGGACAAAGTCAGCATGGTTTTATGAAGGGGAAGTCATGTTTGACAAATTTGATGGAGTTCTTTGAGGAAGTAACGTATAGGGTGGATAAAGGGGAACCAGTGGACGTAGTGTATTTAGACTTCCAAAAGGCATTTGACAAGGTGCCACACAAAAGATTATTGCTTAAGATAAAAAATCACGGGATTGGGGGTAATATTCTGGCATGGATAGAGGATTGGCTATCTAACAGAAGGCAGAGAGTTGGGATAAATGGTTCATTCTCAGACTGGCAATCAGTAACTAGTGGTGTTCCGCAGGGGTCAGTGCTGGGTCCCCAGCTCTTTACAATCTATATTAACGATTTGGAGGAGGGGACCGAGTGTAACATATCAAAGTTTGCAGATGATACTAAGATGGGAGGGAAAGTAGTGAGTGAGGAGGACATAAAAAACCTGCAAGGGGACATCGACAGGCTAAATAAGTGGGCAGAGATTTGGCAGATGGAATACAATACTGGAAAGTGTGAGGTTATGCACTTTGGCAGGAAAAATCGTAGAGCAAGTTATTATCTTAATGGCAAGAAACTGGAAAGTACTGAAGTACAAAGGGATCTGGGGGTCCTGGTGCACGAAACTCAAAAGGTTAGTATGCAGGTGCAGCAAGTGATTAAGAAGGCCAATGGAATGTTGGCTTTCATTGCTAGGGGGATAGAATATAAAAATAGGGAGGTATTGCTTCAGTTGTACAAGGTATTGGTGAGACCGCACCTGGAATACTGCGTACAGTTTTGGTGTCCATACTTAAGAAAGGACATACTTGCTCTCGAGTCAGTACAAAGAAGGTTCACTCGGTTAATCCCGGGGATGAGGGGATGGACATATGAGGAGAGGTTGAGTAGATTGGGACTCTACTCATTGGAGTTCAGAAGAATGAGAGGCGATCTTATTGAAACATATAAGATTGTGAAGGGGTTGGATCGGGTGGATGCGGGGAAGATGTTCCCGATGATGGGTGAAACTAGAACTAGGGGGCATAGTCTTAGAATAAGGGGCTGCTCTTTCAAAACTGAGATGAGGAGGAATTACTTCACTCAGAGGGTGGTAGGTCCATGGAATATGCTGCCCCAAAAAGCTGTAGAAGCTACATCATTACATAAATTTAAAACAGAAATAGACAGTTTCCTAGAAGTAAAGGGAATTAAGGGTTACGGGGAGCGGGCAGGAATTTGGACATGAGTCTAGGTTCGGATCGGTCATGGCCCTGTGGGTAGCGGAGCGGGCCCAGGGGCCGTGTAGCCTGATCCTGCTCCTATTTCGTGTGTCTAATTCTGTTAGATTCAGGAGATGGTTCTGTGATAGTGGATTGTCGGTTAGGATCAGACCAGCCATGATCTTATTGAATGGCGGAGCAGGCTCGATGGGCCGATTGGCCTACTCCTGTTCCTATTTCTTATGTTCTTATGTTTAAAAGGGTGGGGAACACTCGGAATAAGCGAGGGAGAATTACAATACACAAAAACCCTTACCCTACTACACTAGCTAGGCTGGAATCCAGAGGACCAGGAAATGCTCACCAAAACGACTTTCTTGACAGATGTAGAGGTTTGCGATTTCGGGGTTCTCTTTAGTTGTGGCGGTTGGGGCCTGCCGTCCCTCGGACATGGTAGAAGACTGCACCTGCGTTGGGCCTTCAATTTGGGTTTGTCCGCAGATGCGGTTAGTCGCGCTGTTGAATCTATCAGGTAAGTACCCAATTTTCTTTGATTAGGGCTAGTTTTAGGGTCTTTTATGTGCAAATCCTAACCAGGGGTAAGCCAGACTAGCCTGTAGAGTGGAAACAAGTCTTTGGTTCGTGAGTTTTTCGGCGGTTGGATTCATGATGGTCGCGGTGGCCCAATATTACAGGTAGACTATCCTTTATCCGAAAACCTTGGGACCAGCTGAGTTTCGGTTTTTGGAATTTTTCGGATTTCAGAAGGTATTGGGAAATTTGTCGGGGTCGGCGGGGGGGTCGTCGGGGTCAGGTGGGGGGTCGGGGTGGGGGTCGGGGGGGGTCAGGGGGGAAGAAAAGAATATCGGACGGGTCGGGGGTCGGGTCGGGTCAGGGGGGAGAAAAGAATATCGGTCGGGTCGGGTGGGGGGGGGGAGAAAAGAATATCGGACGGGCCGCTGCAGCTATCGGACGGGCCGCTGTATTGTCGGGTTCACTCTCCCGGTACCTCCTTCACACTGCCCGGCTCGGCCTGCAATCTCCTACCCAGGAGGGAACTCTGTGACCCTCTGCCCTGCTCAGCGTAAGTCGTGCGCCACTCTGGTCATGTCGTGCGCACGACTTACGCTGAACGAAAAAACATTCGGTTTTTAAAGGTTTTCGGAAGTTCGGATAAAGGATAGTCTACCTGTACCTGCTTGGTGGTAATATTGGCGGTTGTTGGTTTCTGTAGGCCTTTGGTTGCCGCGATCTCTGTTTCTTCTTTCTTCCTTCAAGTCTCCGATGATGATCTCGCTCTTGAGCTGGTTGGCTGAACTTGAACTTCTGCCTTCTGAGCTGACTCGAATCGGTGACTAACTGCACTGTACTGTCTGAACTGTCTTGTCTGTTGAACTGAAAAGGCAGGCCTCAATTATACTAATTTGGTGCCTGGCTTATCTGACCGCCAAATCTCAGTTTTCTTTGTTAAATTTGGCAGGCTCGTTATTTTTAATATGTTTTAAAACTTTAACGAGCTCCGGGGATGGCCCATCTAGACTTAATCGGTCTTTAACTGGTTTCGGGATTGCCTTGAAACCAGTTTTAAAATGCAAAACGTTTGTCAATCTCTTTAATTGATTTTGGACTGTGGTTTGTTTGTGGTAACCTGTAGGGCTAATGTTCCTTCCTTTGTATTGCTGGGGACATGTCCTGTTTATTCAATACCTGACTCTGCGACTTCTCGGCGGGAAAACAGGCTCCATTGTCCTTATGTAAAACTGGGGCAGCCCTGGACATTCCTTAGACAGTCCAATATCCAAACTCAGGGGCCCACTCTCCTCCCCTTTGCCCCAGCCTTTTGCAAGCCTGAACATGGCTTTTTAAACCAGCCAAAACTTCCTGGGATTTTTATTTTAAATCCCTTTGGCCCAATATTCCTTAAAACAGTCCAAAATCTCTTCCTTAATTTAACTCTTTGAAATTCTTCTGTTAGGCCTAACCATACTTTTATCCTTTTTACAGATTTCTTCTGTAATGTTCCAAACTCCTTAAAAAAAAAAACGACTTTCCTTCTGTTCTGGGGTTGTGTAGAAATTTTCGAACCTTACACCAGTGCCTCTATTTCCTTTTTATAACATGGAGACCTGAACTGTGCACAGTACTCTTAAGTGTGGTCTAACCAAGGTTCTATACAAGTTTAACATAACTTCTCTGCTTTTCAATTCTATGGGGGAGAAATTGGGTATCGCCCCGTTTGGGGCACTAACTTTTAAAAGTTGAAAAAATTAGTACCAAGCGCTAATGTTTTACAACTTTTAAAAAATCTGGGTTTTGCGCTCCAGGAAGGAAGTGGAGCACTAAATCAAGCGCTCCACTTCTTTCCTGGAGCACAGCAGGCAGCAGGCGGGGCGGTAGATGTGCAGTGCTGCCCAATGGGCCGTGCAGCACTGCCGCGCTGGAAGGCTCCTTCCCTCCCTTAAAGAGAAGGGCCATCGTTGCAGGCTCTATAAGGGGAAAACTTACCTGGTCCCTGACAGCAGCCGCGATCTGGCCCAATCAGCCTGATGCACTGCAGCAGAGTACCAGGCTGATCGATTGCTGGATAAACAAACAGAAAGAGCATTTCAGAATTTTTTTCACTTACCTCGGCCACCTCGCCTTTAAGTATCACCCCCAAAGCGCCCGGCCTACCGATGAACGCCTCCTGCAGTGTTTTCGCCTGGCGATGCTGCAGGGGGCGGAACCGAAGTTCGGGTCCGGGGCGCTACCAGAACAATGCGCACGGTGATGACGTCACGATCTCCGGCCGAAGGAGATTGGGGCGCAACGCCATACCGCCGCTGCAAACCTCCCGCCGAATATAGCTGGAGTTGATCTTCTCACCACGCCCGGTCGATAAGTGCTTAGTGCCCCGTTATCAGGGCAATAACGGGAGGTGCTAAGGAGGCCAATTTCTAGGCCTATCTCTCTAGAAATGAACCCAAGTACTTGGTTTGCATTTTTATGGCCTTATTAACCTGCATTGCTACTTTTAGTGGTTTGTGTCTGTACCCGTAGATCCCTTTGCTCCTCTTCCCCATTTAGACTCTTATTTTCCAAGCAGTAGGTGGCCTCCTTATTCTTCCTACCAAAATACACTACCTCACACTTATCTATATTGGAATTCATTTGCCAATTACAATCCCATTCTGCAAGTTTATTAATATCTTCTTTTAGTTTGTCGCAGTTTTCCGTAGTATTAACTATACCCCCCCCCCTAATTTGGTGTCATCCACAAATTTGGAAATTGTACTTCCGATTCCTGAGTCCAAATTATTTATGCAAATGTTGAACAACAGTGGTCACAGCCCCAATCCTTGTGGAACACCACTTCCCACCTTTTGCCAGCCTGAGTAACTACCCTGAACCTCTATTCTCTGTTTTCTGTTTTGTAGCCAGCTTGCTATCCATTCTGCTACTTGCTGACTCCACATGCTCTGAACTTAGTCATGAGTCTACTATGCGATACCTTATCGAAGGCCTTTTTAAAATCCAAATATATTACATCTATTACATTACCCTTGTCTACTCTTTTTGTTACTTCTTCAAAGAATTCAATAAGGTTGGTCAAGCCTGACCTTCCCGTTTGAAATCCTTAGATCACTTGATAGAACACGAACAATGGATGTTCTTCCAGAGCTAGTCAGTTCCACCAGTGAAATTCAACCAGTGAAAACTGATTAGTTGAACTTACACTTATAATTGTTTACCGAGATAGTGTAGTGAATAGTAGCCAAGTTATTGATAGACTAGTGACACATAGCCAGTGAGTCTAACATCTGTGGTGGGGAAATTATTGGAAAAAATTCTGAGGGACAAAATTAATCTCCACTTGGAGAGGCAAGGATTAATCGGGGATAGTCAGCATGGCTTTGTCAAGGGTAAATCATGTCTAACAAATCTGATCGAATTTTTCGAGGGGGTGACTAGTGGGGTGGATGAGGGAAATGCTGTGGATGTGGTTTACATGGACTTCAGTAAAGCTTTTGACAAAGTCCCGCATAGGAGACTGGTCAAGAAGGTAAGAGCCCATGGGATCCAGGGTGCCTTGGCGCGTTGGATCCTAAACTGGCTGAGTGGCAGGAGGCAGAGGGTGATGGTCGAAGGTTGCTTTTGTGACTGGAAGCCTGTGTCCAGTGGGGTACCTCAGGGATCGGTGCTGGGTCCCTTATTGTTTGTGATCTACATAAATGATTTGGATGAGAATGTAAAAGGTATGATCAGTAAGTTCGCAGATGACACGAAAATTGGTGGGGTGGTAAATTGCGAGGAGGAAAGCCTCCGGCTACAGGACGATATAAACGGGTTGGTCAGATGGGCGGAAAAGTGGCAAATGGAATTTAACCCTGAAAAGTGCGAGGTGATGCATTTTGGACGGACAAATAAGGCAAGGGAATACACAATGAGTGGTAGGACCCTAGGAAGTACAGAGGGTCAGAGGGACCTTGGTGTACATGTACATAGATCCCTGAAGGCAGCGGAGCAGGTAGATAAGGTGGTTAAAAAGGCATATGGGATACTTGCCTTCATTAGCCGAGGCATAGAATATAAGAGCAGGGAGGTTATGATGGAGCTGTACAAACCGCTGGTGAGGCCACAGCTGGAGTACTGTGTGCAGTTCTGGTCGCCTCACTATAGGAAGGATGTGATTGCTTTGGAGAGGGTGCAGAGAAGATTCACCAGGATGTTACCTGGGATGGAGCGCCTCAGCTATGAAGAGAGGCTGGACAGGCTGGAGTTGTTTTCCTTGGAGCAGAGAAGGCTGAGGGGGGACCTGATTGAGGTGTACAAAATAATGAGGGGCATAGATAGGGTAGATAAAGAGGAACTTTTCCCCTTAGTGGGGGGGTCAATAACAAGGGGGCATAGATTCAGGGTAAGGGGCAGGAGATTTAGAGGGGATTTGAGGAGGAACTTTTTCACCCAGAGGGTGGTTGGAATGTGGAACTCAATGCCTGAAAGGGTGGTGGAGGCAGGAACCCTCACAACATTCAAGAAGCATTTGGATGAGCACTTGAAATGCCATTGCATACAAGGCTATGGACGAAATGCTGGAAAATGGGATTAGACTGGACAGGGATGGATGGGCGGCGCAGACACGATGGGCCGAAGGGCCTCTTTCTGTGCTGTAAAACTCTATGACTCTATGACATAGCTGGCACTTTGATTCTGTGGTTTAAAGTTTTTATCTGACAAGACTTTTTAAATTTGCTTTATTTGAATTGTTAGATTAATGGAAATAATAATGTTTCTATTTGAACCTTATTTTGAAATTTCTATTTGGAAAAATAGACTTTTTGAGGTAGTTTAGTTTTGGTCTGGCAAGCTCATATCCAAACATTACCACCCCCGCCCCCTCACCCCCACCTCACCTCGAAAAAACCTGCCTAGGCCATTGAATGTGTAGGTGCAGGAAACTGGAGTGAAGTGGAGTGAGTCTTGCTCGGCTTCACATTAGAGTCGTTTGGACCTTCACACCCAATTTACATGTAGCAAGTTTAGTGTTGATGCAAACCTGAAAGTGCTTTGCATTAATACTGAAGTTGTAGTGTAAATGCAGCCCAAGTCACTGGTGTCCTTGCACAGTAACTCAACTGTTTAAACAGTATTTGACACATTTAAATGCAGTATGACTTAAGAACAATTGTTAACTGTAGCAGTTTTGTAAAATTTTTTAATACTATCTGTAGTAGAGAAAAGTTGTGTGATTTGAATATCTTTTATCTTTTGTTACTTGACTAGATGTCGGTGTCCTGCTCACTCTCACACTTACTCACAAGGTAATACTCTGTTATGAGAACATTATTAATTGTTATGATCCTTGCAGAGGTGACAATAGAATATGAGTTGGTGGTAAACAATTCTTAATTCTAGTTAAAAATGTATTTCAGCAGTCAAGTAGAAAACTACAGCACAGTTAAAACACTGGCAGTTGCCTGGGGATCCACTAATGAGTTCAAGAGTAAAGTTGTGTAAGTGGCTGTGTGCTGTGAATGACTAGATCTATATTTACTAAAGTAAGTAGTTACAAGAGGAGTTTGATGCTTTAACTTCAATAAAGGTTGGTAAATGTAGGCCTTGTTGTCTCAATCCCATGGTTTTCTGCGGTAGTGGAACATGAAACTGACCTATAGGTCAAAAAAGTGTAAAAGTCACAAACCCAGATTATAAAACCTGTGTAAAATTGGATTTAGGTATCACATTTCACAATTCCTGAAAGATTTGAAGATACAGTAGTGCAAGCAGTTTTTTTGTGAATTAATTTCACACTGTTTTATGCTGCTGAAATTTAGGAGTTTTATTTTTTTAAATAGGAATGAAACTCCATTTATGTTTGAGCACTAACACCTGGAATTATTAAATCAGATTCAAGTGCCTACCTATGTTGTAATTTAAAATTTCTCCATGTATTTAGTAGACAGTGTGATAGCTGGTATTTAAAATTGGCCAATCTCTCCAAATCAGTTGATAGTTTCTCTTTGTAATTGGGAAACATCAACTTTATTGTAACTTTATCTACACACCTGACCAATCAGTTAGTGTTAGTATCTGTACTGTAGGAATATTCTATGCATTCATCTCAAATTGGTTGAAACGTAGAGGTTTCCATTTTTATACAATATGGTAATTGGAAGCTGTGAATGCATTTCAGTATTCGTATTTATGTGTTCCAGCTCCAGGACATGTTACATCCAGAACAACAGACTATGCTTTTGAGGTACAAATATTTCACTTAATGGGCCATGGTCTTTCACAACTTAATCGTTGTGATAATAATGCAGCAAAAATTATAAAAATAAGTCACCCATTTTTTCCAAGGCTGTCAATCTCTATGGATGTTGGTTCTATTTCAGATGGCTTGTTCAAACATCCGATATGGAGAAGGGGTGACAAATGAAGTTGGTATGGTAAGTGATTGACCTCTGAATTTATTTTAAAGCCTTTTTTTACTTTAATTTCATTACGTAATTTTGCACAAATAGCAGAGCACATCCTTAGAGCAATTCTAGTGGTTCAGTGTATTAAGGCGCCAATAGTAAGAGGCATGATTATGCTTTTGATTCTTTGTCGAATGAGTCACCAATCTCAGCAGCGCTATCGAAGACAGGTATCAAACAGAGTGACAGGTGTTTTATCGTGGGAGAAGGAAAATAAAGTCAGAGAGAATCACCCCAAACCACTTTAGCACCTTGGTATCTGGCCAAAGAGAGGTAAGGTGCAGATCGTTAGGAATGGGGTGCAGGCAGGGCAATGAAAGAATGGGCGGAATTTTAACAAGCAAGAATGAGTGGTGTGATAATAATAATAACTTCCGGGAAGTTATGTCATCACTTCCTGTGAACTGTGAACTATGAACTATGCACTGTGTACATACCTCACTTCCTGTCATATGTCACTTCCTGTTGGACTGGTATAAATACTGGTCTGTTCAGTATTGTAAGAGGCTTCTACCAGAGGCATGGTAAAGACCTCTCTTGTATATAGTGTGTTTATAAGTTACTTAAAGCTTACTTTAAAGTTACTTGATGGTAAGACTCCTTTTTCTTACATCAATTTAAGTAACTTAGTATTTACACTCTCAAATACTAGACCTTCGGACAAACTCGGAGTTAAGGATCCAGGGAACCACCCATCATGGAGAGAATCCTTAGACCTATTCGTCTGGACTTGGACCCGAATACACCAGCAGCTGGCACGGTATGGAAGCATTGGTACCGTACTTTTGAGAATTTTCTGGATGAATGTGAAGCGGATGCTCCTGCTAGATTGAGGATACTTATCAATTATGTGACCCCAAAAGTGTTCGAATATGTTGATGAATGGGATAATTACGATGAGGTGATTCGGGCACTTAAGAAACTGTATGCCAAGACCCCAAATGAGGTCTATGCTAGACATCTACTGGCCACAGCCCAACAAGAGCCAGGGGAATCAATTGACGAATTCCTGCAAGAACTTCGCAGGCTCAGCATAGATTGTAACTTTCAGGCAGCCTCAGCTGAGCTGTACCGCAATGAAATGATTTGTGATGCTTTCATCTGCGGGATTGCCTCTCCATTTATACGCCAGCGTCTACTAGAAAGTAAAACACTTGAGCTACAAAAAGCTTTTGACCTAGCTTGTTCTCTGGATTTGGCAAAGAGAAATGCAGACCTCTATCACCTGCCCAGATCTCGATCTGCTGCTGTAGCTGCAACCAGACAATTCAAGCGGTCTCAGGTGAACCCTATCATGGGGGAATCTAATTCTGATAATTCTGATGAAGAAGAGGAGGATGACCCCACTTTAGCAGCCTCTTGGCAATCTAGGAAGGAGTGCTTCTTTTGTGGAGATGCTTTTCACCCAAGGAAAACCTGCCCTGCTCGCAATGCAATCTGCAGTTATTGCAAAAAAAAAGGACACTTGCTAAAGTTTGCCTATCAAGGGCCTCTACGAGGGCCAATCCAGCTAAGGCCTACCGAACTGCCCCAATTAGGGCCTATCAAGATGCTCCAGCTAGGACCTATCAAGCTTCCTCTCGAGCTCTCTCCCGAAGAAGCACACCGAGAGTTTTAGCCACTCTCTGTGCAACGACACCAATTACAGCTGCTTGCCCACAGAACCTGTCTCATGCAGCCACAAAAATTTCAATTAAAGGGCATACCTTAGATGCCTTAATTGACTCAGGAAGTACTGATAGTTTCATTAAGGAACAGATTGTTGCGAAATTGAAACTACATGTCTTCCCATCGGACCAGGCAATTGCGATGGCTCAGTCATCACTTAATACCAGAATCTCCGGCTTTTGTGTTGTTGATATGACACTTCATGGTCGTATGTATCCCTCCACCCGACTTTCGGTGCTCAAGGACTTATGTAGTGATCTCCTCTTAGGGCTGGACTTCCAAAAACAGCATAAGAAACTCACCATTGAGTTTGGTGGATCCAAACCCGGACTTACTATTTCTAATATACCGTCTAAATTACCGTTTTGTGCATTGTCAGCAGCTTCACTTGATGAACCCTCATTATTTGCCAGTATTCCGCCTCAATGCAAACCAATAATAACAAAATCGCGGCGCTTTAATCAGGAAGACCAATCTTTTATTGCGGCTGAAATCTCTCGACTTCTAGCAGAGGATATCATCGAACCATGTTCGTCGCCCTGGCGGGCTCAAGTCGTCATTGTCAAAAACCCTCTAAAACCTCACAAACAGCGACTATGCATCGATTATTCGCAAACCATCAATCAATATACCGACTTGGACGCCTACCCATTGCCACGCATTGATGATATGGTTAATAAACTGGCCGAATACAAAGTGTTCTCAACTTACGATTTAAAAAGTGCCTATCATCAGGTACCCTTGAAGGTCTCAGATAAGCAGTACACGGCCTTTGAGGCTAATGGACGGCTGTACCAATTTCGTCGCCTCCCATTCAGGGTTACTAATGGAGTGGCTGTCTTCCAACGGGCAATGGATGGCCTGGTTAAGCAGGAAAACCTAAGGGACACTTTTCCCTATCTTGATAACATTACCATTGCAGGTCACGATCAACAGGAACACGACGCCAACCTCCAAAAATTTCGGGATGCCCTCCATCACCGTAATTTGACCCTGAATGAATCCAAATCTGTTGAGTCGCAACCGACCATCAACATCCTTGGCTACTGCGTAGGCAATGGTATCATTAAGCCAGACCCAGAAAGACTTTGCCCGCTCCAAGAGCTCCCGTCACCTAAGAATCCGGCTTCTTTACGTCGGGCTCTCGGTCTGTTTGCATACTACGCTAAATGGATTCCTCATTTTTCGGACAAAATCCAACCCTTGCTGCATGCTAGATCATTTCCACTGGGAACAGCGGCTGTTGCAGCCTTTAATCTTCTCAAAAAACAGTTGGAGAAAGCGGCTCTTCACTCCATCGATGAGAATCTCCCTTTCGTGGTTGAATGTGATGCCTCGGAGGTGGCGATCTCGGCTACTCTGAATCAGGAAGGTCGTCCTGTAGCATTTATGTCCAGGACCTTACAAGGTGCCGAGCTACATTATCCTCCGGTTGAGAAAGAAGCCACAGCCATCATAGAGGCAGTACGGAAGTGGAACCATTTTCTAGCTCGCCAGCACTTTACATTGATCACGGACCAACGATCAGTCGCCTTCATGCTCGATAATCGAAAACGAACCAAAATTAAGAATAATAAAATACAACTTTGGAGGATGGAACTGGCCTCTTTTGGTTATACCATTCTCTATCGGCCTGGCAAGGAGAATGTGGCCCCGGACACCCTCACACGGGCATTCTGCTCCACTATGTCATCCTCTACTCTCATGGATGTCCACAATGGATTGTGTCATCCTGGCGTTACGCGCATGCTACATTTCGTACGATCACGGAATCTCCCTTTTTCCACTGGAGATGTAAAGAAAATATGCTCAGAATGCCGGCTTTGTGCGGAATTAAAACCTCAGTTCTTCCGCCCCTCAGATGGTATACTCATACATGCAACCCAACTGATGCAACGACTTAGCATCGATTTTAAGGGCCCAGTGCCCTCTTCAACTCGGAACACATATTTGCTCACCATGATCGACGAATATTCACGTTTTCCGTTTGCCTTCCCCTGCTCCAATATGCTGGCGTCCACAGTAATCTGCTGCCTTGAGCAGGTATTTTCTCTCTGTGGCATGCCGGCTTATATTCACTCAGATCGGGGTCCATCCTTTATGTCAAGGGAACTCCAGGACTACCTCTCAGAACGGGGAATTGCTACAAGCAAAACAACACCATACCATCCCATCGGAAATGGGCAGGTAGAGAGGTATAACGGTATCATCTGGAATTCCGTACGTCTCGCTTTAAGATCTCGGGGCCTACCAGACCAGCAATGGGAAACAGTGCTTCCGGATGCATTGCACTCTATACGGTCCCTGCTTTCTACAGCCACAAATACTACACCTCATGAGCGGTTCTTTGGATTCCAGCGTCGCTCATCTCATGGGACATCACTCCCGTCATGGCTAACTACTCCTGGACCTGTATTACTCCGAAGATACGTTCGGACATCTAAAAATGACCCTCTCGTAGACGAGGTCGAACTAACCGATGCCAACCCCACCTATGCAAACATACGATATTCCGACGGCCGAGAATCTACCGTATCATTACGGGATCTGGCTCCCTGCCCACCAGGACCTAGTGGGACATCGGGTGATGGCATTTCACCAGGAAACTCTTGGGACCTATCGGGTACCCCTCTCCAGGATCCTGATCGGACACCAACTAGCTTGGTGCCGGTAGAACCCCGTACTCAAGGTTGCGACCCTCCCAGTACCGCGCATGAAAGTACTGATCCGCCACAGACCAGCTCTGCACCTCCCTCTGAACAGAGGCAGTCCGACTTTGAACCTATTGGGGCTCGTACTCGAAGCCATGATCTCCCCGACCCTTCACAGGGCAATCCAGGCCACACAGACTCTGACCAATGGCCAACCGCATGTAAGCGGACCAGCGACCCTCTACGACGGGAATCCAAACGGGTGCGACTCTTCCTTGTTCAGCGGCTGCGGACCAAAAGGTAGACCACAGCCTCCTAATCCTGCAGGAGGGAAGAATGTGATAATAATAATAACTTCTGGGAAGTTATGTCATCACTTCCTGTGAACTATGAACTGTGTACATACCTCACTTCCTGTCATATGTCACTTCCTGTTGGACTGGTATAAATACTGGTCTGTTCAGTATTGTAAGAGGCTTCTACCAGAGGCATGGTAAAGACCTCTCTTGTATATAGTGTGTTTATAAGTTACTTAAAGCTTACTTTAAAGTTACTTGATGGTAAGACTCCTTTTTCTTACATCAAGTGGGTTGGGGTCAGTTACGTCCTTAAAATCGGAGAAAAATTAAGCACGACCGCAACCCGGCTACAAAGCACTGACTTTCAGGTTTAACTGAGGCGTGTTTGGATGCTGGTGAGAAACCTACTCGCCCAAGTCGGGTATTTAATTATTGCAGGTGGGCGGGTAGTTATTGGTGCAATTAACATCCTTAGGAGACGTTACTGCGGTCTTTGGAAATTAATTTTAACTTCGCTCTAAATATAACGGTGCAGCATGGGTTTCCCGGGGCTTGTGAGACCGGGGCGAGATTGAGCCGCAGTTCAGGTGGGTATTTAAACTTGTAATTGCCCCATCTGAAAAGAAACTCACTTATTGCAGCTGATGTCTCCGTTCCCACTGGCAAACTTTTGTTGGAAGTTCCTTGTGTGGATACAGCTTTTTTCAACCTTGGAGGCTTTCAAACTGACAAGATCAGGAGATGCGATGGATGTGTTTGACAGCATACCAGAAGAGGAACACCATCACCATCTATGGCAGCAACAACGTACTGTGGTGGGATCAGCACGTGCACAAGAGAGAGCTGCCCGGGAGAGAGCTGCACAGGAGAGGGGCCGAGGTCACAGGAGGCAATATCCACGTCACAGGGTTTACAGACAGGGGCTCAGCTTCTTTGACCTCTCGCAAGAGCTGTGCTTCCGCAGGCTGTGCTTGTCACGTCAGGTGGTGGCAGACATCTGCACATTCCTCGAAGAAGACCTGCTCCCTGCTGGACCTGGAGGCCACACATTGCCAGTGGCTGTGAAAGTGATCACTGCTCCCAATGTTTTTGCTTCCGGAATCCTTCCAGGGTGCTACCAGAGATATAGCCAGGAACTCCTAGTTGGCTGCATATAAATGCATAAGGCAGGTCACTGATGGATTGTTTGCCAGGGCCGTTAGTTATGTAAATTTCTCCTGTGATGACAATAGCCAGAATGAGCGGGCACTCGGATTTGCCTCTCTGGCTTGATTCCCACAGGTACAGGGTGTCACCAATTGCACACATGTGGCAATCCGAGTGCCATCACAGCAAGCAGGAGTTTTTCTAAACCACAAGGGATATTCGTCCATCAATGCGCAGCTGATATGCAACCACAAGAAGAGATTCATGCGGGTATGCGTCAGATTCCCTGGGACCTGTTATGATGCATTCATACTGCGGCAGTCCTACATTCCAGAGCTTTTCACTCCAGGAAGCAGGCTTAAGGCTGGCTCGTAGGAGACAAGGGATAACCCCCTTCAAACTTGGCTCATGACACCTGTGAGGAACCCCACCAATGAGGTGCAGGAGCGCTACAACGATGGCCACATGATCACCTGTGTGTCATAGAGCAAGCCATCAATATGTTGAAGATACGCTTCAGGTGCCTAGACAGATCTGGAGGCGCCCTTCAGTACTCGCCAGCAAGGGACTCCAGAATAATAGTGGTGTGCGTCCTGCGCAATATAGTGCAGCAGGGAGGATTGTAGGTGCAGGAGAACAAAGGGGCTCATCACTCATCTTCGGATGAGTAGAACATAGAGGAGGAGGAAAATGGGGCACCCATCGCCAGACCAGTCGCTTACATTGCTGCTCGGGCTGCTCTAATATCACTAGGTTCACCGAGTGTAAAGCATAAGTAATGAAATCCTGCAGTCCATTCCCACCACCAGGACCATCTCCCCCTTTGCACTAAACAATCCTTCCACCACTCATCCACCCATTGCTCATCCGCACAATGGGTCCCGCCATGCATCATGTAACAAGTGATAGGGCGAGTTGACACTCGGGAGGCAATAATGAGCAAGACATGGAAGTGGTGCTAATCAATAAATTTTATGTTGCATTATTTAAAAAGGAAACTTAACAACATAACATTTGTCAAACACCCATGTGCATACCCTTGTTGAATTACAGTTTCTTGAACTTTCGCTTCCTAATGCTTCTACGTCGTGCATCCTGTGTGGCTTCAGCAGAGGTAGAAGCAGGCTGCTCAGATCCCTGCTCTGACTGCTGAGATGCTCTGGGTTTTGAAGTCCCTGAGAGCCCCGCCAAAGACTGCTCCACCTGCACCTGTCCAGGGGCAGACTCGGCCATCAGGAGATGAGGCAGCATGCCGGGTACTGGCTGAGGGGATGGGAGGGGGTAACGAGTAAGAAGTTGAGTGCTTTAAGTGGTGTTCCCATTTCCATGCCCCCTTTCGCCATCATCCCTCTCCTGGGCCAGTGCCACATCACTCCTATCACTCTGCTGCAGACCAGCTTGGTGGCGATCAGTGACACATTGTAAGGCCACGGATACAGTAGTTGTCGACCTGTTTAAGGTGGCAGACATCTCCTGCACAGCTGTGGTCACCGCCTGTATGGATTCATTTGAGAACCGTGCTTGAAGCTCCACAGAGGCAGCCACTCTCCTCATTGCAGACATTCTCTCAATTCACTGCGTCACCAATCCACTAGTGTTCAAGTTGGACTCCTCCATTCTCTCCACTATTATGGAGAATGTGCATGGCACGTCTGTCAGTACCTGACGAAGTTGCTGAAGCACCTCTAACATTCTCCTTCTCAACGATAGTCCCCTAGGTTCAGCATCTGTGTCAGGCTGAGCAGACCTTGGAGAGAATTGCGCCCCCCCAACGCGGACTCTCCACAGCTGTCCCTGCCACCAGTGTCTGCTCATGCTCACTTGTGAGGTGTGATTCACCAGGTAAAAACCCAACTAACTGTCTAAGTGGACCCAGCGAAGTGTGAGTATTTGTGCTTGTGCGTGGCTGTGACGGTGCACCCTCAGAAGGAATGAGGTCCTCTGAGGAATCATCCTCATGGATGTCCTACGATACTTGCTGTATGCGTGAATGCCTTGCAAGACAAAAGAAAGGCATATTACTTAGTTGTGGCAATATTGACAATCACCATACTCAGTCTTCTCATAGTTCAGTCATTGATTAAAGAAAATCAGCATATGTGTGTCAGAGATATTTGTAATTCTGTCACTAGCAATCTGTGAGCTCCCTGTCTCTCCATCTCTGACTGAGAGGGACGCAGATGTGCCATTTATCTCCAGGACCACCTCCTCTGCATCTGTTAGCTGCACTATTTGTGGTGGGCCACCTCCAGTCCTCTCCCTCTCCCTTGTATTTTGCGCTCTCTTCTACAAGGGGCGAAACAACAAATCTGTAAGTGAATGAAGGTCACCAGATGAATGAAGTGCATGTGGTGAGGGTGACTATGATACGCATGCATCACATTGCATAAGGATTGGGGTGAGTGGCAGCAATGGATGGATAAATGGGGAGGTGATGAAATGCATAGAAAGTGAAGGCTGGCTGCTGCTGAATGTTGAGTGGGTGTGAGAAGTGATGTGATGGAGAATGCTTAACAAGATAGGGTGAAAGGGGGTGGGGGCCTTAAACACAGGATGTAGTTGAATCAGCGAATGTACTCACTTTTCCTGACGTGGTTAGGTCATTAAGCCGCTTCCTACATTGCATCCAAGACCTGGGCACAACACTCCTGCTGCTCATCTCCTCAGTTACCTCCAACTATGCCTCCTTGGTGAGAGCCACAGGTTTCTTCCTCCCATTGCTGGGGAAAAGTATGTCCCTCCTGCTCCTGAATGCACCCAGCAGTAATTCCAGCGATGTGTCATTGAATCTGCCCTTACTCGAGGTCCACCATCCATCCTCAACACCTCCAATTTCCATTTGTGCATTGTCCCTTTTGTGCATTGTCGCTTTAAATACAGCTGAGATGACGTCATGCGGGCGCACATCGTGCCCATTGCACAGCTTGGAGACGCGAAACCCAGAAGTCAAAATGAATTGGCTCAATTGATTTAAGTTTGCAGACCCACTGAGTCAACTTCTG
The DNA here is from genome assembly GCF_052327205.1 of Somniosus microcephalus. Taxonomy (NCBI): domain Eukaryota; kingdom Metazoa; phylum Chordata; class Chondrichthyes; order Squaliformes; family Somniosidae; genus Somniosus; species Somniosus microcephalus. The sequence goes on from NC_140993.1 coordinate 150,030,394, forward strand.
GGTTTCACCCTTGCAATTCCACCCCCCGCTCGAAAGCCACCTACATATTAATATCAGGGACAATATTGGGCCAGAAATTCGGGTCAGAGGCTTCCCGCGGGTGCATGCCCCCGACCTGCACTTGCCTTGTGCGTCGGCCGTTGTGCTGTGGGCCCGCGTGGGATTCCGATCCTGGGCCTGCTCCAACTGCCGGCGCGCAGTGCTTGCGTATCCCAGGGGTGCAGTTCGTTCGAAGCGTCCCCTGGGATCACGTGGGCCACGGAGAGCCAATCGTAGCAGGGAATCTCTATTCATAGATTTGACAGGAAGACCTGTCAAATCTATGAATAGAGTTTGGCGCCAAAACATAACTAAAACTTCAAATAATTTTTTTTTTAAATCACATTTTAAAAATAACTATAAATTACATAAAATAACTATTTTAAACAATAATTTAAATTTTTGAAAAAATTAATTACAGTTTTTAACGGGGCTAAAAATAAACTTACCTTTCTTTAAAGTATTTAAAAATAATAAACCTGGGGAAAAAATGTTTTAATTTTACTTAATTCACCACTTACCTTGTTAAAAGCAGGCCTTGCGACTGCTTTTTAAAAGCGTAGCTGCTGGAGACTTACCCTCCCGGAGAAACCTGTTTTTAAAAAAAAAAAAAAAAACGGAAGTTCCAGGCGTACGTGCTGCCTCTCCAGCGCACACGTTCGACCTGTGAACCCCTTCCTTTAAGGGAATGGAAGTTCCGGTTTCTCGCGCATGCACAGTGCATGCACGAAACCAGCACTTTCGTTGGGCCTACGGGTGAGTACACAGCGCGTACTCACCCGTGGGGACCTGAATTTCTGGCCCAATATCTTAAATATAGAAGTAAGTCTTTATCCATCCAATGATATCGGCATTGATTGTATTGATGACATCTATTCATCATTGGATGGATAAATGATTAAGTGACTACTAGGATGGTAGAAGGTGACTAGCAATTCCTATGTTCTTATCAACAGAAAAAATGCAGAGTAGGGTTACAGTAGAGCCCTGGCAAATACATGAGCTATTCACTACTAATTGACTGTTTGGTGCTTGCATGTTTTTCATATTAAAAATTTGCAGCTTCTGTTATTTCCATAGGATCTTCAGAATATTGGAGCCAGGAACGTTTGTGTGATGACTGACAAGAATGTGGCCAAGCTTCCTCCTGTTCAAGCTGTCCTGAATTCATTGGTAAAGAATGGAGTGAACTTTCAAGTGTTTGACAAGGTCAGAGTGGAGCCGACAGATGTAAGGTAAGGAACACTCATGTTTAAGGAGCAAGGCTCTAATGGCTTTAAAAAGTATATACTTTAAAATGAGCACTTTTTTAAGGAATGGCTTCCGTGCTACACTTTTAGGCCAGGCTTAAGAGGCTGCATATGTGCATTCTATATCACATGTAGCCAGACTCCATAATATGGACATCCCTCCATACAGTGACTGATGTGATGGTTTAGATTCTCCTCCAGGCGATGGACAGTAACAAAAGTTTGGGTAGTAAGACCGGCTGTTGTCTCACCATCCTGACCAGGATTTCTCTCGCCACACCCCTGCCTGGATCACCACTGGCCTCTCCTTCCTTGCCTGCTGCATTAAAATGGCAGTAGGGGTGCAGGGCCCAGGTCCGCAACAGATGTTCCTTGTGTCCACTGTAGCTTCCCTGACTCATCGTGAGGAAGGTGGCACTGGGCAATGGACAATGGGAGGCGATGGTAACAGGCTTGAGGTGCCCCCAATGAAGGAGAGGGCCTTGTAGCGACCTCCTTTCCTTCCATTCCACCCCTCGTGAAATACCTGTGTAGGCCTCGGTCTCTGCCAAGACCAACAAAGCTGCCACTCCTCCCCCTCTCCTGTGGTGTTACAGCATTTCTAGCATGTCCCTCGGATCCAATGCAGGCTCCTTCTTGGCAATGAGAATCCTGCATTAATAATAATCCCAAACCCAGGCAAATGGATTGGGGATGGAGCAGAATCAGAGGGGTATACAGAAGACCAGCCCCACTGGAACTCTGTCCCAAGAGGATAATACCAGCCAATGGGTCACTACAGCTGGTCTGAACAGAGGCACTTGGGGTGGAGTAGAATAATAACAAGAAAGATATTCTCTGGAAGATGAAGGTAGATATTTTTTTCTTAATATTTTTTCAAAGCCTCTCCTGAAGATAGTGATTCATACCAGGGTTCAATTCCATGTGCACTGGCAGTCCTCTGGTAACACACCCATTGTTCATTGGTAAGCCTTGACAGTGAGTTGGCAAGCTGTTGAACTGTGGTGGACACATGCGAGCCCAGTCCTGACACCCATGCAGTCTCTAAATAGTGACTGGAAGGAAAACCCCTGCTGATTCTACTATATATATCTATATACTGAAGATATTTGAGGCTAATTGTTGTGTCCCTATCGCTGTCCTATTGAGATCAGCTAACTCAGCACAGATTTTTTTTTAATTCATTCATGGGATGTGGGCGTTGCTGGCAAGGCCAGCATTGATTGCCCTTCCCTGATTGCCCTTGAGAAGGTGGTGGTGAGCTGCCTTCTTGAACCGCTGCAGTCCGTGTGATGAAGGTACTCCCACAGTGCTGTTAGGGAGGGAGTTCCAGGATTTTGACCCAGCGACGATGAAGGAACGGCGATATACTTCTAAGTCAGGATGGTGTGTGACTTGGAGGGGAACCTGGAGGTGGTGGTGTTCCCTTGCGCCTGCTGCCCTTGTCCTTCTAGGTGGAAGAGATCGCGGGTTTGGGAGATGCTGCCGAAGAAGCCTTGGCGAGTTGCTGCAGTGCATCTTGTAGTGGTGGTGGAGTGAGTGAATGTTTAAGGTGGTGGATGGGGTGCCAATCAAGCGAGCTGCTTTGTCCCAGATGGTGTCGAGCTTCTTGAGTGTTGTTGGAGCTGCACTCATCCAGGCAAGTGGAGAGTATTCCATCGCACTCCTAACTTGTGCCTTGTAGATGGTGGAAAGGCTTTGGGGTGTCAGGAGGTGAGACACTTGTTGCAGAATACCCAGCCTCTGACCTGCTCTTGTTGCCACAGTATTTATGTAGCAGGTCCAGTTAGGTCTCTGGTTAATGGTGACCTTTAGGGTGTTAATGGTGGCGGATTCAGCGACGGTAATGTTGTTGAATGTCAAGGGACGGTGGTTAGACTCTCTCTTGTTGGAGATAGTCATTGCCTGGCACTTATGTGGTGCGAATGTTACTTGCCACTTATCAGCCTATGCCTGAATGTCGTCCAGGTCTTGCTGCATGCGGGCGTGGGCCGTTTCATTATCTGAGGAATTGTGAATGGAACTGAACACTGTGCAATCAAGATTAGGGATAAAACCTGGTACCTTCCTGATCTGTAAGGCTCAGTACCACACCCAACAACACTTACCCATAGCTCTCCTGGTTTTTAAATAAATAAATAAAGATATACCATTTGTTTAATCTTTCAGACTATTATTCTAACATACTGTTTTATTTGAGTTGGTCATTCTGTATTTTTTGAAATGTTATTAGCTTCAAAGAAGCAATAACATTTGCTAGGCAAGAACAGTTCGATGCATATGTTGCTGTTGGAGGTGGATCTGTGATGGACACGTGTAAAGTGGCTAACCTCTACACCTGCAGTCCTGATGCTGAATTCTTGGACTATGTCAATGCACCAATAGGGAAGGGAAAGCCTGTTACTGTTAGTCTCCGTCCTTTGATAGCAGGTAGGTTGATGCGGAAGATGTTTTAATAATGAGTTGGTTTGAATTGTGCCATCAGTAGCTTTCTGTGCGGCGTGCAAATTATGACCACAGTCTGCAAATAGATTTGCGGACACAGAGTGGAAATTTAAGTTTTCTCTCCACGCCTCTTCTCCCCCACTCCTCCTCTCTGCCCCGCTTCCCTCCCTCACCCTTCATCTCTCCCTCTCCCCTATCTTTATCCCTCTTCCCCTATCCTTCTCCCTCCCTCTTTAACCTCCCATCCCTTTCCCCTATCCAGTCCCCTCCCTCTCTTCTCCACTCCCCCTCCCTCCCCAAATGTCCTCCTTCTCTCCCCTTCCACTCCCTCTCCTCCCCTCCACTCCTCCTTCCTCTCCCTCTCCCCATCCTGTCCCCTTTCTCTTCTCTACTCTCCTCTTTACCCCTCCTAACCTTTCCACTCCCCCATCTCTCCTGAAAAGTGCTGTTAGTCTTAACCACCCATGTGCAGTGCCTTGGGAGATTGACTAGTAACTACAAATTGTCAAAAATGCACTGTTCGAAAATGCTTTTTCCATATAATATAGTAACATAACAGTACCGACACAGTTTCCATTATAAAATTGCCACTCATCAATGAATGCAAGAGTCTATATTGCGTATATATGTCATCACACAACTTGTATAATGATGTCACTAGCATGAGATACACATCTCAGGATCCACTAAAAGCCAGGAGAAATCCACTTTTTGAAGGCCAGAATCGGACAGAAATTTTACCAATCCATTAACCTGAAATTTGTTTTGGTGGAATTTGGTAAAAACTGATTATAAAGGCCTCTAATTGTAAATGTAACAAATTTCTCTTTGGAGTGGATGATTCTGACTAGCAAAATGAGGAGTTTTAACAGTTGGTAGCACTCTCGCCTCTGAGTCAGAAGATTGTGTGCTCAAGTTCCACACCAGTTCTTGAGCACATAATTTAGGCTGACACTCCAGTGCAGTGCCGAATGAGTGCTGCACTGTTAGAGGTACCATCTATTGGACGAGACGTTAAACCGAGGTCTCGTCTGCCCTCTCAAGTGGATGTAAAACATCCCACATCACGATTTCCCTGGTGTCTTGGCAAATATTTATCCCTCAACCATCATCACAAAAAACAGATTATCTGGTCACTATCACATTGCTGATTGTGGGAGCTTGCTGTACGCAAAGTGGCTGCCGCGTTTCCTACATTACAACAGTTACTACACTTCAAAAGTACTTAATTGGCTGTAAAGCACTTTTGGGACAGCCTAAGGTCATGAAAGGCACTATATAAATGCAAGTCTTTCTTTTTTCTTTAACTACTGACATTAAGGGAGTCATTTTAACCCCCAAAAATGGGTGGGAGGTTAAAAAGTTAAAGCTGATCTGAAACAGGAACCGAACCTACCCACTTCCGGTTTTAACAGAGGCAGGACGAGAGGCAGGCGACCAATCCACTCGCAGGAGGCGGGTCAGTCATTGAAACCTTTTAAGAGGCTGTGTGTTTTTATTTTAACAGTGATTCTCTTTTTAACCACAGTCAGCTGGGTTTCCCGTCCATAACTCCTGCCCCCGCCACCCCCTCTGCACCAAACGCGTTTCAGAGGTAATACTGCCTGGATGAGTGCAGCTCCAACAACACTCAAGAAGCTCGACACCAGCCAGGACAAAGCAGCCCGCTTGATTGGCACCCCATCCACCACCTTAAACATTCACTCCCTCCACCACCAGCGTACTGTGGCTGCAGTGTGTACCATCTACAAGATGTACTGCAGCAACTCGCCAAGGCTTCTTCGGCAGCACCTCCCAAACCCGCGACCTCTTCCACCTAGAAGGACAAGGGCAGCAGGCGCAGGGGAACACCACCACCTCCAAGTTCTTCTCCAAGTCACACACTATCCTGACTTGGAAATATATCGCCATTCCTTCATCGCGCTGGATCAAAATCCTGGAACTCCCTATCTAACAGCACTGTGGGAGTACCTTCACCACACGGACTGCAGCGGTTCAAGAAGGTGACTCACCACCACCTTCTCAAGGGCAATTAGGGATGGGCAATAAATGCTGGCCTCGCCAGCGATGCCCACATCCCAGGAACTAATTTTTTTTTAAGTTACAAATTTGTACTTTTTGTCGATCTGACAAAAGAATGTTTTATATATCATGTTTTTGTAATCATTATAGATCTTAAAGGAAAAAAAGACTTGCATTTATATAGTGCCTTTCATGACCAAACCGCTTTACAGCCAATGAAGTACTTTTTGTTGTAATGTAGAAAATCAATCTTGAAATTGAATGTTAAACTATATGGAGAACCAAAAATACAGTTCTTTACTAATCACATTATGTATTTTGTTATTTTTCCAAGTTCCCACTACAGCTGGCACTGGAAGTGAGACCACAGGTGTGGCAATATTTGATTATGAAGCTATGAAAGTTAAAACAGGTACAAGTGAATAACCGTGACAATGCAAACTGTAGTGAGATGGATCTTTCCTATGTTAATGTACTTGTAAATAATCAAAGTCACCTTTGTTTTAAGAACATAAGAATTAGGAGCAGGAGTAGGCCATTTGGCCCCTCAAGCCTCCTCCACCAGTCAATAAGATCATGGCTGAACTTCTACATCAACTCCACTTTCCTGCCCTATCACCATATCCCTTGATTCCCTTAGTGCTCAAAAATCTATCGATCTCAGTCTTAAACATACTCATCAACTGAGCATCCACCGCTCTCTGGAGTAGAGAATGCCAAAGATTCACAACCCTCTGAGTGAAGAAATTTCTCCTCATCTCACTCCTAAATGGCTGACCCCTTATCTTGAGACTGTGACCCCTAGTTCTAGACTCCCAGCCAGGAGAAACAGCCTCTCAGCATCTACCATGTCAAGACCTCTAAGAATTTTATACGTTTCAAGGTGATCACCTCTCATTCTTCTAAACTCAGTCTACTCAATCTTTCCTCATACAACAGTCCTCTCATCCCAGGAATCAATCTAGTGAACCTTTGTTGCACCCCGTCTAAGGCAAGTGTATCCTTCCTTAGGTAAAGAGACCAAAACTGTGCACAGTACTCCAGGTGTGGTCTCACCAAAGCCCTATATATAATTGCATCAAGTGTGAAGATGGCGCAACATGGCAGAGAGAGGGCTCCCAGATTTTTTGATGCAGCACTTGAGGCCCTGGGACAGGAGGAGAGATGTCCTCTATCCACACGGGGCCAAGAGGCCCTCCAGACAGACGCTGAGAAGGGAATGGGAGCAGATAGTCATCGCTGTCAATGCCAGCAGTGTAGCCCTGAGGACCTGGATGCAGTGCAGAAAGAAGCTTAATGACCTCGCACGAGTGGTCAAGGTCAGTGAATTCTTCTCCAAAAGCCATATCCCACAAACTAGCCTCAAACACTGCTCAATTCACCACATCCCCATTACTTACCAACAATCTCTTATCAATCACGCCTCATACCTCTTATTCATATGCTCCATCTCACACACTTACCACTGCTGCAAGCCTGACACCCACATCTCACAGCTTGCACACACTGCCAGCTATTCAACCATGACAGCCACATCACCCAAACGTGATCCACACTCACTGACACACTTCCCCCTCTCTTGCAGGGCAAGGTGGCGCATATACGTAGGCAGCTGGAGGGGACAGGCGCACCTCCCTATCCTGACCCCGGTCAAGGAGTCAGTGTTCGCCAGAATTGGAGTGGCTGTGACTGAGAACGTGGCCAGCAGCGCCGATGAAAGCATTGAAGATGACAGTATACTCATACCTAATTCTCCTTCTCACATCCCACTTCTCCCTCATCCCAGAATCTCTTCTGACTTACAAGCTGTAGATGATGTAAGTTTGCACCTCTTGCTTTACCACGCCCCACCCCCCTGCCCCCTCACCATAATCCTACCCTTGTGCCTTTCTCATTTCAGAGACCCAGGAAATCCAACCTGGCCAGCCAGTGGTGGAAGAAGACAAGGAGAGTGATAATGAAGAAGAAACACCGTCACTTGATCTGACACTCGCAGCCACTAGCTCAGAAACTGGCACTGTGCAGACTTTAGAGGGTAGTATAGAGGCGGGATCTGCACATGGTGAGTGACCTGGCACGAGTGGGCTGCAGCCAGGGCAGGGGTAAAGGGTAGCGTAGGTGCCAGCTCCCCGGAGGGCGAGGTCACACATGAGTTAGGCTGCACAGGACTCGGATGAGGACTTTGATGGGGCAGCCCACAGAAGTACGCTGATGGGTATGCACAACAAAATGCTTGGTGCATTGACGGGCCTGCCAGAAACCCTGAATGCAATATCAAAGAGCATGGAGGAGTCCAGCTGCAGCCTTACACAGGGCTTTGCGCAGAGCTTGGAGCCCATCCTTTCCAGTGTGGAAGGGATGGGTAGATCCATTAGCACACTTGTGGACCCAACCATGATGCAGCGTCTGATGGCCAATGTCTCAGCTTCCGTTGCAGCACAAGCAGAAGCCACCCAATGTCTGAGTGCTGCAATGGAAACTCGGACTGAAGTCGTGCAAGCTCAGCTTGCCACGCAAGCACAGACTGCTGCCATCATGGCTGGGTTTACCACTGTTGAAAGGGGCTTGCAGAGTGTCATAGCAGTCCAGCAATCTGTCCTCCAGCAGATTACTAAGATTGCTGAGGCGCCACCCCGGGGGAATGGCACTGGCTCTGTGGAGGACGAACCTGCTGTTCTCTCTCAGGATAACAACATTTGTCTTCCCACCACTGCCACTCCGCCAGTGCCCTTGCTGTTGTGTGTCAGCCAGCCCAGACTGCTGCCACCCATGCCGAGGTGGTGCAGTCTGAAGCTGGGCCTACTCAGCCCAAAGCTGCTCAAGGTCGTCCTACAAGGCCATCTGTAGTCTCTCCCACTGAAAGTCAGCAGCCTTCCACCAGCCATCCTGCAGCCACTGGGGTAGCACTGCATAGGAGCACTAGAACAGGCAAAGGCACTCAGAAGACAGGCACTAAGGGTGATAAGTTGACTTTTGAATGTAATATTGTAATGGTTGGATTTATAAAATTGGTTTGGAATGTTTGTTTTGTGGTAGCTTTTATTGTAGCATTGTGGCCAAGAGAACATAGTGATGGTCAGTAACAGAGAGAAGGTAAGGTGTGGGACTATTGTTGAATGGGAAATTGGGATTGCGTTCTCTGGTACCGCAGTTCGATGATTCAGTCACAAACAGCTCAGGCAAAAAGGGGCTGTCTGGTTTGCCTCCTCCTTTCTGCTGCCTCCTCCTCCTCAGCTAAGTATGCCTGGTGACAAGGGCTGTGCCCTTGTGATGGCGAGGTTGTAGAACATGCAGCAGACCACAGCGAATTTTGAGACGCACTCTGGTGAGTACTGCAGGGCTCTTCCAGAGCAGTCCAGGCAGCAGAAGTGTTGTTTAATGATGCCAATGGTCTGCTCTATCAGATTCCGTGTGACAACATGGCTTTCGTTACATGCATGTGGCCCACGTGTGGTTAGGTTGTGCAGCGGAGTCATGAGCCAGGTGGTCAGCGGATAGCCTTTGTCGCCCAATAGCCACCCTCTGTTTTGCTGTGGTTGTTAGATCCGTGTGTTAATGGAGACACGGAATGCAGGAGTTGATTTAACAAGTGTTTACTGAACAAAGTCTGGAGGTGAACTAACTACACAAGACGCTATACAGGCTTATATACCCGAGTGGTCACTACTGGTACTACAGTACACAGGGGCTTCAAAAACATAGTTCCTCTTAAAGGTACATACACTACAATTCCTCCCCTTTTAGATAAATAGTACATAACATTTTAAGTAATCATTAAATAACATTTTTACAAGAACAATAATCTACACATTTGCTGAAGTTAATCAATTACAAATTCAGTCTCTCTGGAGGCTTCCTGACTCAGTCCGGATAACGCCTCGGTGGTGTAGTAGGTTCTTTTGGCAAGGTCGATTCGGCTTCAATGCCAGTGTCGGGTTCATCTGGTTCCAGTATCACCGGATCGGAGGTAGATACTATGGGTATCTCTGCTTCATCACTAGGCGTATAGAGTTGTGGTGTAGGTTGCCCTTTTTCGGATGACTCTATGATCTGGTCAGCATGGCGCCTTATTATGCTTTCTCCAATGTCCACGGTATACATCAGCGGTCCTAGTCGTGTGCAAATAGTTCCAGGCTGCCATTTCTCGGTACGGTAGTCCCGGGCCAAAACTGGTTGACCTATCTGGAAGGTTCTAGTTGGCCTTTCATTCATGCCTTGAAATTGCCGGTTCTCTACGTCCCTTCTGATGTTTGGCTTGACCAAATCCAGCCGGCATCTTAGTCTTCTATTGAAAAACATCATGGCGGGGGTTGCATTCCTGTACGCAAACAAGAAGTTATCTACCTTATGTTGTAGATTTATGTCTTCATTACCCATGGCCTTTATGGCCTTCTTGAAGGTCTGGACAAACCTTTCAGCTAATCCATTGGTGGCGGGATGGTATGGGGCGGACGTGTAGTGCTTAACTCCATTGTTTTTGAAGAACTTCCTGAATTCTTCGGATACAAATTGCGGTCCATTATCAGAACAGATCTGTTCAGGCAGCCCATCCCTGGCGAATATGGTCCTTAATACTGTGATGGTTTTTTCCGTGGTGGTGGAGGACATCTTTATTACCACCGGCCACTTGGAGTGTGCATCCACTGCGATTAAGAACATTGAGTCCATAAATGGACCAGCAAAGTCGATATGTACCCTTTGCCATGGAGATGAGGGCCACTCCCATGGATGTAGAGGGGCTTGTGGTGGGGCGTTTTGGACCTTCTGGCATCCTAGACCGCTCTTGGTCATTTCTTCGATGTCTCCATCGATACCTGGCCACCACACAAACGCTCTGGCTAAGTTCTTCATTTTCACTCCACCCAGATGCCCTTCGTGAAGCTCCTTTAGCACTTTATCCTTGAGTTTGGGTGGAATCACCACTCTGGATCCACACATCAAGGTTCCTCGGCACACTGACAGCTGTTCTCTTCTTTGCGAGAATGCTGGCAACAGTGGTTCGCCATGTGCTGGCCATCCCTTCACCGTTAATTCGTAGACTCGTGAGAGAGTCGGGTCATTTCTCGTCTCCTTTTCAATGGTAGAATTTGTCACCGGTAGACATTCCACTATGGTCGAGTGGAACATCTCCGTTGGCAACGGTAGGCGCGATAACCCGTCAGCATTCCCATGCTGTTTTGTTCCTTTGTATTCTATGTCATATTGGTGTGCCCCTAGGAAAAGGGACCACCTCTGTAGCCTTTGCGCTGTCATAATGGGAACGCCCTTTTTAGGGTTGAATATGGAGACGAGGGGTTGATGGTCAGTCAACAAGGTAAATTTTTGTCCGTGTAGGTAATGGTTGAATTTCTTCACCCCCCACACCAGACTGAGTGCCTCCCTGTCGATCTGGGCATAGTTACGCTCAGCTGAGTTCAATGAGCGTGACGCAAAAGCTATCGGCCGCTCCGAGCCATCAGGGAATCTATGCAATAATACCGCTCCCACGCTGTAAGGGGATGCATCGCACACCAGTCTGATTGGCAGTGATGGGTTGTAATGAGCCAACACTTCCCTGGACGTGATCAAGCGTTTGCATTTATGGAAGGCACGTTTACAGTCTTCGCTCCATTTCCAAATTACTCCCGTTTGTAGCAATGCGTTAAGAGGGTGCAGAACCGTTGACAAGTTCGGTAAAAATTTATGATAGTAATTTATTAATCCCAGGAACGACCTTAATTGTGAGAGATTTTCAGGCGCGGGGGCTTTTACGACCGCTTCAATTTTTTCAGGTGACTTATGCAACCCTTCTTCGTTAATGACATGGCCACAATATGATATTTGTTTCTGGAAAAATTCACACTTGGGGCGATTTGCTCGTAGGCCCCGTTCTCTCAGCCTCGTGAGCACCTGCTCCAAGTTGGCAAGGTGCTCGTTGTCGTTTTCTCCTGTTACAAGGATGTTGTCTAGGTAGCATTGAGTCCCCGGAATCCCTTGCAGGACTTGCTCCATAGCTCTTTGCCAGATAGCCGGAGCTGATGCCACTCCGAAAACCAGTCGATTGTACTGGTACAGGCCTTTGTGTGTGTTTATCGTGAGATACTTTTTAGAGGCCTCCTCAACCTCCAACTGTAGATATGCCTGTGCTAAGTCAATTTTGGTGAAACGTTTCCCTCCGGATAGTGAGGCGAAAATATCTTCTATCCTCGGAAGAGGATACTGTACCGTGTGAAGAACCGGGTTTACAGTCACCTTGAAGTCCCCACAGATGCGAATTTTTCTCTGTTCTTCAGATTTATCATTATTCAACGTTTTCTTCATGACCGGGACGATGGGTGTTGCCCACTCGCTCCAATCTACCTTGGATAACACGCCTGCTTTTTCCAAATTCTCCAGCTCTGCCTCGACGGCTGGACGAATTGTGTATGGCACCAGCCTTGCCTTAATAAACTTGGGAATTGCCGCCTCTTCCACTTTTATTGAGGCGGTGGCGCCTTTCAGGGTTCCTAGTTCCTGCTGAAACACTTCTTTGGCGTTAGCCAAGATTTCTTTTAATCGTCCAGGTATGACGTCATCATCATTTTTTTTCTTACTGGTCACCGTCAGTGCCTGAATGGAGTGCCAGTCTAAACGTATCTTTCTGATCCATTCACGTCCCAACAACGGTGGACCACCATCTTGCAGAACGTATAAATACAACTTCTGTATTTCCTTGCCGTTGTATACAACAGGCACCCTTATTTTCCCTCTGGGGTATACTTTCTGCCCCGTATATGTCTTCAAGATAATGGATGTGTCTTTCAAAGGTATATGCGGAAATAGCCGCTCGTAATCCCGTCGACTTATGACGGTCAGAGCTGATCCTGTATCTAGCTCCATTTTGACTGGGGACCCCGCTATCGTGAGGGTAAGCCAAATGGTCTGGTAATCTTCTTTGGCAATTACATTATGTAATTTGAGACAGCTTAGTCTCTTGTTTCCGGAGTCGCTATCGCTCTTCTGGTCTTCGGAGCTACTGTCCGTCATCATTTGTACCTTTCTGTACTTTTCCTTATTGACCTTTTTACTGTCAGCGGATTTTTTTCCAGATCTGCATACACGTGCAATGTGTCCCATCTTTCTGCATTGCCTGCATGCTTTGTCCTTGAACCAGCAGTCCTTCTGGTCATGGGTGGATCTGCCGCAGCGATAACATCTCTCGAAACCCCGTGTCATTTCATGGGTGCCGAAGTCCTGTGGCTTTTGCTGTATCTCTGCAGCCCCTCTTGCTGCTGCTTCGTATGATACAGCCACACTGAAAGCCTTGTCCAGTGTCAAATCTTTCTCAGAAAGTAGTCTTTTCTGTGTTCCTTCGCTTAGGAGACCGCAGACGAATTTGTCTCGTAGAGAATCTGCCAGTCCTGCCCCGAATTGGCAGTGCTTTGACAGCTTTTGTAATTCGGTGAGGTAATCAGCGTTACTTTCATTCTTGTGCTGATTCCTCCTGAAGAATTTGAATCGTTCCGCTATCAGCAGCGGTGTTGGGTTTAAGTGCTCCTGTAGGGTATCAACAATCTCCTTAAAATTCTTGTCCATCGGTTTGGCTGGAGTGATCAAGTTTCGTAACAGCCCGTATGTCCTTGCGCCCATCAGATTTAGAAGTACCGATGCCTTTTTATCATCCGCTACTTCATTCGCCTTTCAATATACCTCCACTCTTTCCACATATGTGGTCCAATCCTCTATATCACTAGCGAAAGCAGTAATATTGCCAGTCTTCGGCATCCTGAAAATCAAAAATGGCGCCTCACGCGCTTTTCCTTCTTCCCCGCCGTGTCAAGATGGCGCCTCCCGCGCTTTCCCGCCGCTGCCGCTGCTGCTAACGCTGTTCTCCGCGGTTCCCGTTGCGACCTGCAGCTTTTCGCGGTATTTCTATTTTTTTTTTATATATATCTTTTAAATAGTTTCTCCGTTACTTGGAGAACCGTTCCCGTCGTGGAGCGGACCCTCTGGGACTTTCCCCTCCCTCTGCTCGGTCCGAACGCCGACCTGCTTTGCAGCACCGGCCGCCTCCTGAGTGTTCCACCCTCTGTCTCTCTCTGCTTCTGCTTTCCGACTCGCTGCCCGGCCCTGCTGCAGAGCCACCCGATCGAGCCCCAGCCCGCCGCAGCCCAGGAAGGATCAGTGCACTACCTGCCACCAGCCCGTTTAGCTGGTGAAACCACAGTTTTTTTTTTATCTTGCTTCGACCTTCGTCTGAGGAATCGATCTCCTTGAGGTGCTGCCGAATTGCAGGTAAGTTCGTTTCTAACTCGTCGCCACTGTTAGATCCGTGTGTTAATGGAGACACGGAATGCAGGAGTTGATTTAACAAGTGTTTACTGAACAAAGTCTGGAGGTGAACTAACTACACAAGACGCTACACAGGCTTATATACCCGAGTGGTCACTACTGGTACTACAGTACACAGGGGCTTCAAAAACATAGTTCCTCTTAAAGGTACATACACTACAGTGGTGGCTCAAATGCTGATGGTACAGTGGACTGCCGCAGAATGAAGGCATCATGCGTGCTGCCAGGATGCCGAGTGTTGAATTTTAAAAATGTGCGTAGTTCGCTTGAGTAGTAACAAAGTCAACTTTTGGTTCTGGTTACAACACTTTTATTCTTGTTTCAACACACACAGTAGTTACGCAGACAGAGTACAATTAGGTATGCACTTTTTATATTGTGATGTGCCTCAATAAATCCGAGACTCGATGTTAGCGAAACAAAACAAGGCTTTTATTGACTTAGAAGGTAACACACAGAGGAGAATGTATCTTCCATCCAGAGGTCTGCCGTACTGGATGTGCTGCAGGCTGGGCCAGCTTACATAGGAGCCAGGTATGGGCGGAGCCCTACACACAGTACAATACAATGGAAATGAAACTGAAACCAACCACAGTCACAGGCAGAGAAATACTGATGAGTGATGAATGGAATATTTCATCACATTCACCCCTTCTATAGATTTAGTCTGTTCGGGGGTTTGATAGTCCTCTGCGACCGACGTGGCTGTTGTGGTGTCGGCTGGGTGTCCCCGGTGGCCTCCTGGGTCTCTGCCGGGGGTGCCGCCAGGGTTGTTGAAGGGGTAGTTGGTGGGGGTACCGTTGGTCGGTGTTCTTCCGGGGGTGATGAAAGAGTAGTGGGTGGGTAAGAGTTGCTGTGGTCGTTGTTGCTGCTGTTGTCGTGGTTGTTGTCGTTACCGGCTGGGGCGACGTCTTTTATGGACACGGTGTCCTCCCTTCCGTCGGCGTGCCGGACATACGCGTATTGGGGGTTGGCGTGGAGTAGGTGCACTGACTCCACGAGAGGGTCCGTCTTGTGGCCCCTCACATGCCTTCGCACGAATACCGGACCTGGGGTGGAGCGCCATGACTGCATGGATACGCCTGAGGTGGATTTCCGGGGAAAGACAAACATTCGCTCATGAGGCGTGGCAGTACACAATAGCGACCGTATCGAATGGAGCACATCTGGGAGGACTTCCTGCCAGCGGGAAATAGGGAGGCCTTTGGTGCTTAGAGCTAGAGTGACTGCTTTCCATACTGTCCCGTTCTCTCGCTCCACTTGACCGTTACCCCGGGGGTTGTAGCTGGTGGTACGGCTCGTGGCGATCCCCCTGGACAGCATGTACTGGCGTAGCTCTTCACTCATGAAGGACGCCCCCCTATCCGTATGGATGTAGCTCGGCATACCGAACAGGCAGAACAGGCTGTTGAGGCATTTAATGACCGTGGCGCTGGTCATGTCTGGGCAGGGGAAGGCGAATGGGAACCGGGAGTATTCGTCCACAATGTTCAGGAAGTAAACATTGCGGTCGACGGACGGGAGGGGGCCCTTGAAATCTAAGCTGAGCCACTCAAAGGGCCGTGTAGCTTTGATTAAGTGGGCTCTATCTGGGCGGTAGAACCGAGGCTTGCACTCAGCGCAAGTGCGACAGTTCCTGGTCAGGGACCGAACTTCCTCAATCGAGTAGGGTAAGTTGCGGGACTTTATGAAGTGGAACAGCCGCGTGACCCCTGGGTGGCAGAGGTCATTGTGGAGGGTCTGTAGCCGATCCCCGGTGGCGCTGGCACACATCCCTCGTGAGAGGGCGTCGGGGGATTCGTTAAGGGCCCCTGGCCGGTAAATGATGTCATAATCGAAGGTGGAGAGCTCGATCCGCCACCTAAGAATCTTATTTTTAATCTTCCCCCTCTGTTTATTATTGAACATAAACGCTACCGACCGCTGGTTGGTAAGTAGGGTGAAGCGTTTGCCAGCTAGGTAGTGGCGCACTGCCTCCACGATGGCTTGGGCCTCCTTTTCTACGGAGGAGTGTCTGATCTCGGGCCCTTGGAGGGTCCTCGAGAAGAAAGCTACGGGCCGCCCCGCCTGGTTGAGGGTGGCCGCCAAGGCAAAGTCAGACGCATCACTTTCCACTTGAAAGGGAGTGTTCTCGTCCACTGCCTGTAGCGTGGCCCGCTCAATATCCTGCTTAATGCTTTTGAAGGCGGCATGGGCCTCAGCAGAGAGCGGAAAAGAGGATGCTTTCAAGAGGGGGCGGGCTTTGTCGGAGTAGTTGGGGCCCCATTGGGAATAATAAGAAAATAACCCCAGGCACCTTTTCAGGGCTTTGGGAGTGTTGGGCAGGGGCAGCTCCCGTAGGGGGCGCAATCGGTCGGGGTCTGGTCCGATTTCCCCATTCTCCACCACGCTGCCTAGTATGCAGAGGCGCGTGGTGTTGTAAACGCACTTGTCCTCGTTGTAGGTGAGGTTGAGTTTTTGTGTGGTTTTCATGAACCTCTCGAGGTTCGAGTCGTGATCCTGCTGGTTGTGACCGCAGATGGTGACGTTGTCGAGGTAGGGGAAGGTTGCCTGCAAGTGGTGGTCATCGACCATGCGGTCCATCTCCCTCTGGAAGACCGAGACCCCATTCGTCACCCCAAAGGGGACTCTGAGGAATTGGTAGAGGCGTCCGTTCGCCTCGAAGGCGGTGTACGGGCGGTCCTCTGGTCTGATAGGGAGCTGGTGGTACGCTGATGAGGCCGATGGTGGAGAACACCCGGTATTGGGCGATTTGGTTCACCATTTCTGATATGCGGGGTAGCGGGTAGGCGTCTAGTTGGGTGTACCTGTTGATCGTTTGGCTATAGTCGATCACCATCCGTTTCTTCTCGCTACCCCTTACCACCACCACTTGGGCGCGCCACGGGCTATTGCTGCGTTCAATAATGCGCTCTTTCAGGAGCCTGTCTACCTCGGTCGCGATAAACCGCCTGTCCTCCCAGCTGTACCTCCTGCTTTTGGTCGCTATTGGCCGGCAGTTAGTGGTAAGGTTCGCGAATAGCGAAGGCGGCTTTACCTTCAGGGTAGCCAGACCACACACTGTGAGGGGTGGCTGGGACCCACCGTAATTGAGCGTGATGCTTTGGTGGTAGCACTGGAAATCCAGGCCCAAGATCACGCTCGCACATAGATTCTTCATGATTAATACTTTAAAATTATCGTATACAGTTCCGTTAACGGACAATTGTACCGTGCAGTAACCCATAATGGTCGATGTCTGGGTTTTATCAGCCATGGAGATGGTACCCCGAGTAGGGACCACCTTTAGGGAGAGTTGTTGTACCAGTTCAGGGTGGATAAAACTCTCCGTGCTTCCACTGTCAATTAAACATTTAACCCTGCACCCGTTTACCTCGATGTCCACCATTGATTTGGATAGAGGGTGCGGCCTGGTCTGGTCCACTGTGACCGATGCCACTGTAGGGCCCTGATCGAGACAAGATGGCGTCCACGCTGTCTGCTCACAAGATGGCCGCTCCCACGGCGCACACGCGGCGGTGGCGGGTTTTCCGGCGGGGTTCCCTCTGCACACCTTCCCGAAGTGCCCCTTCTTACCGCACTTAAAGCAGGTGGTGCCTTTCGCCGGGCACAGGTTTCTGGTGTGTTTCGGCTGCCCGCAGAAGTAGCAGTTGGGTCCCCGACGCGTCACGGCTGTCGTAGGGCTTCTGGGGGGAGAGCGGGGCCCCGACGGTGTCAGGCTGCCGGGGGGGGAAGATGCCTTCCAAGATGGCGGCGCCCTTGGTGCACACGTGGCGGCGTGGACGGCGCGGGCTGAAGAGTAGGCGTCCGAGTTTCTCTGGGCCACATCCAGGGATCGTGCTGTGCCCGCAGCCTGTTTCAGGTCCAATCCCGTTTTTTCCAGCAGTCTCTGCCGGATGTAAGTGGAGCTGAGGCCTGTGATAAAGGCATCGCGAACAAGCTCGTCAGTGTACACTGCGGCTTTTACACCTTGGCACTTGCAGTCTTTGCCAAGCGTTTTCAGGGTGCCTAGGAACTCTTCCACCGATTCCCCAGGTCGCTGTGCGCGAGTAGCGAGCAGGTGCCTAGCATACACCTCATTCGTAGGCTGCTGGTAATGCGCCTTTAAGATGTCGCAGGCGGCCGGGTACGTGTCGGCGTCTTGGATGAGGGGGTAAACCCGGTGGCTTACCCAATTCCGCAGAATTCCGAGTTTCATACTCGCAGCGTCCGTAGCGTCTTTGACGGCTGCGGAATTGTCCAGGAAGAATTCCATACACATAAACCAGTGTCCGAAGCGTGCTGGTCCAAATCCAAACGTTCGGGTTTCAAGAGTTGATCCATTGTGTTGAAAATTAAGTCAATAAAATTGATGTGCCTCAATAAATCCGAGACTCGATGTTAGCGAAACAAAACAAGGCTTTTATTGACTTAGAAGGTAACACACAGAGGAGAATGTATCTTCCATCCAGAGGTCTGCCGTACTGGATGTGCTGCAGGCTGGGCCAGCTTACATAGGAGCCAGGTATGGGCGGAGCCCTACACACAGTACAATACAATGGAAATGAAACTGAAACCAACCACAGTCACAGGCAGAGAAATACTGATGAGTGATGAATGGAATATTTCATCACATATTGTACCACCTATTGTTAGTGGATATAAGCAATTTATACATTTCCAATGTGGGTGTTGTGGAAAGTCATTTCTGTCTCCTATTGGTCCCTTTTTATTGTTGCAGAACCTTATATGGTTTCCCTTCATGCCCAGACTTGCCTTTTCCTTTCTGTCCCTGTGTCAATATCCCTTACTCTTTTAAAAAAACATTTTCGTGGGCTACCTCTTAACAAAGATTGTTGCACTTCCCTAAACTGGCGGCCAACCCATTCCTATTACTATTTCTCTACTCTTCCTTATATCTTCTATATCCTGTATCGACTTTCTCACACAGCATAATGCAATGATCAGCAATATCTGCTCTGTGTGTTTTTGTGCGGTTCCAGTTCCGTGGATTATTGACTTCAAACTGAGGCATACAGGGTGTATATAATGTCCGATATGTGGGATCGCTTGGATTGTCTCATCTTCCAATGGCAATTTCAGTTGGACATGTATTACATTATAATGACGAACCAGTACCAAAGTTTTGTCTCCTATCTTTATACTTCCTCTCTTGGATCATATGCAGAGTGATGTTCATGTGATGAGGCAGTCAGTTCCTACCGTCATGCCGACTGCCGTAGTCGTCACGCTCAGTTTGGTTTTCCCTTCTCCCATAATTCCAAGCCCATTTTGCAGTTTGGGGAATCATCATTCAGCGTAAATCCACAAGCCGTGGCTCCTATTCCTAGCCAATCTGACAACCCTTGCTTTCTTTGTGATTTAGGCTGATTCTCCTTATTTTCCCCATCCTTCTCAGCCATAGGCTCCGGTTTCCTATTCATTTACTAATTCTCATAACATTTAATCTATCACCATTCTACAGATACATTTCAACTGTAACCCAAATCCTCCTTCCACCTTTACCACATTTTTTTCTTCCTGCCCATTATGAATGTGGCATTTGCCTTTTCCTTTACCCTTCAATCTTATTAACGCCATTACAAAGCATTGCGTATTCCCTGAGCCCCCATATTTTATGCTGACACACCTATGTCCCATTATTATGCGGCAGAAATTTAGACCAACACAACTTAGTTCCATTTTGATGTGACTTTTTGTCGACTTCTTCCTTCAGCCAGTTTCCTGTTTACGTTTCCGGTTTCACCTTATGGAATGTGACACCCTTGGAGTCTGGACAGGTGCATTCAAGACAAACCCCCTGGTCCTGTCTGACTAAGCGGACCTGTCATGATAATGGTACAGTGAAGTTCCTGATCCACCAGTGTCTGTAAAGCTGAAAGTCTCTTTCCCCTCTCTAGTAATAGTACAATCATTTCGGGGCTCAACTTTAGCATTCATTCCGTACATACTCCCCGTCAAGAACAGTAGTAGGGTGTACAACGTCTTTTGTCACTGCTTCACCTGCGGACACAAGACCAAATGTAGCATTTATTCTTTATTCAACATCTGCACCCTTTTTATAGGGTTTACACTGATCCCCGTGATACCGCATGTATTGTATTTTCCTTCCTCATTTCTGGATGGCCAATTTAATGTTGGTTTCTCCCAATTTGTCCATGATTTCATATGAGCCTTCCCAGTTAACCTCCCAGGTGACCCCCCCCCAAATTTTTTATAACATAACTTGATCGCCAATTGAGTAGGTGATACGACAAGTAGTGTGGTTATCATTGGTGGTGTTAAGATGGGTAGCACCCATCTTCTCTGCTGCATTGAGCAGAGTAGAATCTAAGGATTGATGGAGGCTCTGGAGGAACTGGTCAGGGGTCTGACGAGTAGCAATGGGGAGTGGATCTCCCGTCAGGTGTGCAGATACATTTGTCGGCCTGTCATATGTTCAAATGGGCTGTGACTCGTAGAGCTCACTGGTGTGGCACGTATGGCCATACACAATGATAATTCAAACTTAATGTTGCCAATTTCCAATTGGAAGGGAATGGTCATCTCCGCCGAGACACCTCCTCCTACATACCAAACACCTCCTCCTACAATCCCAAAGAACTGCAGGCGATGCCCGCTAGAGGGGAAATCTCCGTGGTGAGTAATGGAACAGGAAGCCCCCGTGTCCACTAAGAAGTTGTCTCGGCAGCCTCTTACCAAGGCTGGAACACAAGGTCTACCCTCATCATCATATTGGAGCTGACTCACCACAGCTATTGAGGTCCGTCCCCATTAATCCTTAAAAGGATTTTTGGGGTCCGTGGCTTTACCATAATTGCTTATTTCTACCATCCTCTGTAGGGCCTAAAAGGCTTATAAATACACATTCTGCTCATCTGCGAGAGGCGGGAATGAGACTCCCTGTACCCCTACCTGCTTGGGTCCCTACCTGTAGGCTCCTCCTCCTCCCCTAGCCCAATACTGTCTTTTAACGTGCCCTGACTTGCCACAGTTATAGCAAGGCCTTCCTCCTTTTGCTCCTTCATAAGTCACAGCTGCTGCAGTCCATTTCATCTTTGAAATTACTGGGGCTCTTTGATCGAGTTGGGATTCGTACCAGGCTAGGAGGGCCGTTTGGGTGTCCCTCCCTATTCCATGGCGTACTGATGGAGCATATGCTCGCAGGCAGGACTGACAAGGGTCTTGTACCTGCTAATCACCAATGTCCAAAATGTGGGATCATTCCCGGTTAACTCCACTCGTGGATAGCCCCCACAATTCTGATTATACACCTCCACAAGTGACGAAGGACGAGGCTGCCACTCTAACCCTTAATTCTATGGAAAAAAAATTGTCCTCCTCCCTTCCATGCCTTTCTTCCCTTAATTTCCTTATTATGCATAGGACTATCGCCAATGTTACAAACACTACTAGCTGAGCAACTACTAGCCCCATCTGGAACAGACTTGCCCATACCCTCCACGAGGGTACTCCTTTATCATCTTTATCCAGTTTTACAGCTGCTTTACGTTTGGCCCTCTCATTCTTGGACTCGGCCTTTATTGGAGGTGATCAGTCTCCAATATTTCTTCCCTTACAACAACCTTCCCTTTCTATGATACCTATAGAGATTGAGGACTGTATAGCTGGAACTGTGGTTTCCCGGCCACTGTCACATTATAACGTCATACAACTTGATGTCTGCTCTACTCACAAAAAAATTGAATACTACTCACACGTGTACATGTAGGTTTTTTTTATCCTGTGTTTTGCTGTGTAGTTGTCGACGGTGGAAGTAGTCTACCTCCTGTTCCAGGCTTGTCCAGATCGAGTCTTTGGTGGTACAGGTTTCACTTCAGTCCGATGTCGACCATCCCGGTTTTCAAAAAGCCGCAAGTTGAATTTTTAAAACGTGCATCATTCGCTTGAGTAGTAACAAAGTCAGCTTTTGGTTCTTGTTACAACACTTTTATTCTTGCTTCAGCACACACAGTAGTTATGCAGACAGAGTGGAATTAAAAGTAGGTATGTGCTCTTCACATTGTACCACCTATTGTTAGTGGGTGTAAACTATTTATATATTTCCAATGTGGGTGTTGTGGAAAGTACTTTCTGTCTCTTATTGGAGCCTTTTTATTGTTGCAGAACCTTATATGGTACTATCCCTTTAGTGGTTTCCCTTCATGCCCAGACTTGCCTTGACTTGCCTTTTCCTTTCTGTCCTTGTATCAACACCGAGCATTGACTTGCATGATGTGCTGAGTATGGTCGCACACCAGCTGGACGTTGAGGGAGTGGAATCCCTTCCGGTTGCAGTACATCTCCAAATTGAAATGCAGCGCCCGCAAAGCAGTCAATGGTATCCTGCACCATGGGGAAGCCCGCTATCCTGGCGAAGCCGCGTGCTTGCTCTGCCTGCTTTTCCCTGGCAAGAGAGAATGAAATGTACTCCGCTCTCCTTGCATACAGAGCCTCACTCACCTCCCTTATACAGGAGTGGACGGTGAACTGGGAGATGTTACAGATGTCGCTGCTCCAGCCTGAAGGAGCCCAACGCAAAGAAGTTCAAGGCCACAGTCACCTTTACAGCCTCTAGCAATGCCGTCCAACCTTGGACTGAGGCTGCAGGTCTGTCTGCAGCAGGTGGCAGATTTCAGTGATCACCTCCTTAGTAAAACGGAGACATGGCTGAGGTTGAGGTAGGAGAATTGCTCCCTGAAGACCCTGGGTGGATATGGCCTCCTGCTGAGACCCCTTCTCTCCCTCCTTCTGCCTCTTCAAGCAATTTGTCCAGCTCTGTGTCGCCTCTGCTCATTCTCGCTGTCATGCTGCAGGCCAAGAGGGATACAAACTACTGCACCCATGTCTGGGTGCAACTGGTCTTAGCAGACCCCTTGCAAGTCAGTACTAAGGCCTTGAGCCCGTGCCACACCACTCCTTATAGACTTTAGGCAACTTTAAAGAAGTCTAGAAAGCACCAAACACTTCTACAAACTCAGCAACAGCTAGTAGAAATCAATCAGCAACTAACCTGTAAGTAGGTGACGATCCCTTTATATAGCGCTGGCGGGGGGTCCTTCCTGCTGCTGTACACACTGCAGCCACGGTGCGTCGGTGGTGGAGGGAGTGAATGTTTAACCTTATTGCCCAATCAGTTACCCGGTCTATATCCCTTTGCCACCTCTGCGTCCTCCTCACAGCTTACTTTCCAACCTAGCTTTGTATCATCAGCAAACATGGATATAGTACAAAAAGAAAATACTGCAGATGCTGGAAATCTGAAATAAAAACAAAATGCTGGAGAAACTCAGCAAGTCAGGCAGCATCTGTGAAGAGAGAAACAGTTAACGTTTCAGGTCGATGACCTTTCATCAGAACTGGAAAAAAGCAGGAAATGGAACAGATTTTTAAGCAAGTGTAGTGGCTGGGAAATGGGGGAGGGGATGAAAGAACAAATGTGATAGGTTAGAAGGCTGGAGAGATTAAGAGACATTAAGAGATATTCAAGGCAAAAGGAGATGGTAATGGGACAGGTTAAGAAACAAAGGATGGCTCTAGATGAAGTGTAAATTGTACTGGCAGAATGAAAGACAGCTGCCATGTGGGAGAGAAGAACAGAACAAAAGTGTGGATAAAAAATATATATATGATGGGGGCCAGGGTTATGATCTGAAATTGTTGAACTCGATGTTGAGTCCAGAAGGCTGTAAAGTGCTTAATCGAAAGATGAGGCGCTGTTCCTCGAGCTTACGCTGAGCTTCCGTGGAACAATGCAAGAGGCCGAGGACGGTGAGGTCCGAGTGGGAGTGGGGCAGTGAATTAACGTGACAGGCGACCGGAAGCTCGGGGTCCCCCTTACGGACTGAACGGAGGTGTTCCGCAAAGTGGTCACCCATTCTGTGTTTGGTCTCACCAATGTAGAGGAGACCACATCGTGAGCAGTGAATGCAGTATACTAGATTGCAAGAAGTACAAGTAAATCACTGTTTCACCTGGAAGGGGTGTTTGGGGCCCTGGACAGTGGGAAGGGGAGAGGTATAAGGGCATGTGTTGCATCTCCTGTGCTTGCATGGGAAGGTGCCGGGCAAAGGGGAAGGGGTGTTGGGGGCGATAGAGGAGTGGACTAGGGTGTCACGGAGGGAGCAGTCCCTATGGAATGCTGAAAGGGGAGGTGAGGGGAAGATGCGTTTGGTGGTGGGATCACGCTGGAGGTGGCGAAAATGGCGGAGGATGATCCATTGAATATGGAGGCTGGTGGGGTGAAAGGTGAGGACAAGGGGAACTCTATCGTGGTTCCGGGAGGGAGGGGCAGGGGTGAGGGTAGAAGTGCGGGAGATAGAACGGACATGGTTAAGGGCCATGTCAACCACTGTAGAGGGGAATCCTCGGTTGAGGAAAAAGGAAGACATGTCGGAAGCACTGGCATGGAAGGTGGCATCGTCAGAGCAGATGCGGCGGGGACGGAGAAACTGGGAGAATGGAATAGAGTCCTTACAGGAGGCGAGGTGGGAAGAAGTGTAGTCCAGGTAGCTGTGGGAGTCAGTGGGCTTGTAATGAATGTTTGTCAATAACCTATCCCCAGAGATGGAGATGGAGAAGTTGAGGAAGGGAAGGGAAGAGTCGGAGATGGACCATGTGAAGGTGAGGGAAGGGTGGAAATTGGAAGCAAAGTGAATGAAATTATCTAGTTCGGGGCGAGAGCAGGAAACGGCACTGATACAGTTATCAATGTACCGGAAAAAGAGGTGAGGGAGGGGACCTGAGTAGGACTGGAACAAAGAGTGTTCCACATATCCCACGAGAAGGCAGGCATAGCTAGGACCCATGCGGGTACCCATAGCAACACCTTTGATTTGGAGGAAGTGAGTGGAGTCAAAGGAGAAATTGTTCAATGTGAGAACAAGTTCAGCCAGGCGGAGGAGGGTGGTGGTGGATGGGGACTGGTTGGGCCTCTGTTCAAGGAAGAAGTGGAGCACCCTCAGGCCATCCTGGTGGGGGATGGGGGTGTAGAGGAATTGTACGTCCATAGTAAAAGGAGGCGGTTGGGGCCAGGAAACTGGAAACTGTTGAAGTGGTGGAGGGCGTCGTCAGAGTCGCCGATGTAGGTGGGAAGAGATTGGACAAGGGGAGAAAAAATAGAGTCGAGATAGGAAGAGATAAGTTCCGTGGGGCAAGAACAGGCTGAAACGATGGGTCTACCAGGGCAGTCCTGTTTGTGGATCTTAGGAAGGAGGTAGAAGCGGGCCGTGCGGGGTTGGGGAACTATGAGGTTGGCGGCCGTGGGGGGATGATCTCCAGAGGAGATGAGGTCAGTGACAGTCTTGGAAATGGTGGCTTGATGTTCACTAGTGGGGTCATGGTCCAGGCAGAGGTAGGAGGAGGTGTCGGAGAGTTGGATATATTACACTCAGTCCTCTCATCTAAGTCATTAATATAGATTGTAAATAGCACTGATCCTTGCAGCACTCCACTAGTTACACCTTGCCATCCTGAAAGTGACCTGTTTATCCCTACTCTCTGTTTTCTGTCCGTTAACCGATCCTCAATCCATGCTAATATATTACCCCCAATCGCATGAGACCTAATCTTGTGTAACAACCTCTTATGTGGCACTTTATCAAATGCCTTCTGAAATACAAATATACTACATCCACTGGTTTCCCTTTACCCTGCTAGTTACACCCTCAAAAAACTCAAAAGATTTTTCAAACACAATTCCCCTTTCATAAAATCGTGTTGACTCTGCCCAATCATATAATGATTTTAAAGTTCCCTGTTACCACATCCTTAATAATAGATTCTCTTTGGTTTTACTTGGTTTTGTTTTCTCTTCGATCTAGATGCAAACTGAGCATGCACAGCATCCATGGCCCAGGAGAACATCATCAATAGCATTCCCTGACTAGAGGGAATGGGGTGTGCTGCAGAGGGCCACCCTATACTGCAATCTCCCAAAGGTTCCAGGGCCCATGTCAGGCTTTCAGTAAGGGGAGGAACATGGTGACCCCTCTTCAATCCCGCAGCAACAATTGTCACAAAATGTTTTTTCTTGTTTCAAAAGGTGTCCTTGTAGGTTATCGGGAATTTTTAAACTGCTTCTGCTGGCATCTGGGACCAATATTAAATGTATTGGCCATTCTTCAGCCAAGGGAACAGTCCACATTGGTTACTGGTGTGGAAAGTAGCACTGACTTGAGAGAAGCAAGAAGAGCAACTTCTCACCCAGTGTTAATATAAGGGGTGTGATACATTCCAAAATTCTAGGCCTCTTGCTGATCCCAGCAGATTGGTGACAGGAAGTCTCATCAGGCAATCGGATATCAGTGAGAGGGAGAGCATCTGGGACCCCTGCTCTCCCAGTGTACCATTCAAGTTGGTACTTATTGCACTATTATGCTAAGAGGATACTCTTCTAAACCTGGAGGTTAACACACAAAGTAGAACAATTATTTTTCTCTATCCAGGTCATGCTGTATCGGATCTTGGTGACTCTTGCTTTTTTTTATTCGTTCCTGGGATATGGGCAAGGCCAGCATTTATTGCCCATCCCTAATTGCCCTTGAGAAGGTGGTGGTGAGCCGCCGCCTTGAATCGCTGCGGTCCTTGTGGTGAACGTACTCCCACAGTGCTGTTAGGGAGGAAGTTCCAGGATTTTGATCCAGCGACGATGACGGAACGGCGATATATTTCCAAGTCAGAATGGTGTGTAACTTGGAGGGGAACTTGCAGGTGATGGTGTTCCCATGTAATTGGATAAAACTGGAATAGTGTTCCATTCCCAGTACTAACACCCACACTTTGATGAACATGAACCAATCACTGGAGTTGCAAATAAACTAATCAAATAATCTTCAACATGAAGGCTAAATGAACCTTTTGTCATTGCTTTTTCACAGGATTTTTCTTTCTATAGCCATCTTTCAATCAGAAGATTACAAAGGCCATGAAAAGCCATGCCTGCTCCAGTATACACCTGCCATTACTTTGGCAGGAGTCTGCCAAACTGGCCAGAAACTAGGCCAGGACCTGGTTACGCTGGGAACCAACCTTACTCCAGAGTTTCTTCTATTGCCCATTAGGAGCTCTCCTACGCGCCCAGCCTGGGCACCTCCATCGAACTTTGACATTTTGCAATGACAGGCTCCATAGAGGCAGCCCTAGTTATGCAGGTGCTTGCCAAAGACAGGGAAATGAGGTAACCTCTCCCTGACCCCAGAAAGTCCAGCAGAGACCTTGGCAGAGGTTCCTAGTGGGTACAGTCCTGGCGTAAATTCAAGGCCCATGGACTTTCAGGGCTATTATGCTAGGTTTTTATCATCGTGGTGGTAACTATTGTATTTGTTCCTAGTTCGTATAATATCAACATTGACAAGGGCAGCAACAATACTAGTTTTTTCACCAAATATGTCATGGAGTCAAGGGACAGATTTTTTTTTACAATAAAACTAGATAGTTTTGTTTTGGTACTGTCTACTAAATGTTACATTTTAGGTATTGCCAGCAGGGTTCTGAAACCAGTCCTTGGAATAGTGGATCCTTTGCACACACTGCACATGCCTGAACAAGTGGCAGCTTACAGTGGATTTGATGTACTTTGGTAAGTATCTTTGTCAGGTTAAACATTTATGAAGCAAACCTGTCTCATGGCTGAGAATTTCTTCAGAGCTGCTACCTCTCCACCGCTGTAACTTTGCTGGAAGTGTGGTGGAAATCCTGCTTTCCGTCATACTTCTGGCAGATTTACAGAGGGAGCAGCTCTGAGGATATTCCTGGCCAATGTTGTAAAAGTTTAAATAATAGAAGGAATAAGGTCCCTTGTAGAAATTTAACTATATCTGTAATTATGTAACATTTAGATATTTTTCTTAATTTGATTAGCTCTTTTTTTCTCATATTTTGACAGAATAATTTGAAAAATACATATCTTTGTTATGTACATTTGAATTTTCCACATGCTCATTTGTGGCATGAATTTTTTTTTTGTTTGAAAAAGTTCCCTTCCTGTGAGCAGGTGGTCTGAGAGCCACCTGTGTTCAGTTGACCGGTCCCAGGACATTCAGAAAGCTCGCACTTGATGAAAGTTACATTTAACCTGTTCTTCGGGCTCCACTGACCAAGGAAATCAGATATAAAAACCTAATCACTTTAAATACACTTAATCAAAGTATAGGAATTGTGCTGATAAAACTTCAGACCACTGGAATTAGTATAACGTGCTAATAGTAGGGTTTTATCTTGTATATATTTTTGGTAACTGACATGAGGGAATTTATTATTTTTAAGTTTTCTTTTTCACTTACTCTTTGAAGAATTTTACTGGTATTTTCATTCATATTTTCTAGTATAATTTTCTTCTATGTCATTGAAATTATCTAGTTCTTGATCTGACAAATGTTATAACTTTATAATGTCTCCAACACGTGGTCACGCATTGTGATTGGTTCTGGGTTATATTTGCTAAATGTCTTGGTTAGCGGAGCACCACAATTGGCTTGGGCTAGGGAAAGAAAATCAGCCAGGTTCCCGCTCCTGATCATTGTCAAGTAATTCCTCCTGGAAGGTGTGCATGTATGAGCATCAGGTGAGAGCAGGGCTGGCCTTGGCTGTGATATCCCCACCCCACCCCTTGCCAATACTCTAGCCTCATGTACAAAATTGGCAACTTGAAGTACTGAAAGGTCAGCAGTGTCTGTGGAATGTCTTCAGGAGATAAAATTAGTAAATATATATCAAATTTGCTACATCTGTCATATGAGAACTCAGCTCATGTTTGGTATGTAATTGTGTCATAGCAGTTATATAATAGAGTTCAACTTGTTTTGTTTTCTCTTAACTAAATATAATTCCATGTTACCAGAAATAAAATATTTTCTTAGTATAATTATGACTCTCCCCAGAGACTCTGGGGGCTATTTCCCCTGCTGTAGCGTCGGTAGTTTAGGCACTAAAGAGTCTTTGAGGTGGCCAAACTGGGGTCTTGAGCTCCAACAACTGGTTAGCCCACCTTTAGCACAAGATGCCATCTTGGTAAAAGAGTTGAAGCGCACGCTAGGAACGGCCGTCCCAAGGATGATTAAGGCTCTGATGACCAATTAAATTGGCCCCTAATGCTCATTAAAGAGGCTGCACGACATTTTGCTGGCTAGTGCTGCAATTAACGACCTCTCCTAACAATGGCCAGCTGAACATGAGCAAAGAAGATGAGGATTGTGAGCGCTACTTAAAGCCATGCTCAGCTGTCACTGTGGCAGCACGGTGGTATAGTGGTTAGCACTGTTGCCTCACAGCGCCAGGGACCCGGGTTCAAATCCGGCCTCGGGTGACTGTCTGTGTGGAGTTTGCACATTCTCCCCGTGTTTGCGTGGGTTTCCTCCGGGTGCTCCGGTTTCCTCCCACAGTCCAAAGATGTGCAGGTTAGGTTGATTGGCCATGATAAAAAAATTGGCCCTTAGTGTTAGGGGGGATTAAATACGTGGGGTTATGGGGATAGGGCTTGGGTGGGATGGCTGTCGGTGTAGGGACCGGGTGCTAGGGTTTGGATGATCAGCCATGATCTCGTTGAATGGCGGAGCAGGCTCGAAGGGCCGAATGGCCTACTCCTGCTCCTAGTTTCTATGTTCACTTGCTGTTGGAGATCGACTGACTACACTGAGTTTGAAGAGGACTTTTGATACACATCGGACACTTCCTGGGGCACTTTGTCAAGACTTCACCAACACTCTTAACATTTTTCCCGGATATTCTCTCAGGACTTCACCTAAAAAGAGTGACTGCTATGCCATTGTACCTTATTGGACACCTTATAGGAGTCACCGGGTGAGAGGGAGTGGTTGGTCGTGGTGATCTTGCTAGGGGGTCCCCCTTGGTCTGGAGGAAGAATGGGAGGAGGAAATGAGGCCAGGCAGAGTAGCACCAGCTGCTGGAGGGGAGACGGAGAAGTGGAACAGGAGGGCCCCAGATTTGTGTTGACTTGCTGCATGTTCCACAATCTGGCAATCATGAGAGACCAGCTGTTACCACCAGTAATTGTGCCAGAGGGTCAAGCTCAGGAGCCACAAGAGGATTAAGAGAAGGAATACAAGGGGGACCAGGGGGAGCACTAGAGGGTTCCAGCTAGACGGCCCGCAGCTGGGAGGGATGCTCACCGCCATCTAATTGAAGGCCGCTTTTGAGAGACGTCCTCCACCATCAGTCTTCGGAGCACTGTTGCCACATGATATACCTTCCATGACTGAGGATCTATCAGGAAATCTACTATCTGCACTCAGTCCTTTCAACCCCTTCCCCATGAAGAACAGAATAAAAAAAGACCACCAATTCCATCACTACCCAATTACCATAATTACTCTTTATCAAGAGCAAAATTAAAATTTGACATAACCAACAGCACTTACAAATATTAAACAATTCATCCTGGTGCTTACCCTTAGTGGCTATCCTCTAAGTGCTCTTGCCTACTCTGATGCTTCTGCGAAGTGCAACCCGAGTGGTAGCAGCAGGCGAGGTGGATGCCTGCTGAGAATCTGAAGAGGGCAGTTCAGATGTCCTCCTGAAATGCCCTCGAAAGGCTGTGGGCTGTGATGGCCCGCCTCAAACTGCACCATCTCAGCATGGGCGTGAACAGTCTGGGTCGCCTGACTGCAAGGCAACTGCAAAGGCAATGGTGGAGTTTCGGGGGAGGGTGCAGGAATGCTGCCACCCGGAGAGAGGCCAGTGGGTTCCTGCTCCATGTTTCCCACGCCATTACCTTGGGGCCTGTGTTCAGCCAGCCCAGTGATCTGCTGAAGGACAGATCGCCTGGGAAGCTGAGACATTCTGCAAGCCTCTTTCAACCAAGGAGCCCAGAGCCACCATGGCAGCTGCTTGAGCTTCCATTGCAGCACCTTGCCATTCCATGGAAGCTGCTATGACTGCAGTGAAAGCTGCGACCTTGGTCATCAGGTGCTGCATGATGTTTGGCTCCACAGGTCGTTGGACGGAATTGTCCAACCTCTCCATGCTGGCGAGGATGGGTTCCAGGCTCTGCATCAAGCCACGGGCCAAGCTGGAGGCAGACTCATCCATGACCCACGACCCGTAATCTTCCAGACAGGCTGTCCCTTGCACTAAGCATTTGGTTTGTCAAACCCATCAGCCTTGTTCTGAAGCTTGGCCCTGCGATGTCCTCATCTGACTGCTCTACAGCAGAACTAGTATGCGACCTTGCCCCCCCAGCAAGGTGAAGCCTGTAGTGTTCCTTCCACCCGGCATAGCTACTGCCCACTAGTCCCAGGTGCGTCCCACAGTGAGGATCCATGTTCTAACCCAGCCTATAAGTTGCGCATGGTGCCAATCTCTGAGCTAATGCATATGACAGTGGTAGCGATTGATGCAGTGTCTTCTTCCTCACTCTCCTCCTCCTCTTCCTCTGGGTGGGTGAGGTGGCTCTTCCTCCTCTTCCAGTTCCTCGTGGGAGTGGGGGGGTGCGAGGTGAATCTTGCTCCTGGGAGCCTGCAATGATAAAGCTGGAAGTGTTAGGGTGCAGCGCATGTGGCCACTATAGGAGGATGTGTGTGATGAGAGCATATGGAGCTTGTGAGTGAGGATAGTGTTGGGGATTAGGGATCAGGAATAGATCTGGATATGTAAGGAAGCTGGAGCACTGCCTCCTCAAGGTGAGTGATCTCATGGAGTTATGCTTCCCGTCCCCTGGTTAGGCCCTGTTGGCATCTGTTATGTGCTATCTTGTCCTGGAAGAGAAAAAGTGATTGTAAATGAGTGTATTGGAGTGTTTGTATGTGTTTGTATGTATGGTTGAAGAGCTGTCAGACATGTCTGAGGTGTGAGTAGTACCTGTGAAGGATCACTCTTCCCTAGAGGACCCTTTAATCTTATAGTAAAGGATCCTCTAGGGAAGAGTGATCATAATATGATAGAATTTCACATTGAGTTTGAAAGTGACATTTTTAAGTCCAACACTAGAGTCTTAAACTTAAACAAAGCCAATTACGTAGGTATGAGGGGCGAGTTAGCTAAGGTAGATTGGGAAATTAGATTAAAAGGTAAGACGATATATAGCAGTGGCAATCATTTAATGAAATATTGCAAAATTCTCAACAAATATACATTCCATTGAGAAATAAAAACTGCACGGGAAAAGTGATCCATCCGTGGCTAACTAAAGAAGTTAAGAATACTATTAGATTAAAAGAAGAGGCTTGTAATGTTGCAAAGAATCGTAGTAAGCCTGAGGATTGGGAGAGCTTTAGAAACCAGCACAGGATGACCAAAAAATGGATAAAAAGGGAGAAAATAGAATATGAGAGTAAATTAGCAAGAAATATAAAAGCAGATTGTAAGAGCTTCTACAGGTATGTAAAAAGGAAGAGAGTAGCAAAAGTAAGCTTTGATCTCTTAGAGGCTGAGACAGGAGAAATATTGGGGTACAAGGAAATGGCAGTGACTTTAAACAAATATTTTGTATCTGTCAAAGGGGCTAATGAGAACAAGGAACTTAAAGTAATTAATATCAGTAGATAAAAAGTACTTGAAAAACTAATTGGACTAAAAGCCGACAAATCCCCTGGACCTGATGGGCTACATCCTAGGGTTCTAAAAGAGGTGATTGCAGAGATAGTGGATGCATTGGTTGTGATCTTCCAAAATTCTCGAGACTCAGGAACGGTCCCAGCAGATTGGAAGATAGCAAATGTAACCCCGCTGTTCAAGAAAGAAGAAAGAGAGAAAACAGGGAACTACAGACCAGTTAGCCTGACATCAGTCATCGGGAAATTGATGGAATCCATTATTAAGCAAGTGGTATCAGGGTACTTAGAAAATCATAACATAATTAGGCAGAGTCAACATGGTTTTATGAATGGGAAGTCATGTTTGACATTTATTAGAGTTTTTTGAGGATGTAACTAGTAGGGTAGATAAAGGAGAACCAGTAGATGTAATATATTTGGATTTCCAAAAGGCATTTGATGAGGTGCCACTAAAATGTTGCTAAGCAAGATAAGGGCTCATGGGATTGGAGGTACTGTATTAACATGGATTGAGGATTGGTTAACCGACAGAAAACAGAGAGTCGGGATAAACGGGTCATTTTCAGATTGGCAGGCTGTAACTAGTGGGGTGCTGCAAGATTAGTGCTTGGGCCTCAGCTATTGACAATCTATATTAATGACTTAGATGAAGGGACCGTGTGCAATGTAACCAGGTTTGCTGACGATATAAAGCTAGGTGGAAAAGTAAGATGTGAGGAGGACACAAAGAGCCTGCAAAAGGATACAGACAGGTTAAGTGAGTGGGCAATAAAGTGGCAGATGGAGTATAATGTGGGGAAATGTGAGGTTATTCACTCTGGTAGGAAGAATAGAAAAATAGAATATTTTTTAAATGGTGAAGAACTATTAAATGTTGGTGTTCAGAGAGATTTAGGTGTCCTTGTACAGGAAACACAGAGTTAGCATGCAGGTACAGCAAGCAATTAGGAAGACAAATGGCATGTTGGCCTTTATTGCAAGCAGGTTGAAGTACAAGAGTAAGGAAGTCTTGCTACAATTGTACAGGGCCTTGGTGAGACCACACCTGGACTAATGTGCACAGTTTTGTTCTCCTTATCTGAGGAAGGATATACTTGCCTTAGAGGAGGTGCAAAGAAGGTTCACTAGATTGAGAGGGCTGTCCTATGAGGAGAGATTGTGTAGAATGGGCCTATACTCTCTGGAGTTTAGAAGAATGAGAGGTGATCTCATTGAAACATCTAAGATCCTCAGGGGGATTGACAGGATAAATGCTGAGAGGTTGTTTCCCCTGGCTGGAGAGTCTAGAACTAGGGGGCATAGTCTCAGGATAAGGGGCCGGCTTTTTAAGACTGAGATGAGGAGGAATTTCTTCACCGAGAGGCTTGTGAATCTTTGGAATTCTCTACCCTTCAAAGTGCTGTGGATGTTGAGTCATTGAGTATATTCAAGGCTGAGACAGACAGATTTTTGGACTCCAGAGGAATCAAGGGATACGGGGATAGGGCAGGAAAGTGGAGTTGAGGTTGAAGATCAGCCATGATCTTTTTGAGGCTTGAAGGGCCGTATGGCCTACTCCTGCTCCTAATACTTATGTTCTTATGTTAAGGATGCAATAGTGTGGGGTGTGTGAATGTTCGTATATAGTTAGATGATGGATGAAGTGGGTTGAGCCTGTGATGCTGGTGGTGTTTACCTGTGTGGCCTCCTTCCCCCTGTGGGTACAGGACATTCCTCCTCCTCTGAACCTCCTCCACCAGGAGTCATAATGGCACAGAAGGAGGCCATTCGGCCCATTGAGGCCGTGCCGGCGCTCTGCAGAGCAATCCAGTCGGCCCCATTCCCTCGCTCTATCCCCGTAGCCCTGCAAGTTTATTTCCCTCAAGTGCCTGTCTAGTCTCCCCTTGAAAACATTGAATGTGTCCGCTTCCACCACTTCCGTCAAGATTAAGGGACCACAGATAACGATTAAATGTAAGAGATTTTGAACAGAAGGCAGGAGAAACTTCTTCACACAGAGAGTCGTGAGGCAGTGGAATTCACTTCCGGTGTTAGTGGTTGAGGCAGAAACTGTGTCAACATGCAAGATTTGATTGGATAGGTGAATGAAGGAAGAGGTGTTGATGGGATATGGGAACAGGGTGGGTAAATGTGATTAGAACTATTTGCTTGCACAGAGGGTAAAAGCCAACACTGACTCTATGGGCCGAATAGTCTGTTTTCGTGTTGTAACTTCTATGTATTTATAAGAATCTGGGATCTTTTATATCTTCTTGAGACAGCAGACAGGGTCTCGGTTTAATGCCTCATGCAAAAGACATCACCGTCTCAGTACTCCACTGAATTGTCATCCTAGATGATGTGCTCAAGTCCTGGAGCAAAGCTTGAAAGAAGAAAAAACTGCATTTATATAGCGTCTTTCGTGACCTCGGGACGTCCCAAAGCACTTTACAGCTAATGAAGTACTTCTTGAAGTGTAGTCACTGTTGTAATGTCGGGAAGACCCACAGGCCTAGAAATTCAGTGGGCTGCGCCACCAGTTAGCGCCCAAAGAGGGCACTCAGTGGCTTTAGTGCCACTGGCCACACCTCCCGCGATATTTAGCGGGGTGCTAATGGCGGCGTTAGCCTGTAGCGCTGCGCCGCCACCGATGACGTCATCGGTGTGCGCAGCGCCCCGCTCCCGCCCCGATCACCATATTTGGTCGCGCCTGCCTTTTTAATGCCGGTCGCAAATCGCGACCGGTTCACAGGGCCTACCTGTGGCGGTAGTGGCGCAAATTAAGGTGGAGGTGCGGGGCGGCCGCTTTTTTGGCGGCCGCCTGCCAGCACCTCCGTCCCCGGCCTCCTAAACCCGCCCCCCCCCGCGGCATTGCCGGCTGTTTCCCGAGAGCCCGGCACTTCTCCTTGGTGCCGGGCTCATTTGCCGGCACCTCCCCCTTAACAGTGGGAGGAAGGCCTGCAGTACCGCAGCGTGTGGCGCTACGGCACGTTGCGCTGCGATAATCAGTTTCAGCGCCCCAAGCGGGACGCGGGGAGCCTCGAGTAGCGGACCGCTTCCGTTTGGGGCGCTGAAACTGAATATCGGGATGGCGCTAGTGGCTCCGCTCGCAGCGGTATTCCGGCGCCCAGGCGAGCTTGGCGCCCCAAACGGGGCCCAACTGAATTTCTAGGCCACAGTCTTCTGACTCAGAGGCAAGAGTGCTACCACTTAGCCGAGGATGACATCCCATTTATTTATATGTCTATTTTCTTCCTTCTGTAATGTGCCTTGAGATGTTTTCTGCATTGAAGGTGCAAAAAATAAAAGTGGTTATTTTTGTAAAATAACTTTGTTAAAATTAGTTGACAATTATAATGTAGAGATCTGCCATCATTAGGTGTAAGTAGATCCGAAATGTACTTTGTAGTATTTGAACAGAAGCTACAGAGAATAGGGAGAGTTATTCAAAACATAAGCAGGTCTCTCTCGATGTTGCTCATAGCACCTCACATCTGCTCAGCCCCGCTTTCCACTGCTTTGCTGTTGCAGTCACTGGAGCCAGAGCAAATAAGAGAGATGGGGACAGGAGCAGAGATGGAACTACTGGAGGTAGTTGACTCGATAAGGAGTGTGACTTTGGAGTTGCTGTTCGGAGGGAGGGACTGAGTGGGAGGGCAGGCTGAGAGGGATCTAGCCAGGTGCCTAGCAACAGAGAGCAGAGATGAGTCAAATTTCCCACCCCATTGTAGCTTGTATTGGATGGCTGTTGCAGAGAAGGTGGGGCAGTGCAGAGATTGTGAGATTAGCAGGCCAAGGCCATCAAAGGGGCACCTGTGGAGCAAGGCTACTGAGGATGAGCTAAGAGCAGGACTGAGAAGGGGAAAGGCATAAGAGCAGTTGCCCAAAAAGAAACCTGGTGACTTGCCACCCGTGGGTCACATGATTCTCACCAACCAATCACATTGCTAGAAGGCACATGGATCACAAACCAATCAAATTGCTGGAAGATTAACAGGGTCTTGGATGCAGAATTCAAGAGAGCAGTCAGATGGCTAGAAGAGAATCTGAACTTACCATTTTTTAAATAATATACAAACTTTTTTACGTTTAAAAAGTAAAGTTTAAAGTTCTTCGCTGTATTCCACACAGGAAAGATGCTTGAAGTTTGTGACACTATTTCTTCTTGTCTACAGCCATGCACTGGAGTCCTATACAGCTCTTCCTTACAACTTACGGTCGCCGTGTCCCCCAAACCCAATCAATCGTCCAGCTTATCAAGGGAGCAACCCTATCAGTGATGTATGGTCCAAGCATGCCCTGAGAATTGTGGCTAAGTACATGAAACGGTAAAGCAAAGCCTAACAGAGTCTAACATCTCCACTGTTAAAGCTGCAGCTCTCCATAATTCCTTGTTCTTTTGTGTATAGGGAGGAGCATTGCTTGGGAAGAAATTACTTAAGATGTCAAGTTTAAATTTTTGAAAATGAAAATGTTTTTCAGAAAAGAGTTGGGATTTGTGATGATGTTTGTTCACAGTGCTGATTTACTTTTCATCCCTGGCTGCTGCCAATCACACAGGCAAACAGCAGAGGTCAGCACAGTACTTCCAGAAACCAGCTATCACCAACCTGAGCTGTTAGAAAAAATTACTTAAAAAATCTATTACAGCGCAGGGGGAGGGGCCGGAGAGAGGGACAGAGGGGAGTAGGGGAGGGGTGGGGGTGGGCGAGGGGAGGGGAGGGAGGGAGAGAGGGGAGGGAGGGAGGGAGGGGAGGGGAGGGAGAGGAGGGGAGGGGAGGGAGAGGAGGGGAGGGGAGGGAGGGATAGGACAGGGAGAGGACATGACAGGGCAGAGGGGAGTAGGGGAGGGGTGGGCGAGGGGAGGGTGGGGGTGGGCGAGGGGAGGGAGGGAGGGAGACGGGAGGGGAGGGAGGGAGAGGAGGGGTGAGGAGGGGAGGGAGGGATAGGACAGGGAGAGGACATGACAGGGAGAGGGGGGACACACAGGGGCAGGGAGACCAAGCGCCCCAAAATTGCCCTCGCAACGCGGGGCTCCCCAGCTAGTTTAATATAGTCTAATAGTCTATAGTTTACGGCCCGGAGTTTGCGGTGGGTAATAACGGCAAACTAACACGTTCGCTGTTATTACCCCTTTGAAAATGACCGCAACTTCAGGATGTAGCAGATGCACATCTAAACGCGGAAATCCTGAAGTTGCATTTAGTCACTGACTGCTCCGACACTGGCTGCGCTGTGGCCCCTCCCCCATAGCCGGCAATCAGTGAAACTGATGAAATGTTAGGCCTTGTTGGATTAGGTGTAACTGGGGTTTTAATGGCAAATTGACTGCTAAACAAATGTTCTGGCCCTGAAAAACCAATTTTAATTTTGTGGAGTGTCAAATTTCTCCATTATGATAAAAATTCCAATTTTAAAGAAACTTTTAAAAAATTATATTTTTTAAAAGTTTATTCATATTTATTTCAGGTTTACCTTATCACCATGTGAGAGCCCCAACCTTTGTTTTGTTCTCACTAACATTTTTAAAAAGTGGGATAAAAGCAGCTTTTCATTTCCTGCTTCCCGGGCTGTGAGAATTCTGCATTTTGATTGGCTGCTTAGACAGCTTGTTGACGTCACAGTAGATTGCGCTAGGGATTCCTCATTATATTGCACTGAAATCACTTACACGTCGAAAAAAGGCAAACTTCTCGCCACAGAGATCGCAAGATCTTTGTGGGCAGCTTTCTTCGGGGCCAGCGACGATCACCTTTGTTTCACCGCTGACCGCAAAATCCAGGCCAAAATGTCAGTATTTGGTTTGTACTGTGCAGCTAACTTGTATTCCTCTCTGAGTTTCTTTTCTGGTTTATTGTATACTGTACATGGTTAAAGTTTTTAAAAAGTTAAAATTATATGTTTATTACACTTTGAGTAAATGCTACAGGACTGAATTTAGGAACAATTCTTTACTTTGTAGAGTACAATTTTAGCCCAGATGTGTCACTTGACACCACACATTGAGTTCACATCAAGAGGGAAGAATAGCCCAAGGTGACGACCTCCCTTGGCTCATGATCAGTCACATGACAAGCAGTTGAGATGGGGAAGGGAAGGATGAGCAACCCAACCTCAATCTGGAGTGGAAACATTTCTTAGTTTGACCATTACAAGAAGGGAGAGAGGGCAGGAAGTGTTGGTGTAGTGAACCTTCGCCTTTTTGATTCTTGTATCTGCTGATCACAAAACAGCATTGATAGCACACCATAGCAGAAGGAGCTGCAAGAGAGGAGAAAAGGGCAGTCTACAGAGAAGGTATTCTTAAGCTGGTGTATAATAACTGTCTGCTGATAGTATTTTTGGAAAATAACAGTGGAACTTTTTCTCATGTGTAAAAAAAATACAATTACTTGTTTGTACTGATTGCTTTCTATACTAAGGTCCAGGCTATTAGGTTATTTGGAGTAAAATATATGACATTAGCACATTTGATCAGTTTATTTCCAATTAATAGAAGAACCTTGATCAATGTTT
Organism: Somniosus microcephalus; assembly: GCF_052327205.1. NCBI lineage: Eukaryota > Metazoa > Chordata > Chondrichthyes > Squaliformes > Somniosidae > Somniosus > Somniosus microcephalus. The sequence goes on from NC_140993.1 coordinate 150,069,464, forward strand.
GCTGCATTAATACTGTTTCCCTATCTTTATCTTATACTTGATTAATTGTGACGTTCAGCTTTGTTATGTCTGTCCTACAACAAGCCTGAACCTTGCAGTTGGGTGTAGTCAAGTTAACCTGTAATACTGATAAGTGTTTTGAGGTTAAAGTTGTGTGTAAATGATTTTTCTTCAATGCTGGAGCAAAACATTTTTTTCTATATACAGTACAACTAAAAGGTGTTAGGTGTAGATACGTTACAAAATCATGATGTATGTTTTCAAATTTTACCTCAGATATTTTCCTCGGGTTCAGCACCAAAGACAACTTCTATAAATGACCCCTTGCTTCCTGCAAACTGAAGTGTACCTTTATCTGCCTAATATCTGGGTAACTGTAGTGAGCCTAGGAGTTGAATAGAAGCCCTTGTCACTGTATTCTGGCTTACTGGATATATCCGGTGCTGCCAGATAATCCCCTTCACTTGGAAAGCGGTAAATTAAACATGCTATCAGATCTTAGTTTAGGCTAAAAACTACTAAAAAAAATTTAATTAAACAATAAATAGATAAGTGATGATCACCCAGGCAAGCCTTCTTTCAAATAAAGACTTGCATAGATATTTACCATAATCACAATATAATTTTTCAATTAAAAAATCCACAAAGTCGTGTAAAGCACGTCATGCTGTGACTGTGGTTCTTCTAAATAACTGTCCAGCATCATGGTTAATCAGGCCTACACGCGTATCTGTGGCCTCGTGTCTGCTGTCACAACCTACCTGGATAGTTCGAGCCTTTGCATGCACTAAACGTCTGCCAAAATGAGGTCTGATCACCACTGTCTACAGTTATGGGTGTGTGGGTACCAGCGGGTGGCCACAGAGCATCTCTTCCCTTTAATCCCAGCAGCTTGATGGGATTTTCTGGGGAAATCCATTTATGTCAGTAATGATGCTGGGGCCGCTCTATGCTGATAGTCATGCACAATTGTACATTGATTGAAGGGACTCCTTTGTGCTTCATGTATGGGGCACCACTATTATTGATTGAAGAATATAGAGTTCCATGCTTGCTATCAATGGCATCCTTAACTTTGGGAAAACCTGCCAATAGACAAATTTATTGCTGTCTCCTGTTGTTCTCTATTACCCATGGGGAAAGAACTGCAATTGTTTGCTTTATGCAGCAATGCACTGCAGACGGACTGGCTCTACTGATGTTCCCATTGGCCTCCTAAATAGAGCATGAGGCAAAAAGTTCAAGGCAGTTGTTACCTTCACTGCCGCTGACAACACCATGCCTGCTCTGCTATTCAGCTACCAGTCTTCCTGCAGCAAGTGAAATACTCAGGCATGGTTTCCCTGGTCATTCTGAGCCTGAGAAGAGATTGCTCCTCAATAAGACCCAGGTAATTATCTTGGCACAATATAATTGGTTAGCAAGATATCTGTAAGTAGGAACCCTCCTCCTACACTGTTGCCTCCCTTCCTTGGCATCCTGCAGTTTCTGCTCATCCTCCTTTTCTTCCTCTCTCTTCCTCCAAGTAGCACAAGTCTAATGGGACCTTGAATGGGACATCCATTGTGGAAGGAGAATGGTGGAAAGTGATAAATAGTCCCCATGCATTGAAGGATAAATTCTACGGTCAATAACTGTAACATTAAGTAGCTGCTCCAACAACAGTAACAGTAGCAAAAGTAACACATGGTTTTCAGCCCAATCCCTTTGATGTTCCTTCTTGTCAGCCTCCTCCCCTGAACCATCTGCAGCTTTTTCTGAGCAGTCAGGTTTCCACCCCATTGCTTTCTCCATTGTCAGCTATTTCCTGTCTATGCGAGACCATCTTAAAGCCTATAAAGTAAATGTTCTGCTTCTTAAAATGAATGGATGAAAATCATGGGCTGGAGCTGCACATTTTGTTGATACATCCTTATGACATGCACCAGGAGCACAGAAGTGGATAATTTACTCTTTAGTACATTATTATGAGTTTTCTAAATTATAGTTTTTAATGAACATAAATTCATAAACAAACAAAGTTACCTCATAAAATGCTCCAAATTTAATGTTTATGCATTTTCCAAGTTTTTTTAGCCTGAAAAATTGTTCAGAGGAGAAAGATTGTTTAACTGAGTTTTCAACAGCAATAAGCAAGTGAGTGACAATAAAAAAAATCCATTCTCGATAAACAATCTCATCATTGTCAGTTAGAAAAGAAACCAAAATCACAGATCCTGCTAATAACAGGTGTTGTCCATCTGTGAGCAGTTCATAATAGAAAATAGCATTTTTAAATAAATCTCATCACATGTCTAAAATAAAGCTTGCAGAATTCAATCTCCAGTTGGTTTTAAAGTCTTTTGGGGAAAAAAAACAGAGACTCTCCAATCCTCAGAGGGTGAGGGGACCCTCCTACCCTTCAACTCATGCTGCTGCAGAGGCTACATGATGGATAAATTCTGACAACTGTGCTACTCAATGCACAGATGTAGTTGAAAGCTCTATCCAATGATTGAGATAAAATTATTAAGACAAATCCAGGCTTTTGAGACAGGTTGAGGCCTTAAAGTAAAACATTTTAAAAAAATAGATAAGACAGTTTAATGGATAAATTTGATTAAGTTATTATTGAGGAAAAATATGGCGAAAAAGATAGAATTTTTTTGAAAAAGCATTTTGAGTGAGTTAATTGGTTCATCAAAGTGTGGCGGCAAAATTTCACCTTGAAGTGTTGATGAGTCTATATAAGATTTTCCCAGTATGAATGTTTACATATGAGTTTTCCATTGTGATGTGTTAACATACGAGTTTTCCATTATAAAAGCAGGAAGTAAGTTTTTGTGGACAGGAAGTGCACATCAAACACAGGTGCCTGGAATTTCCACAGGGGGTCTCCCAATCACCCGTGTAAATTGGAAATCTTGGAGACATGTAAACTGCCCTCTAACCCCACATCATCTGAAAGACTACACTTGGTCTTAACTCCTCATGTGCAATGCCATGGGAAATTGTTCAAGCATTTTACTGTGAATACTATACTGCCTGATAAATATTAATTTCTCCTTCAAACTACTAGTGCTGTCAGAAATCCCGATGACTGCGAGGCTAGGTTCAACATGCACCTTGCAAGTGTTTTTGCTGGAATTGGCTTTGGAAATGCTGGTGTTCATCTCTGGTAAGCAATGTGGTGCACTTAGGTTATACAGCCCCAAACCTTTAATAGATAGGATGTATATATTTGTTCAAGATGGGGAGAGGTTTAGTATTCACCCTGGGTGAAGAAATTCCTCCTCATCTCTGTCCTAAATGGCTTACCCCTTATCCTTAGACCGTGACCCCTGGTTCTGGACTCCCCCGCCATCGGGAACATCCTTCCTGCATCTAGTCTGTCTAGTCCTGTTAGAATTTTATAAGTTTCAATGAGATCCCCTCTCATTCTTCTAAACTTTAGCGAATATAAGCCTAATCGACCCAATCTCTCTTCATACGTCATTCCTGCCATCCCAGGTATCAGTCTAGTGAATCTTCGCTGCACTCCCTCCATGGCAAGAACATCCTTCCTCAGATAAGGCAACCAAAACTGCACACAATACTCAAGGTGTGGTCTCAGCAAGGCCCTGTACAACTGCAGCAAGACATCCTTGCTCCTGTACTCAAATCCTCTCGCTATGAAGGCCAACATACCATTTGCCTTCTTAACCGCCTGCTGCACCTGCATGCTTACCTTCAGCGACTGGTGCACAAGGACACCCAGTTCTTGTTGCACTTCCCCTTTTCCCAATCTATTGCCGTTCAGATAATAATCTGTCTTTCTGTTTTTGCCACCAATGTGGATAACCTCGCATTTATCCACATTATACTGCATCTGCCATGCATCTGCCCAATCACCCAACCTGTCCAAATCATACTGGAGTTTCTCTGCATCCTCCTCACAGCACACACGCCCACCCAGCTTTGTGTCGTCTGCAAACTTGGAGATATTACATCTAGTTCCCTCGTCTAGATCATTAATATATATTGTGAATAGCTGGGATCCTAGCACCGATCCCTGCGGTACCCCACTAGTCACTGCCTGCCACTCGGGAAAAGACCCGTTTATTCCAACTCTTTACTTCCTGTCTGCCAACCAGTTCTCTATCCAAGTCAGTACCTTACCCCCAATCCCATGTGCTTTAACTTTGCACGCCAATCTCTTATGCGGGACCTTATCGAAAGCCTTCTGAAAGTCCAAATACACCACATCCACCGGTCCATGAAAAGTGGTCTTAATATCTAGTAACATAACATCCCTACAACCCCACTTTCAAGGAATTATGTATTTGAACCCCTATGTCTCTCAGTTCATCCACACCCTTCAGCATCTTTCCATTAGGTGTATACTCTCACTCTTTGATTTTCCTCCCAAAATGTATTAGATCACACTTATCTGCATTGAATTGCATCTTCCACCTGTCTGCCCATTTCGCTAACCTGTCTATGGCATCCTGAAGTATTTTGCAGTCCTTCTCACTGTTTGTGAAACTCGTTACATTTGTGTCATTAGCAAAGTTTGAGATTGTGCTCCTTATGCCCAAGTCCAAATCATCTATATGCACCAAGAACAAACACTGGGTACACTATTGCCAATCCTCCGATACGAGCAACACCCATTTACCCTAACATTTTCTTTCTTGTTCATTAACCAACTTTCTATCCACACCACTATATTTCATCTTATACACCTGAATTTTTCTAACAAGCATATTGTGAGACACCTTATCTAACGCCTTCTGAAAATCCATATACATTACATCTATCTACTTCATCCCCTTTTCTATCCAATCAGTCACTTCTTCAAAATAACTGTTAAATTTGTCAAATACAACTTGCCTTTAACAAATCCATGCTAGCTCTCAATTAACTCATGTACCTGTACTTCTAAATGCACACTCATTTTAATCTCTAATTATGGATTGTTAGTTTTGAAATGAGACTTGTCAAATTATGCTGAATTTTCACAACTCTTGGATTACACACAGGCAAATACATTAACTCAAATTGTATGTTTTGTGTACTTTTCTTAGCCATGGAATGTCCTATCCAGTAGCAGGAATGGTGAAAACCTTCAGAGCGAAGGATTACAATGTGGATCATCCTTTGGTGGTATGTATCTATTTTGAATTGTGCACGCAATATAACAGTGAATATATCTTACAGGAAAATATATTGATAGAGATGTATTACAAAGCAGTAACCTTTTTGGATTCAAGTGATGCCACAGACCACATCAGAGATTGATACCTGTATCTGAGCTGTATGCCTAACTTGTAATGTGCTCCTGTATATGTTTATTCTATAACATTGTTGTTCAACTGGTGTCTCCTGAACCATGTGTAACTCTTTGAAAGTTTCTCACTTAAATGTGAATGATAGCAGTGACAGGTTGCAGAAAGTACAAGCCACATTCCATAGGATCAAATATAACATTTTGTGCTACAGCTCCAAAATCTGCAAAAATTCAAGAAAATAGGCACGGGTTTTTATGAGGGAAGAGTTTTGTGTTGTAGTAGTCAGGTGTTTAGGTGGGCAAAATATTTACCCCATTCCCTACAACATGGTGCATTTGTCAATCCTTAAAAGACTTGCATTAGAACCTAAGTAAGGGTGATGTTTTATTCTTTTAACAATAATACAAGGAAAGTGTAATTTATTATGGTAACACAAGAAACATTATTGCAGGAAAGTATTCATTAATACAGTAATTATAGCATAAAAGTTATTATTATTTAATACAATCATTATAGTGTGGCGGAGACCGCATAGGGACAGTAACACAATTCACTATGTTTAGCCAATGTTGTTATCGCTCCACGTTATGTACGGAACTTGGTTGGGTTATCGGGGCAGGGTCCCTTTAAGAGTCATCGATTGTGTGATGACGTCTTAGCCCTGCGACGAGGCCGCATCCCTCAGTCCATGCGGAGAGTTAATAAAGCTAACACACGTTTTTCTTTGCTGCTATGAAAGTCTCGCAGTCTGTTTATTTCCAGCGACTCCTACATTGGTGACCCTGTTTCTCTTTTGGACGTTTCCAAAGACTTTATCCGAGATGGCGACGAACGCCGTTTCTCTCAAATTACCGGAGTTTTGGGAACGACAGGCTGCCGCTTGGTTCACCCAGGCCGAGGCTCAGTTTGCACTCCGGGACATCACCACGGACGACACGAAGTATTATTACGTCGTCTCTGCTCTCGGCAGCTCCACCGCGGCCAGAATCGTGAGCCTGCTCGAGGACCCCCCGGAGCACCACAAATTTGCGACGCTGAGAACGCACCTCCTAGAGACTTTTGGACTAACTGAACCCGAGCGCGCGCGCCAGCTTCTCTCTCTACCCGGGCTTGGCGACTCCAAGCCCTCAGAACTGATGGACCACATGTTAACCCTCCTGGGCAAGCACAAGCCGTGCTTCCTCTTCAGAGAACTGTTCCTACAACAGCTGCCAGGGCAGGTACGGTCGGCTTTAGCCAACTCTCATATTAGTGATTTCCGCGCCCTGGCCAAGGAGGCCGACAAATTTTTCTCCGCCGGGCAACAGTACTGCGCGGCCATGCGGGGCCCTGCCCCCACCGCCACAGTCCAACGGCGGCAGCCCCCAAGCAGTGCTTCTACCACGCGCAGTTCGGCCCCAACGCTAAGAAGTGCCGGCCCCCGTGCAGCTTTACCGCGTCAGGAAACGCGAAGGCCCACTCATTAGCTACCATGGCTGTCGGCCGTTCAGGTAGTCTGTTATTCATTACGGACACTGACTCTGGACGTCGTTTCCTCTGCGACACGGGTGCCCAGGTGAGCGTCCTGCCCGCGTCAACCGTAGACATACAGGGGGGGTACCACGGCCCCGCCCTCGAAGCCGCCAACGGCAGTTCCATCCGTACTTTCGGGAAACGGAGCGTGGTGCTGTGTTTTGGCGGGCAGCATTTCGCTTGGGACTTTGTTACAGCAAAAGTGTCCACCCCCCTTCTCGGCGCTGACTTCCTCTGCGCCAATGGCTTTTTGGTAGACGTCAAGAACTGACGTCTCGTCAACGCTGAGACTTTCAGTTCGCTCCCGTGTTCGCTCAGTGGTTCCGGCACAACGAAGTTGTCCAGCGCACTCTCGGCCACCGACAAGTTTTCCCGCCTCCTCGCCGGGTTCCCAGACCTTACGAAGCCCACTTTCTCGTCCACTGCCACCAAGCACGGGGTAGAACACCACATCCCGACCACCGGTCCACCTGTCTACGCCCGCACTCGGCGCCTCGACCCGGGGAAACTCGCCATCGCTAAAGACAAGTTCAACACGATGGAGCGCCTCGGCATCATTCGCCATTCGAACAGTCCGTGGGCCTCGCCCCTCCACATCGCACCGAAACCAGGCGGCGGTTGGCGCCTGTGCGGCAATTACCGGCGCCTCAACGACGCTACGACCCCCGACCGCTACCCGATTCCACACATCCAGGACTTTTCCGCCCGCCTGGCTGGGAAAGTTGTTTTCTCTAAAGTGGACCTCGTTCGGGGTTACCACCAGGTCCCCGTTCGGCCGCAGGACGTCCCGAAAACCACGGTGATCACCCCGTTTGGGCTGTTTGAATTCCTCCGCATGCCATTCAGTCTCAAAAGCGCCGCTCAGGCTTTTCAACGCCTAATGGACACCATGTTATGGGACCTGCCATTCCTGTTCGTCTACCTGGACGACATTCTCATCGCCAGCGCCTCCAGGACGGAGCATGTGTCCCACCTCCGGACTCTCTTCGAACGCCTCAGCCAGCACGGCCTAATCGTCAATCCGGCCAAGTGCCAGTTCGGGCTGTCCTCAGTCGACTTTCTCGGGCACTGCATCACGAAGGACGGGGCGGTGCCACTGCCATCGAAAGTGGAGGCCGTGAAGGATTTTCCGTGACCCCTCACCGTGAAGGCCCTGCAGGAGTTTTTGGGCATGGTTAACTTTTATCATCGCTTCGTTCCCCGGGCAGCCCAGCTTATGCGGCCCCTTTACGAGGCCCTCAAAGGCAAGCCCGCCAAGCTCGCCGTCGACTGGTCCGAGGAGATGGCCAATTCTTTCACGGACACGAAAAGGGCCCTGGCTAACGTGACCATGCTGGCGCATCCATTGCCCGATGCGCCGATCGCCCTCACCACTGACACTTCGGACTATGCTGTCGGCGCCGTCCACGAACAGTGGGTCAACGGCACCTGGCAGCCGCTCGCCTTCTTCAGCCGGCAGCTCCGCCCCAACGAGCGGAAGTACAGCACCTTCGATCGCGAGCTTCTCGGCCTCTGCCTCACCGTCCGACACTTCCGTTTCCTGCTGGAGGCCCGCCCGTTCACGGCGTTCGTGGACCACAAGCCGTTGACCTTCGCCATGACCAAAGTTTCTGAGCTGTGGTCGGCCCGTCAGCAGCGCCAGCTTTCCTTCGTCTCCGAGTTCACGACGGACATCCAGCATGTGACTGGGAAAGACAACCCCGTCGCCGACTGTCTCTCCCGGGCCGTCGCCAGTGCCGTACACCTCGGCATCGACTACACCCGCATGGCAGCCGACCAGGCCTCCGACCCAGACGTCCAGGCATACAGGACGGCTGTCGCGGGCCTTCAGTTAGCGGACGTCGCGTTTGACGATGCCGGCACCACGCTCCTGTGCGACGTCTCCGCTGGGCAGCCACGCCCCGTCGTACCCGACGGGTGGAGACGGCAGGTTTTCAACGCCGTCCACAGCCTTTCCAACCCGGGCAGGAAGCCGTCACAGAAGCTGGTGGCGGCTAAGCTCATCTGGCACGGGCTCAAGAAGGACGTTCGCGACTGGGCCAATACCTGCGTGGTATGCCAGCGCTCAAAAGTGCATCGCCATACTAAGGCCCCGTTGGTGCCTTTCACGGTGCCCGAGAGGCGGTTCGACCATGTTAACGTGGACCTGGTGGGGCCCCTGCCGCCCTCCCACGGGTTCACCCACCTCCTCATGATGGTCGACAGAACCACCCGATGGCCGGGAGCCGTCCCGCTGTCGTCAACAACGTCTGCCGATGTGGCTCGGGCGTTCATCAACACTTGGGTCGCCCGGTTCAGTGCCCCATCTGACATTTCCTCCGACCAGGGGCCCCAGTTCATGTCGGAGCTCTGGAACGCTGTCGCCCAAGGCCTCGGGTTGAGACTCCACCGCACCACTGCATATCACCCTCAGGTTAACGGGCTGTGCGAACGGTTTCATTGCTCCATGAAGGCCGCGCTCCGGGCCAGCCTCCGGGACGACAGTTGGACCGCCAGACTCCCGTGGGTCATGCTGGGACTAAGGACTGCCCCCAAGGAGGACCTCCAGTCCTCGTCCGCCGAGCTCGTCTACGGGCAGCCGCTGCGGGTTCCCAGGGATTTCGTCCCCAAGACCACGGACCCTTTGTCCGCAGCCCGTCAGCGGTCTGCCCTCCTGGACAACGCCAAGGTTTTCGTGCCGGTGCCCACGTCGCAGCACGGTCTCCCTCAGTCCCGCGTTCTGCCCGACCTTCGTGCGGCGGAGTACGTTTTCATCCGCCACGACGCCCACCGGGACCTCTTCACCCACCCTACGACGGACCATTCCGCATCCTGGAAGCCGGGGACAAGGCCTTCGTGATGGATGTCGGCGGTAAGCCGGACTACATTTCCGTGGACCGTCTTAAGCCGGCCCACCTGGATCTGGACCGACCCGTTGGGTTGGCTCAGCCCCCGCGGTGGGGCCGACCTCCGGCTTCTGCACCCTCAGTCCACCACCGAGTGCCCGGGGACCCTCCTGTGACCCCCCCCCGGTCCCTGCCCCAGACTTAAGGAGCCGTTTCGGTCGTGTGATCCGGGCCCCTCAACGACTGACATTGCCAGTTCTAGTGAATTCTGGGGGGACGTATGTGGCGGAGACCACATAGGGACAGTAACACAATTCACTATGTATAGCCAATGTTGTTATCGCTCCACGTTATGTACAGAACTTGGTTGGGTTATCAGGGCAGGGTCCCTTTAAGAGTCGTCGATTGTGTGATGACGTCATAGCCCTGCGACGAGGCCGAGTCCCTCAATCCATGCGGAGAGTTAATAAAGCTAACACACGTTTTTCTTTGCTGCTATGAAAGTCTCGCAGTCTGTTTATTTCCAGCGACTCCTACAATAGCATAAAAGTATTCATTAATACAGTAATACTTGTGGCTCTTTGTCAGTACCCTATTTATTTTTCTGGCCTTACATGCAGCAGGTTGGTCACTCCAGTTCTGTACTCTGATAGTGCAGATTATAAAGGATGTCAGATTGTTGCATGTGTCCCATGTGACTCAGACTCCAGTGATCGTGTACCAAGTAGCTCAAATTGCAATAAGGTATTTTATACTGAATGTCACAGAGTGATAGCATGCGTTATATTAAAGAGTGATATCATGTGGAAGCTCTGTTACCTGTTCAGAAGTTATCTACTGTTTTGAGCAGTTCTCTCAGTCGATGTGTCTAACTTACCTGAAGTGATACACAAATGAATACCAATTCCTTCATCACCAACTCTGCTTCTTCCCCTCACAAATATTGGTTCAGCTGGTGCTTAAACAACTAAGAGCAGGAGTTGCCGCCGGCACATTAACCACACACTGTTATATTTTATACTGGATGTAAAAAATTATCATTTAAAAAAAACTGGATTTAATTTGATAGTTAGAAAAGCTTCCAGTTTTAAAGAACTCCATTACTAAGTAAAGCCAACACATTTAGAAATTTGATAGTGTATGTAATAGATAAATGTACAGCAACTTACATTTATACAGCACTCTTCACATATAAATCACATAAAAGAGTATCTGAGCACTTCACAATGCAGAAAAGTGGACATTGAGCAAGAAGTAAAGTAATTTTAGAAAAGGGATAGACTGAAGACATGATTGAAGTGATGGGTCTTTAAGGGACATCTGAATGCAAAGCGATAGATGAAAGAGCAAAGTGATTTTGAAAGAGTTCCAGAGGGCAAGGATGTAATGGCTGAAAGAACAGCATCTGATGGTGACGTTCAGGGGCAAACAGTAATCCAGAGTCACAGGAGTAAAGGATGGAAGCTGGGGTGTAAGATAGAAGATTGCACAAGTATGGTTTGGTGAGGATACCTAGAGATTCAAAAACAAGGATAAGGATCTTGAAATTAGTTCAAGAAAGAGCCAGTGGAGCTGAGCGACAGTGGGGTGACGGGTATGTGAGATTTTGTACAGGAGAGGATTCAGGCCGCAGAGTAGCAGATTAGCTAAAGTTTGTGAAGAGTGGAGGCTGACAAGGAGAATATTAGAGCCATCGATCCTTGAGGGTGTGAAAGCATGGGTGAAGGTTTTGGTAGCAGAGGGCATGAGGTAGGATTGTAATTGGGCACTGTTCCTGAGGTGAAAGAAGGAAGTATTGATAATGGACTGGAAATGAGGTAGAAAATTCAGCTTAGTCAAACAGAAAACCAAGATTTGACACCACCAGGCTGAACCTGAGACAGCAGCCGGAGAGGTTAATGGTGTCAGTGGCAGAGACATGTAGGTGTTGGTGACGGCCACAAAGAATAGCTTCAGTTTTGCCAACATTGATATATTGGAAATTACAATTTATTCAGGACTTAATGTCAGGCAGACAGGCAGATAGTAGAACAACAACCCTAAAGTCAGTGCTGGTGGAAAGGAGAGAGTAGGATATCATCAGCATACATGTGAAAGCTGAACCCATGTTTGTGGATGATATCGCTGAGGGTAGCATGTAGATGATGAATAGGAGGGGACCAAGGAATGAGCTCTGAAATGTGCCAGAGGTGAGCATACAGGAGGAACCATTTGAGGAAATGTCATAACTGTATGGGACAGTAGGAGCAGAATCATGAAGGAACAGTACCATGGGATTAGAGGAAAGGCAGCAGAGGAGAATGGAGCGCCTCATTAAGGCGAAGGTGGCAAAAGTTTGAGCAGCACGAGGAAGGACAGTGAGCCACAATTGCAGTTACATAAGATCCTGAAACCCCACTATTCCAACTCAGTTCTGACTACCATTGATGACTTTGACCAGAGTAGATTCTGGGCTGGTTGGAAATTAGGCAGTAATGGGAAAGGAAAGTATGTACTTTGGTGGCAAAGGTGATTGCACGAGCCTTCAGCAGAAATTGAGCAGTAGTTTGTGAGGCTAGGACAAACTTTTTAAGGGGTGGGAGAATTAGGAATTTTAAAAGGGATAGGGACTAGAAATAATGCCTGAGGTAAATGAACAGTGGATATGTCAACAAGCACAAGAAGAAGAAAATGGATGGTCAGTGTTAGATCGGTGTATCTTGTTGTTGTGTCCTTCAATAATCAGACAAGAGACTGCAGGGAACGATCAACAGGTGTTTACTGAATAAGGGTTACTCTAGAACTAACTGTACAGATCATTACTCAGGGTTTATATACAGGTGTGGTCACTGCCGGTACTACAGTATACAGGAGCTGTAAAAAGTAGTTCTCCCCTTAAAGGTACATACATTACAATTCCTCCCCTTTTAGATTAACAGTACCATAACACTCATTTAACAATTAAATATCAAACTAATTACAATTAACACTTTTAACATGCAACATTAGCTGAAAATAGTCTATTTATAAATTCAGTCTTTGGGGAGGCTTCCTGATCCTTTCTGGATAGCGCCTTTCCCGAGTGTCTCACTCTTGGTGCGGAGGCAATTCTAGCCCCCTGTCGTCGGTTGGTTCATCAGCTTCCGATGCTACTGTTTCTGGGGTAGATGCTACCTGTACGTTGGGTTCATCACCAGGTACGTATGGGCGAGACATGGGGTTGACTCGTTCCTGTGACTCTAGGATCTGGTCAGCATGGCGTCTCACAATGTTCTCCCCTACATCCACTGTGTACATTAGTGGCCCCTGCCGTGTGCATATTGTTCCTGGTTGCCATTTCTCTGTTCGGTAGTCGCGGGCCAAGACTGGTTGCCCTACATTGAAGCTCCTTGTCGGCTTCTCATTGATGTGCTGGAATTGCCTATTCTCAACATCTCTTCATACATTTGGTCTGAGCAAATCCAGACGAGATCTCAACCTTCGGCTAAAGAACATCATGGTCGGGGCCTGGTTGGTGACTGCATGTGTCGCATTCCTGTAGGCTAACAGGAAATTGTCCACCTTATGCTGCAGTGGAATGTCGTCATCGCACATGGCCTTTACTGCTTTTTTAAAGGTTTGTACGAACCGCTCAACCAATCCATTTGTGGCTGGATGATATGGGGCGGATGTGTAATGCCTTACCCCATTCCTTTTCATAAATCTTCGAAACTCTTCGGACACAAACTGTGGTCCGTTATCGGAGCAAATCTGCTCTGGCAAGCCGTTCCTGGCAAAAATGGTCCGTAGGACTGCAATAGTTTTCTCCGTGCTGGTGGAGGACATTTTGATCACCTCACGCCATTTCGAGTGCGCATCCACGGCTATTAAAAACATTGAGTCCATGAATGGACCAGCAAAATCAATATGCACCCGTTGCCATGGAGATGAGGGCCACTCCCATGGGTGTACAGGGGCATGTGGTGGTGCATTTTGGACCTTCTGGCATCCTGAGCAGCTCTTTGTCAGGTCCTCGATTTGCTGATCGATCCCCGGCCACCACACATAAGCCCAAGCAAGGCTTTTCATTTTCACCCCTCCCAGATGACCTTCATGAAGCTCATTGAGCACTCTCTCCCTTAACTTGGGTGGAATTACCACTCGGGATCCACACATCAAGGTCCCCTGGCATACTGACAGCTGTTCTCTTCTGGATGAGAATGCTGGCAACAGTGAGTCGCCATGTGCTGGCCATCCCTTCACCGTCAAATCATATACCCGAGACAGTGTCAGGTCATTTCGGGTCTCCTTCTCTATACCAACGTTAGTTACTGGCAAGCATTCAATTATAGTCGAATGAAATATTTCGACAGGATCCACTGCTGGTGCTTCCTCCGCAGTAGGCAGTGGCAGGTGTGATAGCCCATCAGCGTTTCCATGCTGTTTTGTGCCCTTATACTCGATTTCATATTGGTGTGCCCCTAGAAAAAGGGACCATCTTTGTAGCCGTTGCACAGTCATCACCAGAACGCCCTTCTTTGGATTAAAGATGGAGACAAGTGGTTGGTGGTCAGTCAGCAAGGTGAACTTCTGCCCGTGCAGATAGTGATTGAACTTTTTCACTCCCCACACTAGGCTGAGGGCCTCCCTGTCAATCTGGGCGTAGTTACGCTCGGCTGAGGTTAGTGATCGTGACGCAAAGGCTACTGGCCTCTCCGAGCCGTCTGGGAATTTGTGCGACAGCACCGCTCCAATGCCATAGAGTGATGCATCACACGCCAACCGAATTGGTAGTGCTGGGTTGAAATGAGCCAACACCTCTTTTGATGTGATCAATGCTTTGCTCTTCTGGAAAGCTCGTTTACATTTGTCACTCCACTTCCATGGTACCCCCGTTTGCAGTAGGGTGTTCAGTGGGTGTAGTACGGTAGACAAATTCGGCAAGAACTTATGGTAGTTCACCAGCCCGAGGAACGACCTCAGTTGTGACACATTTTCCGGTGCTGGAGCCTTGACTACTGCCTCAATCTTTTCAGGGGACTTATGTAACCCCTCTTTATCAATAACGTGGCCACAATACGAGATCTGCTTCTGGAAAAACTCGCATTTGTGGCAATTAGCTCGGAGCCCATATTCCTTCAATCTAGTGAGCACCTGCTCCAGGTTGGCGAGGTGATCACTGTCATTCTCGCCCGTGACCAGGATGTCGTCCAAATAACACTGGGTCCCTGGAATCCCTTGCAGGACTTGTTCCATTGCCCTTTGCCAAATAGCCGGAGCTGATGCTACCCCGAACACCAGCCGGTTGTATTGGTAGAGACCTTTATGAGTGTTGATCGTGAGGTGCTGTTTCGAGGCTGCTTCTACCTCCATTTGCAGGTACGCCTGGGCCAGATCAATCTTAGTGAAGCGTTTCCCTCCTGATAGCGAGGCGAAAATATCTTCAATCCGCGGAAGCGGATATTGTACAGTGTGAAGGACTGGGTTCACTGTCACCTTAAAGTCCCCACAGATGCGAACCTTCTTTGGTTCCCCAGGCGTATTACTCAACGACCTCTTCATTATTGGAACGATGGGTGTAGCCCACTCGCTCCAGTCCACTTTGGACAGTACTCCTGAACGTTCCAAACCTTCCAGCTCTGCTTCAACGGCTGGGCGGATCGCATAAGGCACCGGTCTGGCCTTAAAAAAACTTTGGGCTTGCATTTTCCTCTATTTTGATCGTCGCTATTATGCCTTTTAGTGTTCCGAGTCCCTGCTGGAACACTTGTGCGTCAGTTAGCATTTTTGACAGTCGTCCAGGTGTGACGTCGTCATCCTTTTTGGCATCTACAGTCAGTGCTTGTATGGAATGCCAATCTAGCTGTATCTTCCGGATCCATTCACGTCCTAGTAGTGGTGGTCCTCCATCTGGCAATACATATAGGTCCATTTTTGGTGTTTCCTTGCCGTTCTATATAACGTTCACCCTTATTTTTCCTTTGGGGTAGACTTTTTGCCCCGTGTACATCTTCAAGACAATCTTTGTATCTCTCAAGGGTATATGTGAGAATAGCCGCTTGTAGTCCCTTCGGTTTATGACTCTTAGGGCTGATCCTGTGTCCAATTCCATTTTCACTTGGACTCCTGCTATCTGAGCGTGACCCAGATAGTTTGGTGATCCTCCGTTTTGATCACATTATGTAGTTTCAGACAACCCAGCTCCTTGCTTCCGGAGTCTGTATCACTTTTCTGTTCGTCTGAACTACTCTCCGTCACCTTATGTACCTTCTTGTACTTCTCCTGTGGAGATTTCTTGCTGCTGGTTTACTTTCCCGACCTGCAGACTCTTGCTATGTGTCCTACTTTTCCACACTGTCTGCACACTTTGTCCTTGAACCAGCAATCCTTATGGTCGTGTGTTGTTCTGCCGCAGCGAAAGCACTTCACTGTTCTGTATGACATTTCATTTGTGCCATATTCTTGCGGTCTCCGTTGTATCTCTGCCGCGCCCCGTGCTGCTGCTTCGTGTGATACTGCAATGCTGAAAGCCTTGTCGAGCGTAAGATCCTTTTCTGATAGAAGCCGTTTCTGGGTTCCTTCACTTTGAAGCCCACACACAAACTTGTCCCTTAAAGTATCTGCTAGTCCCGTTCCAAACTGGCAGTGTTTCGATAGCTTGCACAGTTCCGTTAAATACTCAGCATTACTTTCATCTTTATGCTGGTTCCTTTTGTGAAACTTAAATCTTTCTGCTATCAGCAGCGGTGTGGGGTTTAAGTGGTCCTGTAGGATTGACACTATGTTTTCAAAATCCTTTTCTACTGGCTTCTCTGGGGTTACTAGGTTTCGTAGTAAGCCATACGTTTTTGCACCCATTGAATTCAACAATACCAGCGCTTTCTTGTCATCTGGCACTTAATTCGCCTTGCAGTATACTTCTATGCGTTCGACATATGTCGTCCAATCTTCGACTTCATTGTCGAACGCTGTGATACTGCCACTCTTCGGCATTTTTGGGTGTGGTTAGACTGGCTTAAAATGGCGTCTCCCGCGCTTTCCTTTCTTCCCCGCTGCGGCTTAAAATGGCGTCTCCCGCGCTTTCCTTTCTTCCCCGCTGACGCTGCTCGGCCCTTGAACACCGGCTGCGCTCTGCGCGTTTTCCTGCGCGTCTCTCTCCCCCGTTGACGCTGCTCGGCCCTTGAACACCGGCTGCGCTCTGCTCTCTCTCGCCTCTCTCCCCCGTTGACGCCGCTCGGTCCTGAACACCGGCTGCGCCCTGTGCGCTCTACCCTCTCTCTCTCCCCCGTCGACGCTGTTCGGCCTTTTTCTGTGCCGTCAGTCGGCTCTAGCCGCCGCTGTCCGGGAAGGGTCTGCGCAGTACCTGTTGCCAGCCCGTTTCGCTGGGCCACCGTGACTGGAAAACCAAGCCTGGCTCTCGACAGCCTCCCCTGCAATGCTCAAATCTCCGCTGGATGACGGGGGGGTTTCCCGTGGTCGACGCCCGTGCTTCTGGACTCGGCCTTCTTCCACTGTTCTCCAGGAGCGAATCCCTGGGAGGTGATGCAGAGTTGCAGGTAGGTTTGAATCTGATCGTCGCCAATGTTAGATCTGTGTATCTTGTCTGATTATTGAAGGACACAACAACAAGAGACTGCAGGGAACGATCAACAGGTGTTTACTGAATGAGGGTTACTCTAGAACTAATTGTGCAGATCACTACTCAGGGTTTATATAGAGGTGTGGTCACTGCCGGTACTACAGTATATAGGAGCTGTAAAAAGTAGTTCTCCCCTTAAAGGTACATACATTACAGTCAGGAGCTGGATTGGAAGGAGGTATAGGGAACAGATAGCACACTTCATAGAGGAAATGAGTTTCCTGTGGACTGAAGAAGGGGCACGTGGGAGAAACTCCAGGGAGTATAAGTTTGGGGTTGGGTTGAGAGGGGTTGGGTTCGGGCAGCACGGTGGCATAGTGGTTAGCACTGTTGCCTCACAGCGCCAGGGACCCGGGTTCGAATCCGGCCTCGGGCGACTGTCTGTGTGGAGTTTGCACGTTCTCCCCGTGTTTGCGTGGGTTTCCTCCGGGTGCTCCGGTTTCCTCCCACAGTCCAAAGATGTGCGGGTTAGGTTGATTGGCTATGATAAATTGACCCTTAGTGTTAGGGGGATTAAATACGTGGGGTTGCGGGGATAGGGTGGGATATGTGTTGGTGTAGGGGTTACGGGGATCGGGTGGGATATGTGTCGGTGCAGGCTCGATGGGCCGAAATGGCCTCTATCTGCACTGTGGGGTTTCTGTGATTTCTGTGATTTCTGAGGAGGCAGAGACGGCCAAGCATTTGATTTCAATTTTGGAAGCAGAAGTCTTGACTGCCACACATTTTTGTGTTGCTCCTGCAGTATATTGATGAGTGTTTTATTCTAAATTTATATTTTTTACAGATAAGCATTAATTTGGAAATATGTGTTTGATGCTTGAAATTGATATTAAAGTAATGATCAGTTGTATATTTCAGTTACAGAAAATGAAAAAGCTGTTTGTCAGTAGTTGGCACTGTTATCTAAAGCTCCTTGTGCTGTATGAGTAAATGTTATTAGCATTGAGAACTGAGCAATTTCACATCCAAAACTTGTACTCTTGTTTCAGTCAGTGTGCAGTGCACTTCCTTTTGACCAACTCACGCCTGAATCTCAGTTTTCCAAACTTTGTTTGAGTCCAACTTTCTAAACCTAACTTGTTCACTCCCAACTTCCATTTCTCAAAATGTTTAACAACACTTAAAAAATAGCTTTGGTTGTCCTTGCCTTGCAGGATGATCTGGAGTAGTAGAAGGGTTTAGCTGAGCAGAAGGCGGCATGGTAGTGCCCAGCATGGTTCAGTCAGATCTGATGTTGAGTGACTAGGCCAGTCTTCCTCCTTTTGGACTTAAAGGAGTGATAGGGACTCCACCAGGGTAATGGCAGGGTTGGAAGATGGTGAGAATTTGGTGGGAATAAAGGCAGAGGCTAAGAGCTGGGGGGGGAACACTTTTTCCAGGAATAATTGTTGAAGTTGTAGGATGCCACGGGGATGGTGGTGGTAAGGGAGACAGGGACGTGGACAGAGGTAACCTTATTAGTGATTGAGACCTTAAAGTGGCGATATGGAATCATAGAATGGTTACAGCACAGAAGGAGGCCATTTGGCCCGTCACACCCATGCTGGCTCTCTGCAAGAGCACTTCAGCTAGTCCCACTCCCCCACCCTTTCTCTGTAGCCCTGCAATTTTTTTTTCCTTCAGCTACTTTGCCAATTCCCTTTTGAAAGCCACGATTGAATCTGCCTCCACCACCCTTTCAGGCAGTGCATTCCAGATCCTAATGAATCGCTGCGTAAAAAAGTTTTACCTCATGTTGCCTTTGGTTCTTCTGCCAATCACCTTAAATCTGTGTCCTCTGGTTCTCGACCCTTCTACCAATGGGAACAATTTCTCTCTATCTACTCTGTCTAGACCTCTATCAAATCTTCTCTCAACCGTCTCTGCTCTAAGGAGAACAACCCCAGCTTCTCCAGTCTATCCACGTAACTGAAGTCCTTCATCCCTGGAACCATTCTTGTAAATCTTTTCTGCACCTTCTCTCGGACCTTCACATCCTTCCTAAAGTGTGGCGCCCAGAATTGGACACAATACTCCAGTTGAGGCCGAACCAATGTTCTATAAAGGTTCATCATAATTGCCTTGCTTTTGTACTCTAAGCCTCTATTTATGAAGCTCAGTATCCTGTATGCTTTTTTAACCGCTTTCTCAACCTGCCCTGCCACCTTCAACGATTTGCGCACATATACCTCCAGGTCTCTCTGTTCATGCACCCCCTTTAGGATTTTTTTTAATTTATTTTTTTATTCGTTTTATGGGATGTGGGCGTCGCTGGCAAGGCCAGCATTTATTGCCAATCCCTAATTGCCCTTGAGAAGGTGGTGGTGAGCCACCGCCTTGAACCGCTGCAGTCCGTGTGGTGAAGGTACTCCCACAGTGCTGTTAGGGAGGGAGTTCCAGGATTTTGACCCAGCAACGATGAAGGATCGGCGATATACTTCTAGGTCAGGATGGTGTGTGACTTGGAGGGGAACTTGGAGGTGGTGGTGTTTCCATGCGCCTGCTGTCCTTGTCCTTCTAGGTGGAAGAGGTCGCGGGTTTGGGAGGTGCTGTCAAAGAAGCCTTGGCAAGTTGCTGCAGTGCATCTTGTAGATGGTATACACTGCAGCCACGGTACGCCGCCGGTGGAGGGATTGAATGTTTAAGGTGGTGGATGGGGTGCCAATCAAGCGGGCTGCTTTGTCCTGGATGTCGTCAAGCTTCTTAAGTCTTGTTGGAGCTGCACTCATCCAGGCAAGTGGAGAGTATTCCATGACGCTCCTGACTTGTGCCTTGTAGATGGTGAAAGGCTTTGGGGAGTCAGGAGGTGAGACACTCGCCACAGAATGCCTAGCCTCTGACCTGCTCTTGTTGCTACTGCATTTATGTGGCTAGTCCAGTTAAGTTTCTGGTCAATGCTGACCCCCCAGGATGTTGATGGTGGCAGATTCAGTGATGGTAATGCCGTTGAATGTCAAGGGGTGGTGGTTAGACTCTCGCTTGTTGGAGATAAATGGGTATGATCTGATAGCCATTACAGAGTCGTGGTTGCAAGGTGAACAAGGCTGGGAACTGAATATTCGGGGGTATTTGCCATTTCGTAAGGATAGGCAGAAAGGAAAAGGAGGTGGTATAGCTCTGTTAATAAGGGATGAGATCAGTGCAGTAATGAGAAATGATATTGGCCTAGAAGATCAAGATGTAGAATCAGTTTGGGTGGAGATAAGAAATAATAAGGGTAAAAAGTCACTGGTGGGAGTGGTCTACAGGCCCCCAAACAGTAGCCACACTGTAGGACAGAGAATAAATCAAGAAATAATAGAGGCTTGTAAGAAAGGTACGGCTATAATCATGGGAGATTTTAATCTTCATATTGATTGGACAAAGTAAATTGGCGAAGGTAGACTTGAGGAAGAGTTCTTAGTGTATACGGAATGGTTTCTTGGAACAATATGTTGTGGAACCAACCAGGGAGAAGACTATTTTAGATCTGGTAATGTGTAACAAGGCTGGATTAATTAATGATCTCGAAGTAAAGGATCCTCTTGGGAAGAGTGATCATAGCATGGTAGAATTTCAAATTCAGTTTGAGGGTGAGAAAGCTAGGTCTCAAACTAGTGTCCTGAACTTAAACAAAGGTAATTACAATGGTATGAAGGCAGACTTGGTTAAAGTGGACTGGGAAAATATATTACAGGGTAAGACTAGAAAAGCAGTGGCAAACATTTAAGGAGATATTTCATAACTCTCAGCAAAGATATATTCCAGTGAGAAAGAAAGACTAAGAGAAGGATGAACCATCATAAAGAAAGAGAAGATAGATTATGAGAGTAAGCTAGCAAGAAATATAAAACCAGACAGTAAGAGCTTCTACAGGTATATAAAAAGGAAGCGAGTAGCTAAAGTAAACGTTGGTCCCCTAGAGGATGAGTCTGGGGAATTAATAATGGGAAACAGGGAAATGGCGGAGATCTTGAACAAATATTTTGTATCGGTCTTCATGGTAGAAGACACTAAAAGCATCCCAATAATGGATAATCAAGGGGCTATTGGGGTGGGAGGGGGGGGGACTTAAAACAATCACTATCACTAGAGAGAAAGTACTAGGCAAACTAATGGGATTAAAGGTGGATGTCCCCTGGACCCGATGGCGTGCGTCGTAGAGTCTTAAAAGAGGTGGCTGCAGAGATAGTGGATGCATTGGTTGTAATCTACCAAAATTCACTGGATTCTGGAGAGGTCCCAGCGGACTGGAAAACCGCAAATGTAACGCGCCTATTTAATGAAAGGAGGGAGACAGAAAGCATGCAACTATCGACCAGTTGGCCTAACATCTGTCATTGGGAAAATGCTGGAGTCCATCATTAAGGAAGTGGTAGCAGGACATTTAGAAAATCATAATATAGTCAAGCCGAGTCAACATGGTTTTATGGAAGGGAAATCATGCTTGACAAATTTGCTGGAGTTCTTTGAGAATGTAATGAGCAGGGTGCACAAAGGGGAACCAGTAGATGTCATGTATTTGGATTTCCAGAAGGCATTCGATAAGGTGCCACATAAAAGGTTACTACACAAGATAAGAGCTCACGGGGTTGGGGGTAATATATTAGCATGGATGGATAGAGGATTGGCTAACTAACAGAAAACAGAGAGTCAGGATAAATGGGTCATTTTCAGGTTGGCAAACTGTAACTTGTGTGGTGCCGCAGGGATCAGTGCTGGGGCCTCAACTATTTACAATCTATACTAATGACTTGGATGAAGGGACTGAGTGTAATGTAGCCAAATTTTCTGATGATACAAAGATAGGTGGGAAAGCAAATTGTGTGGAGGATGCAAAGAATCTCCAAAGGGATATAGATAGGCTAGGTGAGTGGGCAAAAATCTGGCAGATGGAGTTTAATGTGGGAAAATGCGAGGTTATCCACTTTGGTAGGAAAAATAAAAAAGCAAATTATTATTTAAATGGGGAGAGATTACAAAATGCTGAGGTACAGAGGGATCTGGGGGTCCTTGTACATGAATCACAAAAAGTTAGCATGCAGGTAATCAGGAAGGCAAATGGAGTGTTGTCCGTTATTGCAAGGGGAATGGAGTATAAAAGCAGGGAAGTCCTGTTACAACTGCACAGGGCGTTGGTGAGACCACACCTGGAGTACTGTGTACAGTTTTGGTCTCCTTATTTAAGGAAGGATATACTTGCATTGGAGGCAGTTCAGAGAAGGTTCACGAGGTTGATTCCGGAGATGAAGAGGTTGTCTTATGAAGAAAGGTTGAGCAGGTTGGACCTATACTCATTGGAGTTTAGAAGAATGAGAAGGGATCTTATTAAAACATATAAGATTCTGAAGGGGCTTGACAGGGTAGATGCAAAGAGAATGTTCCCCCTTGTGGGGGAATCTAGAACTAGTGGGCATAATTTCAGAATAAGGGGGCACCCCTTTAAATTGGAAATGAGGAGGAATTTCTTCTCTCAGAGGGTCGTGAATCTTTGGAATTCTCTTCCCCAGAGAGCTGTGGAGGCTGGGTCATTGAATATATTTAAGGTGGAGATAGACAGATTTTTGAACGATAAGGGAGTCAAGGGTTATGGGGAGCAGGCAGGGAAGTGGAGTTGAGGCCTAGATCAGATCAGCCATGACCTTATTGAATGGCGGAGCAGGCTCGAGGGGCCAAATGACCTACTCCTGCTCCTACTTCTTATGTCATTGCCTGGCACTTGTGTGGCGTGAATGTTACCTGCCACTTATCAGCCCAAGCCTGAACATCGTCCAAGTCTTGCTGCATTCAGTCATGGACTGCTTCTTTATCTGAGGAGTTGTGAATGGCGCTGAACACTGTGCAGTCATCAGCGAACATCCCCATTTCTGAGCTCATGTTAGAGGGAAGGTCATTGATGAAGCAGCTGAAGATGGTTGGGCGTAGGACACTGCCCTGAGGAACTCCTGCAGCGATGTCCTGGGGCTGTGATGATTGACCTTCAACCACCACAACCATCTTCCTTTGTGCTAGGTATGACTCCAGCCTGTGGAAAGTTTTCCCCCGATTCCCATTGACTTCAGTTTTGCTAGGGCTCCTTGATGCCACACTCAGTCAAATGCTGCTTTGATGTCAAGGGCAGTCACTCTCACCTCATCTCTGGAATTCAGCTCCTTTGTCCATGTTTGGACCAAGGCTGTAATGAGGTCGGGAGCCGAGTGGTCTTGGCAGAACCCAAACTGGGCATCAGTGAGCAGGTTATTGGTGAGTAAGTGCCGCTTGATAGCACTGTTGATGACACCTTCCATCACTTTGCTGATGATTGAGGTTAGACTGATGGGGCGGTAATTGACTGGATTGGATTTGTCCTGCTTTTTTTGGACAGGATATACCTAGGCAGTTTTCCACATTGTCGGATAGATGCTAGTGTTGTAGCTGTACTGGAACAGCTTGGCTAGAGGCGCGGCTAGTTCTGGAGCACAATTCTTCAGCACGATAGCCAGGATGTTGTCGGGGCCAATAGCCTTTGCTGTATGCAGTGCGCTCAGCCGTTTCTTGATATCACGTGGAGTGAATCGAATTGGCTGAAGACTGGCTTCTGTGATGGTGGGGACCGCAGGAGGAGGCCGATATGGATCATCCACTAGGCACCTCTGGCTGAAGATGGTTGCAAACACTGCAGCTTTGTCTTTTGCACTCACGTGCTGGGCTCCACCATCATTGAGGATGGAGATATTCATGGAGCCTCTTCCTCCCATTAGTTGTTTAATGGTCCACCACCATACGCAACTGGATGTGGCAGGACTGCAGAGCTTTGATCTGATCCATTAGTTGTGAGATCGCTTAGCCCTGACTATAATATGCTGCTTCCGCTTTTTAGCATGCATGTAGTCCTGTGTTGCAGCTTCCCCAGGTTGGCACCTCATTTTTAGGTACGCCTGCTGCTGCTCCTGGCATGCTCTTCTACACTCCTTAGTGAACCTGGGTTGGTCCCCTGGCTTGATGGTAATATTGTATCAAGTGGCCATGTATATAGGTGGGAGAGTTCATGTGAAGGGTGAGACAGAGTGAAGACAGGAGGGCAGCAAATTTGGAGGAGAGGGGACTAGGTGTAGGTTGAAATCAGAGGGCATGAGTCGCAGCTCGTGCACAGACTAAGGGAGGAGGAGGTCTTGGTGAGGATGTCGGAGTGGGGCATTGGAAAGAGGTTCATTTTAATCATTTTCTTTCTTTCAAAGAGAGTTTCTTCAAATTGTCATTCCTACATGCTGGATGGTGTTGTCTTTTTGCAGCCCCATGGCCTTTCTGTGGTCCTGACCTCACCTGCAGTCTTCACTTTCACCGGCTCTATGTGTCCTGAACGCCACTTGGAAGCGGCTGAGATACTGGGTAGGAGACCGATTTCTCACAGACATCAGAATGAGAGTTTGAAAGTGAATTATAGGTCAACCCGTTATTTTCTTCCAAAACTGTCTTTTGGTTAA
Organism: Somniosus microcephalus; assembly: GCF_052327205.1. Classification (NCBI taxonomy): domain Eukaryota; kingdom Metazoa; phylum Chordata; class Chondrichthyes; order Squaliformes; family Somniosidae; genus Somniosus; species Somniosus microcephalus. Next base: position 150,094,071 of record NC_140993.1, read on the forward strand.
GCCCTCACAAAGACATTCTTATGGAAATCAAACAAATAAAGTTGCCAACTGACCTGAACTGTCATTAAATGAGACACCATTTGATTCTTTTGTTCATTAACTGATCTCAGTGACTAACTGAATAAATTACAATGTATTTAGTCTGCTTTTATATTTCAGCAGAGTTAGATGAAAAAATCCATCTGTACAACACTCACTGATTATCTTTCTGGTATGTATGTACCAGTAAATTTACAGTTAGTAAGTAACAAAAAATCTCTGTTTTGGAATTAAAGCACACCAGAAAATATTGTTAAAATTAATATTAAAATATGATTAGCAGTAGTCCTTTTGAAGACTTGTACAGCCTGCAGTTAAAATTTGATCCAACATAATGAGAAAAGCATCAAATGGAGTCTCACTTAAAATACATTGCCATTTAATGACAGTTCTGGTCAGGTGACAATTTTATTTGTTTGCTCCAAAAAAAAGTTCTATTTAAAGACATATCCAAAAAATAGAAAAAAAACTAAAGGTTTGTTGAAGTAGTAATTGAATTCATTTTACTTGTATGTGCGGCTGTTTTTGATGTATTTTACATATATTACAGTCAGGTATAGAGGATAGTAAAATGAAGCACTGTACTGTGAATACTCAGTGCGACTTCCTTCCTATCTGATACTACAGACTGGGCTCTGTGTCTCTTTCAGGGACTGATGTGCAGACTGTGAAACGTGAAGATGCAGGATTAGTTCTGGCCGATACTCTTCGGAAACTCCTGTTTGAGTTGAATGTTGAAGATGGTCTGAGTGCAGTTGGTTACAGTAAAGAAGATATTCCAGCTCTCGTCAAAGGAACTCTGCCTCAGGTGTGTAGAAGGCGAAAGCACAGCTCCAGTAAGGAGAGATTACTTTTGAATTTTACAGAATTATTACAAAACAAAATGATTTAAACTAAAAACAAGAAAAAAGGTAAATAAACTGAAAAGTGGAATGTTTCTATGGTAAACTAATGTTCATGTTAGGCATGTGAGGAAAACGCCCGAGTATTTATACTTTCCTTGGACGGCGCCACCAGCTGACCGCCCAGTGTTATCTCATGAGTCATTTCTACATGAATGGTAAGATTCATGACACTGGACAAATGAAGGAAAGGAAAATTGGGATGGTTACTGTGTGGCTGCAGGGCTGGTGCAAGAAAGGGACGGCCTTCATCTGAACCGAAACAACACCAATGTTCTTGTGGGAAGGGTAAATCGAGCAGTGTGGAAGGATTTAAACTAATATGATAGGGGGTGGGGAAAGTCTACCTTTGAGACTAGAAAGGGAGAGCATTATTAATAAAGCTATTGAATAATAGCAGAAGGCTTAACTGAAATAAGTAGCAAAGGTTCTGACCACAATTTTTCAATCCCCCTTAAACATGTAAATTGTAGCAGGGGACCGGAGGGTAGCTGGCATACCACCTTTGTTCAAGAAGGGAGAGAAGGAAAAATCAGTTAACAATAGACCAGTTAGTCTAATGTCAGTTATCGGCAAACTCTTAGGCCGCAATTTTAATTCAGCTGAGAGGGCAGGTTTGGAGACAGGTCGGCAGCAAAAATCGGAAAAACTGTCGGCGGGTTGCAAACCCGGCTCCACGCTATTTTCGCAAGGGTCGGGTCAGCCGCTCCCGAACTGACCCGACACCAAACAGCGGAGAAGGCAGTTAACAGCTTGTTAACTTCTAATCCTATTTTAATAGGGGTTTCTGATTTTGTTGCATTTTGTCCGTGTTTCCCGTCTTCCAAGAAACACGACAGCTGCAATGAGTCGGGTTTCTCGAGGTCATGAATTGTTGTCAGTTGCTGCAGCAGCTTAAAAGTGCTCCTGCAACATGGCTGACATTCAAATGCCACAACTTTGTTTGATGTTTTGGCAAAGATTTTGCCACTCTACTGAACTTTTTAAAAATTTGTTTATGGGATGTGGGCGTCGCTGGCAAGGCCAGCATTTATTGCCCATCCCTAATTGCCCTTGAGAAGGTGGTGGTGAGCCGCCTTCTTGAACCGCTGCAGTCCATGTGGTGAAAGTACTCCCACAGTGCTGTTAGGGAGGGAGTTCCAGGATTTTGACCCAGCAACGATGAAGGATCGGCGATATCCATCTAAGTCAGGATGGTGTGTGACTTGGAGGGGAACTTGGAGGTGGTGGTGTTCCCATGCGCCTGCTGCCCTTGTCCTTCTAGGTGGAAGAGGTCGTGGGTTTGGGAGGTGTTGCCGAAGAAGCCTTGGCGAGTTGCTGCAGTGCATCTTGTAGATGATACACACTGCAGCCACGGTACGCCGGTGGTGGAGGGAGTGAATGTTTAAGGTGGTATATGGGCTGCCAATCAAGCGGGCTGCTTTGTCCTGGATGGTATCGAGCTTCTTGAGTGTTGTTGGAGCTGCACTCATCCACACTCCTTACTTGTGCCTTGTAGATGGTAGAAAGACTTTGGGGAGTCAGGAGGTGAGACATTCGCCGCAGAATACCCAGCCTCTGACCTGCTCTTGTTGCCACAGTATTTATTTGTGAGTGTTCAAGCTGACAGCCATCTGCAGTGTCACCTGTTTGGAATATCCTCAGGCCACTTTGACTGTGCGCTTCAAGCTTCTTTCCTCAACTGAAATCTATAGCAACGGTATGGGAACTATTTATACCCTTTCATCCTGGTCGTCAGATTCTGAGGAAGAGCAGCCGCGGCAGCGCCACAACAGCAGCACCAGCACCAGGAGCGCCAACCTCCTCCTCACCCACCTGATGATGCACAGAGCGGAGGGCTTCAGTGCTGGAGATACTCCCAACACAGGGCTTACAGGCAGAGGATCAGCTTCCTCAGCATGACTGAGCAGCAGTGCCAAAGGAGGCTGAGACTTTCGAGAGACGTCGTCGCTGACATCTGCACAATGCTGCACCAGCACCTGGAGCCCAGAGGAGCGGGTGGACACTACTTACCAGTGGATGTCAAAGACACCACCGCAATAAACTTCTTTGCTTCGGGCTCCTTGCAGGGATCAGTGGCAGACCAGCGGCATCTCCCAGTCGGCCGCACACGCCTGCATCATGCAGGTTACCGATGCCCTCTTTGTAAAGTTGCACAATTACATCCACTTCTCCTCAGATGAAGCAAGTGTGACCGTGCTTGCGGTTGGCTTTACAAATATGGCAGGCTTTCCAATGGTGCAGGGCGTCATAGACTGCACACATGTGGCTATTAGGGCTCCCTATCACAACCCAGCTGTATTTGTTAACTGCAAGGGCTTCCACTCCCTCAATGTCCAGCTGGTGTGTAACCACAGGAAGAACATCATGCATGTTTGCGCAAAGTACCCTGGCAGTTGCCATGACTTCTTCATCCTGCAGCAGTCTACTGTGCCTCAGCTCTTCAATCCGCCAACCTGACTTTCCGGATGGCTACTTGGCGACAAGGGCTATCCCCTGAAAAAGTGGCTCATGACACCAATCAGGAGGCCAGCAAACGAGGCTGAGGAGCGGTACAATGTGAGCCACATTTCCACCAGAAGCATCATAGAGCAAACCATCGACTTACTAAAAATGCGATTCCGATGCCTGGACAGATGTGGTGGAGTCCTGCAATATGCACCAGCCAGGGTGTCCAGAATCATCGTGGTGTGCTGTGCCCTGCACAACATCGCACAGCTGCGTGTCTCAGTGCTGCCGGACGACCAAGTGGCTCCGCGCACACACACCTCGGAAGAAGAGGAGGATAACGAGGAGCCATGCCTTGCGGTTCCATATGTGGCCAATGCAGCAGCACGCGACCACATTGCTGGCCGTCAAGCAAGGGATGCACTCATCCATGCCAGATTTGCGTAGGCTTACGTTTCAAACACAGGTGGCTGGCAGATGAAGATAAGGTTGAGATTCTTAACAACCCATACATCATCTGTCCAATAAACGGTGCGTTCTGATCACCGTCACCACCATCATTATAAATGTAATTAGCCCAAGGCCCTCACTGTGAAACTTCCATTTCCCAGAACACATAGACCAGAACCTCAACTCTTTGCCATCATTTTTGTTTAATGCCATCACAAAAGGAGGACACTCGCTAATTTACAGCACAATATAACACCCACGTGACTACCCTTGTGACTATTTGTGTGTTAACTTCCTCTTACGTGTGCTTCTACGTGGTGCTTCCCCTGTGGCTTCAGCAGATGTGGAGGTACCTTGCTCACTTTGATGTTGCGCCTGCTTAGACGCCTTTGGCGGGTGTCCTCTGGGTTTGGGAGCCTGGGAGGGCTCCTCCACAGTCTGCTCTTCCTGCGGCTGTGCAGGGGCTGAGACGGCCATCTCAGTTTGGTGTGGAATGTGGGGCTCTGACCGAGGGCTCTGCAGTGGCATGGTCGTGTGAGCACTGGGAGAGGAGCCCACACTTTCTTGTTGCCTGCCAGCAACATCCCTCTCATGGGTCAGCCGCACTTCAGTGATAGCAAGTGGCTGGAGAGCACCTTGCTGCACATCAGTGGGGCCATGAGGACCCGTCTTTGTACTGACAGTCCTCATAACAAGGACGTCCATGAAGCTCTGGTGTCTCTCCTGAATAGATGCCCATCTCTCCTCCATTGCAGACAATCTATTTTGAAGAGTCACCATGTTTTCGTGAGTCTGGCGACTTATGTCCTCCATGGCAGTTGCCACCTTCTCCATGGCGGAACGTTCATGCGCCATTGCCTCCACAAAGGCAGTGCTCATGTTAGAGATGGACTCCTCCATTCTCTGCACACTCGCAGTTACCCTGGATGAAAACCCTGTCAGAGACTCCTGCACTTGTTTCTGGAGTTCCAACACCACTCTCTTTCTGGATGGCCCCAGAGGCACAGCGTCTACATGCAGCTGAGCAGAGCTAGGAGAGTCCTGCGACCTCCAACGAGGACTCTCCACTGCTGTCGCTGTCTCCGCCATCTGCTGATGCTCACTTGTGAGCTGTGATACACCAGGTGACAACGCTACTCTATGTCGTGAAGGCTCCACCGAGGTGTGCGTTTCTGCGCTCGTGCTGGATGCGCTGAGTCCTGGTGATGCAGCTCCCTCAGAGGCTCCAGGTTCCTCTGAGGAGTCGTCTGGCTCTTCCTCCTGGACAGTGGGGAGGAGGGCTCTCGATGGTCCTGTGAGAGAGTAAAGGCATGAGCTAGACATCAGATTTTCAGGTAGCAGACAAATCCTTTTCTGCAGATGATCAGCAGTCAATCTCTATGAGCATCATATGCCATTGCAGTCAATCATGAATTGTAAATGCGAGGGATGAAAATGCATTCTGTCACCAGCTTCCTCAACTGCGCCCGTCTCTCCTTCCCCCACTTCCAACTCCTCACCACCTCCCACGATGTCGTGAGCAGCCTCCTCAGCATTGGTTAATGTGGCCAGGGATGGTGTGCCTCCTCCTGTCTTTGCTTTCTCCCTCTTATTGTGGGCTAGCTTTTCCTGCAAGGAGGGTCACAAGTGGCATTTTAGTGAGAGTGATGGAGTGAGTGTGAAAAATCCAAAACCTAGAAGCTTAGAGGGAGACCAAGATGGAGTGAGGTGGCAAGAGGAAGCTACCTCCCTGTGCATTGTTACTTGTTGTCATTGCATAACCGTGAGAGCAAGTGTGAGGGCTGCATAGTGGAATAGTGAAGTGATTCAGTACAGAGAGAGAGATAGAGAGGTAAGGGTGCAAGGGAGGTATGGGTAAGGTGGGATGTGGAGGAGCAGGCTGACAATGCAGAGTGCTGGTGATGAGAAGAGAAGGGAAGCAGTTTGAAGGTAAGTGTGATGTGATACTCACTTTTGATCGCGCAAGATCATTGAAGCGTTTTCGGCACTGCACCCAGGTGCTTATACATAGCGACCTTGCGCTTACCTCCTCAGCAATCTGCTGAGGAGGCTTCCTCCGGCCATCGGGAGGGAACAGAATCTGCCTACGTCCTCTTACTCCCTGCACAAGAGTTTGCAGGTACTCCTCAGTGAACTGGGGAGCAGCCTTGGCTTTCACAGCACTCATGGTCACTTTGGCCCATTCAAGCTGCAGCAGTAACGAGAAATGAGAGGCTGAGGCTACATGAAGCCCTTAAAAACAAGTGCAGCAATGACCTCATCAGTGCAGACCAAAAGACCCGCTCCCAGGCAATGCAGCAGGCAGCGTGCATGATGGGACTAATTGAAACAATTAACGCGAAATGGGACACCGGGAGTGGATGAAACCAGCAGCGGGTCCAAAACCCGCCCACCAGGCAACCCGAGTCCATCCCGCCTCCTCCATTAAAATCGAGGCCTTAGAATCCATAATTCAGGATAACATCAGTAGGCACTTAGAAATGCATGGGATAATCAAGGATAGCCAGCATGGATTGTTAAAGGCAAGTTCTGTTTAATAAGTTTGAGTTTTTTGAAGAAGTCTCATAGGAGGCTTGTTACAAAAATTCCAACTTATAAGATAAAATGTAGCAACATGGAGGGGAAATTGGTTGACAGACAGGAAACAAAGAGCCTTTGCCGATTTGGATAAAGGAAGGAAGTGGTGTACCCCAGGGGTCAGCACTGGGCCTACTTTTATTCTCAGCATATATCGGTGATTTGTACTTGGGCATAGGGAGCACATTTTGAAATTTGCTGATGACACAAAGCTGGAGGCTTGGCAGTGAATTGGACTGTATAAGACTATAGGTTAGCTAAATGGGCAGCCAGTTGTATCAACTATCCCAGCAAAATGTTGTGCCAAGTGAGTCACCTTGTGATTCAAGCAGGAGTAGGCTTGAGAAGGCAGAATGAGGAGATTAGGGTGATGCTCATCAGGGTGTAGGGCAATGTGCCATTGCTCTCACCTTTCCTGCCCTGCTTAGGTTATTGAAGCACTTCCTGCATTGGATCCAGGAGCGTGACTCATGCTGCTGACCTCCTGGGCAACCTCCAACCATGCCTTCTTTGTGTCAGCAGCAGGCTTTATCCTCCAGTCACTAGGGAACAGTACCTCTCTCTAACTCCTCACAGCCCCCAGCAGCACATCCAGGGAGGTGTCGCTGAAGCGGGGCGTAGCCTTTGCCCATCTTGACTCCATTGCGATAGTGCTTTGTTTCTCCATGGCAACGCCAACTGTTTCAACTTGAATGTTTGGAGTGTCCCTTTAAATACTGCAGTTCAGATCAAGCCATGCGGGTTGTCAACACGCCTGCTGATGCTCATTGGACACGAAACCCGGAAGTAAAATGATAATGAGGTGGTTGAGTTAAAAAGCCACTGACAGACACACTGCACTTACTTCCGGGTTTCCTACGTGCTATCAGGCGCCCACCTGCGCCCAGCGCGTCTGCAAATTATAATCCAGCCCATGGAGTCCACTGGCCTTGAGATCGCTGATCTAAAAGGTGGGCATCCCAACCCAAAAGGATGGAACTTAATAAGAGGGGGTTTCAGAGGAACACCTTGGAGCACATGGTGATCCTAAGACCACCATTATAGGACGGAAACCCTGTTGATCCTGACCACTTACAATAGAGGCGATCTGTGAGGGACCATTGCTTGAGTAGCTTCAAATGGAGTGATCTCACAAAAAATGTCATATTGGGGAGCACAAAGATTGTTGCTGCAATCGGCCCAAGGATATGAAGATACATGCCTGCTGGAATCAAGGAATTCTATTGGAGAACCACACCAAACCAGACAGGGGACAGACTCTTTCCAGGGCAATCCAAAAGAAGGGTGCCTCTCCTGCAAAGACTCCAGGTGAGATTTCTCAGAGCTAAAAATTCCAATTTCCTGGAATGTTGTATGTACTCGTTGGACTGCTGCCCAAATGGACTGTCAATATATAATTCTTGTGAGCCAAGTGTCTAGCTATGCAGCCCGTATCTCCTGAGATGTGCCGGTACAATAAACAGACATTTCATAAGCAGCCTGGGAGCAAAGGATAGGGTGAAGAGGAGTCATATTGGTAACTAACCCTAGCAATGAAATCTGAGACACCTGCAGTGATACAGCTCTGTGCCGGTGTGGAAATAGCCATCTTTCAGATCTCTGCCAGCTAGTCAGTCTCCTGGACACTTGCTTGAATTACTTGAGTCAAAATCCCCATCTTGAGGTTCGCCTTTTAGAGGACAGGAAGATGCCACTGTGTTCCTGACATCACAAACCCCTTAAAGGAGAGTTTGCCCCTTGTGTGATTTTTTTTCTCTCAGGAACATTACCCGTTGACACCTTATTCCAGTGATTTGTGGAGGATGTGTGCTGAAAAAGAATTGCCTTTGTCTGTTTGAAAACAATAAACAGTTTTTCTGCTGATCTGTTTTAGGAGAGGGTAACAAAACTGGCACCGAGGCCTCAGACAGAAGAAGACCTGGCAGCTTTGTTCGAGTCCTCTATGAAGCTGTATTGATCTTGTTTCATAGAATAAAGAACTCAAAACTATATTAAGTATAAGGGCACCTCACCGAATACAAAAGAATATAAGCAAACTACTGCTTGGTATACCAACTTGTCAAAGTAGATTTTAAATATAGTACTGTAAATGTTTTTGAGTTAAAAATGGTAACCAGTAATTACATAAAAATTGTGGAGGGCTATTTTCTGACTGTCACTAATTGTTATGCCAACTTATTACCTGTGGTAAACCACTTTTATCGTTACACTATAGTTATCACTGTTGTATTGTTATCACCGTTATCACTGTTGTATCACGATACGAGGTCGCCTCTTGTCGCGCTGTTATACCTGGGCTGACCACCTCCGACTCCGCCCATGGCTCCACCTACCTGCCCAGGTATAAAGGTAGTCGACTGGCTGGTATTCCTCCTTGTTGGACCCGATCACCCACGAGGGTGGGCTCTGTTATTTAGTCAATAAAAACCTTTAGTTACGTTCCTAACTCGTCGCTTTTTATTGGACGAATTGATAGGTATATCAATTTTATTGACTAAATTTTAAAGATGTCTACTACTGGCCAGCCAGAAGCCCTCCCAGAAGCACAGCCACACCAGCCGGCTTGGCTGCAAGCCCTCAAACCACCGTACCTGGATCTAAACCCACAGGCAGCAAACGCAGCCCTCAACTTCAAACACTGGCTGGACTGCTTCGAATCCTACCTGGAAGAATCCGGCGCCCCGCAGAGATCCAAACTAAGACTTCTGAACGCCCAAGCGAGCCCGAGAGTATACGCACTCATACAGGACACGACTACGTACGAGGCCGCTATCAACCTACTGAAACAGCAGTACCGCAGCCCGGTAAATTACATGTACACCAGGCACCGCCTAAGATCCCGCCCGCAACAGCCAGGAGAGTCTGTAGCTGAATTTTTACGGGCGCTAAGAGCACTCGGCAGGAACTGTGACTTTAAAGAGGTGACGGCTGTTGAAAATACGGAAGATAATATCCGCGATGCCTTTGTGAAAGGCCTACGGTCCGACTACTCACGGCAAAGACTGCTTGAAGCTAAAGACCTCGACCTGGACAAAGCTGAAGCCCTCGCTCTCTCCCTGGAGGTGGCCCATCAGGACCAGGAGGCGTTTTCCAGGTACTGCTCGCGACCCTGGGACTCGGGCCCGACCCCTACCGCAATACCCTTCGCAGCGCCGCCCCCGGGACCTACCTCAGCGTCGGCGTCCCGGACCCGACCGGGCCCGCCACCCCCGGTACCGGCTCCGACATCGGGAACCCGCGATCGGGCCGCCGGCTGCTTCTTTTGCGGCCAGGAGAAGCACCCGAGGTCGCGCTGCCCAGCCAGGAACTCTACCTGCACAACCTGCAGGAAGAAAGGCCATTTCTCTAAGGCCTGCAGGAGCGGATCTTCAGAGGCCAGCAGTGCCTCATGCGAACTGTGGGGGCGGCCATCTTCTTTCACGGCAACTGAGGCCAGTATCCCCACACGTGAGTCATGGGGGTGGCCATCTTTGATCAAGGCAACCGACCCCAATAGTGCCTCATGTGAGTTATGGGGGCAGCCATCTTCTCCGCCATTTTGTCCTACCTCGTGGGAGACGCCATTTTACCCACCACGCCCGACTGCCACCGGGCCCCCGGACCCGACGACCGCCTCGCCCGCAGACGACAACGACTCGCTTACCTACACGCTAGCCTCCGTCACTCTGGATCAAGCCCGCCCACACCACCTGTCCAAGTCGATGATGGACATCAAAGTAAACGGCCACGCCACGACCTGCCTGTTCGACAGCGGAAGCACGGAGAGCTTCATCCACCCAGACACGGTGAGCCACTACTCCCTCCCTGTCCTGCCAACGCGCAACCGAATCTCGATGGCATCGAGGTCCCACGCCACGGACATTAGCGGCTACTGTGCTGTGACCTTGTCGGTTAAGGGTACAGAGTATAAAAACTTTAAACTCCTCGTCCTCCCCCAGCTCTGCGCTGCCGTCCTACTAGGGCTGGACTTCCAATCCCACCTCCAAAGTGTAACCCTAGCATACGGTGGACCCCTCCCCCCACTCACAGTCGACAACCAGCGAAGGTTAAACCGCCCACCGCGTAACACCTGCAGCCTATCCACCCTCAAGGTGCCGCCACCTTCCCTGTTCGCTAACCTCACCCCCGACTGCAAACCCGTCGCTACCAAGAGCAGGCGGTACAGCGCTGGGGACAGAGCTTTCATTAGCTCTGAGGTGCAGCGTCTCCTGAAGGAGGGCATCATCGAGGGGAGCAACAGCCCCTGGCGTGCCCAGGTCGTGGTCGTTAAGACCGGCGATAAAAATCGCCTGGTCATCGACTACAGCCAGACCATAAACAGATACACCCAGCTGGACGCATACCCCCTTCCCCGCATATCTGACATGGTCAATCAGATTGCACAATACCGCGTATTCTCGACCATCGACCTTAAGTCGGCCTACCACCAACTCCCTATCCACCCCGAGGACCGCCAGTACACCGCCTTCGAGGCGAATGGGCGCCTATACCACTTCCTTAGGGTCCCCTTCGGTGTCACCAACGGGGTCTCGGTCTTCCAAAGGGAGATGGACCGGATGGTTGACCAGAACGGACTGCAGGCCACATTCCCCTACCTAGATAACGTCACCATCTGCGGCCGCGACCGGCAGGACCACGACGTGAATCTGGAGAAATTCCTCCGTACAGCCCAACGGCTGAACCTCACCTACAATAAGGAGAAATGTGTGTTTAACACCTCGCGCCTTGCCATCCTTGGCTGTGTAGTAGAGAACGGACTCATCGGCCCCGACCCCGAAAGAATGCGCCCCCTCATGGAGCTACCCCTCCCCCACTGCCCTAAGGCACTTAAGAGAACCCTGGGGCTCTTCGCCTACTATGCCCAATGGGTGCCCAATTATGCGGACAAAGCCAGACCCCTCATGAAGTCCACATCCTTCCCCCTTACGGAGGAAGCGTGCGCAGCCTTCTCCCTCATTAAGGGAGACATTGCCAAGGCCACTATGCACGCAGTGGATGAGTCCATCCCCTTCCAAGTCGAGAGCGATGCATCCGACTTCGCCCTAGCCGCCACCCTTAACCAGGAGGGGAGACCGGTGGCCTTCTTCTCAAGGACCCTACAGGGCCCTGAGATCCGACACTCGTCGGTCGAGAAGGAGGCCCAGGCGATTGTGGAGGCGGTACGACGCTGGAGGCACTACCTGGCAGGCAAACGATTTACCCTCCTTACCGACCAACGTTCGGTCGCTTTTATGTTTAATAACAAGCTGAGGGGCAAAATCAAGAATGACAAGATCTTGAGGTGGAGAATCGAGCTCTCCACCTACGATTATGATATCTTGTACCGGCCAGGTAAGCTGAACGAACCCCCCGATGCTCTGTCACGAATTACATGCGCCAGCGCGCAAAGTGATAGACTTCAGACCCTCCACAACGACCTCTGCCACCCCGGGGTCACCAGACTTTACCACTTCATTAAGGCCCGCAACCTGCCCTACTCCATCGAGGAGGTCAGGACCATAACCAGGAACTGCCAGACCTGCGCCGAGTGCAAACCGCACTTCTTTAGGCCGGACAGAGCAAGCCTGATCAAGGCCACCCGCCCCTTCGAGCGCCTGAGCATCGACTTTAAGGGGCCCCTCCCGTCCTCTGACCGTAATGTGTACTTCCTCAACATTGTTGATGAGTACTCCCGTTTCCCCTTTGCCTTCCCCTGCCCAGACATGACCAGTACCACGGTCATTAAATGCCTGAACGACCTCTTCGCCTTGTTCGGGTTCCCAAACTATATACATAGTGACCGGGGCTCCTCTTTCATGAGCGAGGAACTCCGTCAGTTCCTACTAGCGAGAGGTATTGCAGCAAGTAGGACCACCAGCTACAACCCCCAAGGGAACGGCCAGGTGGAAAGAGAGAACGCGACGGTATGGAAGGCCGTCCTCTTAGCCTTAAAGTCTAAGGGCCTCCCAACCTCCCGCTGGCAGGAAGTCCTCCCGACAGCGCTGCACTCCATCCGGTCACTACTTTGCACTGCCGTTAACGCCACCCCCCATGAACGAATGTTTGTTTTCCCCAGGAAGTCGACTACGGGAACCACTCTACCAACCTGGCTGACCTCTCCGGGGCCCGTCTTGCTGCGAAAGCACGTGAGGGCCCATAAAACAGACCCCCTGGTCGAAAGGGTGAACCTCCTGCACGCCAACCCCCAGTACGCCTACGTGGCTTACCCAGACGGGCGGGAGGACACTGTCTCCTTACGAGACCTCGCACCCTCGGGCACTCCGGAGACACCACCTTTACCCCCCCCCCACCACCCCCCCAATTCCTGCCCAGGTAGACGGCATGCCGGAACCCCACGAGCCTTCGCCGACCACGCAGACACCAGCACTAACACCGGATAATGCAGCACCGCCGCTGCGACGATCGGAGAGGCTTACGAGGCCTCCGGACAGACTGACATACCAGAACTGGTAGTACACTTCACCCCGCCGGACTCAAATCTAAACAAGGGGTGAATGTGGTAAACCACTTTTATCGTTACACTATAGTTATCACTGTTGTATTGTTATCACCGTTATCACTGTTGTATCACGATACGAGGTCGCCTCTTGTCGCGCTGTTATACCTGGGCTGACCACCTCCGACTCCGCCCATGGCTCCACCTACCTGCCCAGGTATAAAGGTAGTCGACTGGCTGGTATTCCTCCTTGTTGGACCCGATCACCCACGAGGGTGGGCTCTGTTATTTAGTCAATAAAAACCTTTAGTTACGTTCCTAACTCGTCGCTTTTTATTGGACGAATTGATAGGTATATCATTACCATGTAGTGGTGACTCAGTACCATACCTAGGTCAATAGAAAGGAAAATTGGGAAGGGTATATAACTGCGGCTGCGACTGCCAGAGTTCCTCACCTGCCGGAGTTTAAAATTACAAACCATATTGTGTCCAATTCTGGGCATCACACTTTAGGAAGGATGTCAAGACCTTGGAGAGGGTGCAGAGGAGATTTACCAGAATGATACCAGGAATGAGGGACTTCAGTTATGCGGAGAAACTAGAGAAACTGGGGTTGTTCTCCTTAGAGCAGAGAAGGTTAAGGGGAGATTCAAAATTAGGAAGAGTTTTAATAGATTAAATAATGAGAAACTGTTTCCACTGGCAGGAGGGTCGGTAACCAGAGGATACAGATTTAAGATAGTTGGCAAAAGAACCAGAGAGGAGATGAGGAGAAATGTTTTTACACAGCAAGTTGTTATGATCTGGAATGCACTGCCTGAAAGGGTAGCGGAAGCAGATTCAGTAGTAATGTTCAAAAGGGAAATGGATATATACTTGAAAAGGAAAAAATTGGATGGGAAAGAGCAGGGGAGTGGGACTAATTGGTAACTACCAAAGAGCTACACAGGCTTGATGGCCGACTGGCTTGCTTCTGTGCTGTAAAATTTTTGTCAGAGGTTAAAAACTTAGAACGACAAGGTTATTTTTAAGTATGCTGTGATACATATGATTCATTGAAAGGGGTAACAATTATATCTTAAGGAGTTACTTTCCATTTGAGTAGTAAGACAAATGAAATTGTAAGTAATAATTGGGATATGAATTGTACTATGGTCTCAGTAACCTTCACTTTGCTTCTCAAGCACAAAATATTGTACCCTGTGCATCATGTGACAGCATTATCTTGTAGTGATCATAGTTGCTGCTCACTCTACAATCAATGTCAGTTCAATGCTACTTTAAACAATCATCACATAGTTTTATTTTTAAGACTGCAGTCATTTATGACAGTTAGTGAGTAGAATCTGTGTGGTAAATTTTCGTCTTCACTGTCAGCTTGGTAATCTGGCGGAACAGATCACCCGCCCGTTTTAGAACCTGCCATTCTATTAAAACTATTGGAATGAAAATCGGGCGGGTTCCCCGTTCCGCCAGATTACCATCCAGGTAGTGAAGAGGAATGCATACCCTTATAATTTGAAGGCATACTCAGGAGAAACAATACAAAATGAATAGTGTAACACGTCAGCTAGAGGCACAGTTTGTGTTGATGTGACGCAGTTTCAGCTTTGCATTGATGTGACGCAGTTTCAGCTTTGCATTGATGCAGACTGTGTAATATAACTTAGGAGTGGAGTCAGCCAGACCAAATTCTAGTATGTGGTATGAGACCAACTCAAGGAAGTCATCTCATACCTCTTCGCTTCACACTAGCTGGAGTTACTATACAAATGATAAAAAGCAAACTTTTAAACATTCCCAAGCTGTTGACTGGACTACCTGGAACTTTTAAAAATTAACCTTTAAACTATTTAATGTTCACAAAGAGCTGACTGACCAGTCAGTTTTCAGCCTAACAAGAGAACAATGCCGAGCTGGCAGTATAACTCAAGTCTGTCAGCTCCCCATCACTAAGTAGATACTAGTCTCAAACTGCCAGATAGCAGAGAAGCAATGTTCTTTTAAATTCTCGATTCAGCTCACATGTATAAACCTAATTTTTGTTTCTAATGCTAACTCATGCCTGAGATTAAAGTAATGAATTTATTGCTCACACCTATCTAGAACTCTATACTAGATCCTCCAAGCCTATTTAGATAAACTTTTTTTAAGTCATTTGCAAATATGTGCATCGCTGGCAAGGCCAGCAATGATTGCCCATTCTTAGTTTCCCTCAGTTTGATACAACTGAGTAGCTTGCTAGGCCACTTCAGAGGGCAGTTAAAAGTCAACCACGTTAGTGTGGGACTGGAGTCACATATAGGCCAGACTGGGAGAGGACAGAAGCTTTCTTCCCCTAAAGGACATTAGTGAACCGTTTGGGTTTTTAACCACTTTTTTTTTTTACTGATACCAGCTTTTTATTTGGGAATTTTTTTAACTGAATTCAAAATCTCAAATTGCCATGGTGGAATTTGAACTCATGTTCTCTGGATTACTAGTCCAGTAACGACCACTACAGTGCCATACCCACTATGTAAACGTTCTATCAGCATCCACCACATTCCAGACATCACACCAAAAATCATAACTGAACAATGTTTGAAAGAAGTACACAAAAGGAGCGACAAACAGTTATTTCCTGCTCTTTTTCTGGCTGTAAGGTGACCTGGACAGGTTGTTAAGGTAACGAGGAGAGTAGCTAAACAACGTAACCTCACTTCCCCACAGGGAGCAGCTGAGCAATGGCTTTCAAGGGACAGGCCAGTTTGGCAGCTAAACATTACAACCATGCTCCAGATCCTAGAGTACTCCTGAGCCAATCCACAGCCGATTGGTTAGTAATAATGTGCCACGGGAGATTGCATATTATTATATGAAAAGCCTTGCATATAGTACACATCACACCTTAAATGCACCCATAATTCACAAAAAAACTCACATTTGAGCC
Source organism: Somniosus microcephalus (assembly GCF_052327205.1). Taxonomy (NCBI): domain Eukaryota; kingdom Metazoa; phylum Chordata; class Chondrichthyes; order Squaliformes; family Somniosidae; genus Somniosus; species Somniosus microcephalus. Next base: position 150,109,857 of record NC_140993.1, read on the forward strand.
AATCAGAAATATTTCACTACCCAAATATTTTACTGTCTCTCATCACATCTCTCACAACTTCTACCATAAACTCACAATGATCCACACCATAGGAGATCCACTATTTTTTAAACAGAATATATTCCTTCACTGTGTTTTTCACATAATATTTCAGTAAATAAAACTTGAGGTTACATAGAATTTACAGCACAGAAACAGGCCGTGCTGGTGTTTATGCTCCACACAAGTCTCCTCCCACTCTATTTACTTCATCTCACCCTATCAACACATCCTTCTATTCCTTTCTCTCATATATACTGATCTAGCTTTCCCTTAAATGGATCTATGCTATTCGCCCCAACCACTCCATGTGGTAGTGAATTCCACATTCTCACCACTCTCCGAGTAAAGAAGTTTCTCCTGAATTCCTTATTGGATTCAGTCGGGACTATTTTATATCTATGGCCCCTAGTTTTGGACTGCCCCACAAGTGGAAACATCTTCTCTATGTCTACCCTATCAAAACCCTTCATCATTTTAAAGACCTCTATTAGGTCACTGCTCAGTCTTCTCTTTTCTAGAGAAAAGAGCCCCAGCCTGTTCAGTCTTTCCTGATAGTTGTACTCTCTCAGTTCTGGTATCGTTCTTGTAAATCTTTTTTGTTCTTTCTCCAGTGCTTCTATATCCTTTTTGTAACATGGAGACCAGCATTATGCACAGTACTCTTATGTGTGGTCGAACCAAAGTTTTATATAAGTTTAACATAACCTTTCAGCCTTTGAATTATGTTCCTCTAGAAATGAACACCAATGCTTTGTCTGCACTTTTTATGGCTTTGTTAACCTGCGTTGCTACTTTTAATGATTGTGTATTTGAAATCTGAAGGTAAGCAGCAGAGGGCAATGAATAATATTGTTGAAACTGTAAAACCCAAGTCCAAACAAGTCTTGAGTATTACTCCCATGCTTGGGAAGTTTTATAACATTCTCTCACACTCTTGCACAGTATGACCGACCCACACCCTCACCAAGCCTCATGAACACCCTTGACTTCAGATACATCTTCCCCAATACTTCACATCCTGACCCATTAGGTAATAAATGCATGTGGATCTGCAGCAAATTTGCCTCTGTCCCCTTTGTCCCTCTGCCCCAGCCCTTGGTCTGGATTTTACTGCTCATTCCCCATCCTCTTCTCTTTCTTTCATCCCAATGCAAGAGCCAGACTTCCCCATTTACTCCCTTCCCTCTTTCCCATTCCAGACAGCAGCCAGGTTTCAAAGTTGAAAGCAAAGAAAGATGGCAACTCCCGTGTGTGAGATGTTCCCATGTGGATCCTGGGATTTCTGGCTCTCAGATTGGGATCCCATTTACTAATAGCCTGAAAGTTAGGGGGCGAGAAAGGTTTGACCAAAGATTATAGGTCTAGAAATTCGATTAGGCCGGAAAACAGCTGGTGACACCACGGGCCAAGGCAAATGGCCGCCCAAAAAAGAGCGCAGGCAGCACCGGTATTTTGGTGTTGCCTGCTGATTTACATAAGCGGAGAATCTCTTGTGCTCTTGATACCAGAACTGAGAGTACAACTATCAGGAAAGACTGAACAGGCTGGGGCTCTTTTCTCTTTCTGACGGTAACCTCAGCAGGAGGCTGAAGGTCATGTCTGAAGGGTCGGTGCGGCGCTCTCGGGCAATGTGCGGTTTCGGATCATTTGGTTACGGCTCCTGGGTTTTGCTGGGTCAGGAGGTATCGAGTCCGTTGATGGCCCTTGTAGGATTGGAGCATTGTGGCACATTAGGAGGCATTTGTTTGTCCACTGCTCCCCTCTTACTTTCATGAACATTTGTCTGGGTCTTGCGTGGGGCCCACAAATAGTTACCAGACTGCCTGGTACTCTCACCTTCACTGGCTGCCATAGGTCAACAGATCTTTGACCCAGATGGTTGCTGTGTGAAGGTTTGTGCTCCACCATGATGCTGGAGGGGGATGAGGATGGGGATGCACCGTCTTGCAGCTAGCAGTGACAGAGCACTAGCCTGCATATCACACAGGGGATTCACTCCCTATTGAGTGGCTCTTAAAGCGCAGGCTCAGATCTGGAGGGACTGTGACTGGAAACACCACATAAAGACTGTGGCATAGATGTCCTTAAATCATTGCATAATACATCAATGGAAATACATTTTTAAAAAAGGGGAACATTAACCTCTTGGTGAGTAGTTTACTGGTGTAAATTGTGCAGAAGAGTTCAATTAAATTTTTAACAACAGCAGACTTTTGAAGAACGGTGGCATAGTGGTTAGCACTGTAGCCTCACAGCGCCAGGGACCCGGGTTCGAATCCGGCCTCGGGTGACTGTCTGTGTGGAGTTTGCACATTCTCCCCGTGTTTGCGTGGGTTTTCTCCGGGTGCTCCGGTTTCCTCCCACAGTCCAAAAGATGTGCAGGTTAGGTTGATTGGCTATGATAAATTGACCCTTAGTGTTAGGGGGATTAAATACGTGGGGATAGGGTGGGATATGTGTTGGTGTAGGGGTTAAGGGGATCGGGTGGGATATGTGTCGGTGCAGGCTCGATGGGCCGAAATGGCCTCTATCTGCATTGTGGGGTTTCTGTGAATCTGTGAAACTCTCAGTGAGAATATGGTGTTAAGCCTTTTAAAAACAGACTTCCACATTTTACATCTTTATTTTATCAGTTCCTAAACTAGAAAACCCAATGTATAAAATTTAATGCAATGCAGCTTTGATGTTTTCCTGAGATACTTACAACTGTAGTACAGTATAGATTTTTAAAGTATTTACCTCCTGTAATGTTTGACTGAGCAGGGGGAAGAGATTTGATGCATCTTATTGGAAGCAGTTTTTACTCCAATTACATAGGCTGAGCACTCCATAGTTACCAGTTATTTCAGAAACAGTTTACCGTACGGGTTACAGCTCACCACTGCTTTCTACCGCCTCGCCACGCTGTCAACGGCTACACGCACAGGCATGCTTTGGAGAGGGCAGTAAGAGGAATGGCAAGCTCCAAAATGGATGAGCGTGCGTCAATTCAGCGTTGCACACCAATTGACGTCATGCTCCTGCTAATTAAAATACTTGCTGCGAGCACAGGCAATGGCAGTGCTGCCGACCTGCTGAAAATGGCGACTGCCACAGGAACCGCCAGAAGTGAGGCAGTCGCTATTTTTTTCAGCAAAACGGGCCTTAACAGCCAGCGCTAAATCTTCCAATTTCTAGGCCAAAGTCTCAGCCGAGCTGGACCTCACCTTTAATAAGTAGCAGTCACACAGGCTGAGAGCTAAGCAATGCACCAACACTGCAGGTATCTCCTCCAATGCACCGATTCTTTATTTTGCTGAGAGCAAATATTACCCCCAGTTTATTTTTAAATATCCATAGTCCTTCATGGGACTTTGGGTCCCTATAAGAACGAATATACTGGGAACTGTATGTGCCTGAGTACATGTGCCCATAAATACTTAACCAATTGAGTAACCTAATACTTAATTACTTTTTAATAGAATTGAATAAATAACTTCAGCTCATCATACGCTGAGTTCCTTTCATAAATAAGGCTAAGGAAAAATTGTACATGTTTCTTGAGTAAAAACTGGCATAAATATCAAACTGGCACCTCAACAAACACTTCAGGTTCTAAACAAATCTCCAAAGTGACCGAGTCTTGTCAGATACCCCATACCTACATCTAGTCTGTCAAGCACATTAAACTGTAATGCGCTTTGAAGATTACATTTGTCAGAATGAAATTTCAACTGAAACACGTTTCTTCCCAGCCGCAGAGCCTCTTATTTTAGTTTTATTCCACACAAGGGAGCTGTTCATATACAGCAGTGTCCTTCAAGTCTGCACTTGACTACCCATGCAAATTAACTATTCAACTTAACAAATTTCTTGAATAAGTTGAAAAAGCTGTATGCATATTACGAAGCGCACACACATACAGTGGTTCAATATAATCTTATAGTTATGATTGGTAGTGCAGCCAATTTTCATGAACTCTCCACAGCACAGTCCTAACACTGGCTAAAATTAGGCTAAAGTCTCAAATTTTCATTTGCCCTTTGATTTTAGTTTGTGGTAGAAATCACTAACAAAAAAAGTGAGAATCTTAAGCTATTTAAGAAAATGTCTTCAACTCTTCTGTGCTTTATTTAAAGTCATCCTGTGCTTTATTTAAAATCATCGATTTTTTAACAATATATAAATGATTTGTAAATATTTTTTATTAAGACCGAAACCACAATACATAGGTGATATTTGGTATAGTGTAAGAATGTATTTATTTTTATATGAGTGTTGATCTTGGCAAAAAAGAGCTTGCATTTTTTATAACACCTTATTACCTCTCTTAGCATATCCCAAAGAATGTCATATCCAATGCATTATCTTTGACGTCCATCACCGTTGTTATTTCTACAAACACAACCGCTATTTTGCACAACGCCAGATGTACCACCAGACCATCATAGCTGGCATTCAGCCAATAACATGCCTCCAGTTCTAACATTGGCATGGACTCACGTGAAATGTTTCATTATGCTTCACTTCCTTTATCTTTGCTGGCATAAAAGCATGAGTTTAACATTTGCAGAATTGTAGCAGATGGCACAGGTTATATTTGCATACAACAGCTGACTGCGAGTTTGATTGCATGTTTACATATTTTTCACATATAGAGTGGTATATTGACAGGATTCATAATAACTAACAAAGGCAATTCTTTTTGGGATGAGATGCCCTTAAATGTTATACTCTATCCCTGCTTAACAGAGGTTCAAGATGGCAGTCAGTAGCTCTGGAGAGGCATGTGACTTAATAGACAGGATTAAAGCACCTTCCACCTTAACTGGTAATGTAACTGAAATAATATGCAGAATGATCTATGGTGACCTGTGGGATACAGTTTTACTTTCAATCCTAGGCTGACCATATCTCACTTGTAACCACAGCGCTTCTGGTCAGTTCATTCACAAAAAGAAACAAGCTTACAACTCAGGTGGACATATGTATTCTATACAATAAATAAATATGTTCATACAAAATGAACTTGGACTTCACTACATGAAGTGTAGTCACTGTTTTACTGTAGGGAAACAGGGCAGCTAATTTGCGCACAGCAAGGTCCATAAACAGCAATGAGATAATGACCAGATAATCTATTTTTCTGATTTTTGGCTGAGGTATAAATATTGGCCAGGACGCCAAAAGAACTCCCTATCTCTTCTTCAAATAGTGCCACCGGGCATCCCAAAACGCTTTACAGCCAATAAAGTTAGGGGAGTAAGCATATAACTTGGTATGTCTAGGTATCCGTGTCTTATTCATTTTAGTATCTTCAAAGACTTACATGACTTTTAGAAGTGATTGCCACCAAAAGAGGTGAACCCTTCGGCACGTGTCACCCAGATTGGTCAATTGCATGGAATGACGTATTTCTTTGAATTTAGGCTATGTAAGAGGTTGCTTGGCACACCTCTGAGCAGATTCTTTACCTTTGTTAGATGGAGATTCTCTTTTGTCTTCTGCTGTAGTAACCTTTACCTAGCAGATGTAGGAGGGTACTGTCACAAATACTGTACCAAGGATATCCATGCCAGAGCACAAGAAGTTATAGAAGCCAGATTGTACAGCTATACCATCCAGTTACAGATAAGTGTGTAAGTTCTCTCAGATCAAGGAAGGTGAGAGTTAAGCCAGCTAGCTCAGATAGTCATTCATAGATTCAGCTGGAACGGAGGAGCGAGTGGAACAGATACTCTCGCCACTGAAGGAGCTCATCAACTCAGTGTTCCAGGAGCTAAAGCCATCATCCAAGGGGAGCAAAAAAATCAACTCAATCACGCTGCTCATAAGGACATGTCGAAAAGCTCTGAAAATATTACTAACCCCCCCGCATATAGACTCTTAATTTATTCAATAGACTGGCTGTTAACTTGTCAGTTAGCTAAGGAGTTTACTCCTAGATTAATCTCGCCAATTTGAAGTAGTCTCAGACAATGATCTCAAATATAATTTAATAATCAGTGATACACTGAACTGCCTTTACAACCTGCTACTCATTTAATTAAGTAACTCTTGTCTATTAATTACATTATTCAAATTTATAGGTAACACTATATAACTATTTAAATCTATTTTGTAAATTCAATTATTTAATTTTATGTAGTGATAAATGTGGTTTCTAGTCAATAGTTGATAATGCGTGACTTGTCTGATCTTTTCTTTGATGATTTGGCAAGAAAGGATTAAGTCAGTAGTTTGTGGCTATCTCAATTGAGGTGAACCCAAATTCATTCCGAACTAGGTGATGTAAGACAGTTTGGCGAGCCAAATTTAGGCATCATTCACTCCTAGACCTAAGCTGGGCGGTTAAACCCGACTGTTCCTTAATGAGTTAAAGTGAGGGAGTTAAGAAATCATCTGGTTCCTTGATGTATATTTGTCAGGATACCAACCCATGTTCTTACAATATCGAGTCATCATTTTATCGTCTTTTACAGTTTTCTCCCAGTTATGATATCTGACACCAAACAAGGTCAGCATTAACACTTTTCATGGATAACATTGCACCTGTCTTAGATTTTTCTGAGTATCTTTTGACTAAGACAAGAATTGTAGACACAAAAGTTAGGTTTCTAAAGGAGGCTAGGATCAGCACAGGATTAATACAGCATTGCTGACAGATAAGATTTTGTGAAATATTTATCAGTGTCTTTAATTCTTCGTCTAGTGCCAAACACTATTTCCCAACCAAGAGGATGAGCAGGCAGGCTTCTGTCAGTCTGTATGGAGTTGCAAGACTCACACAAATTGACAAGTTAATATATTTGTGCCTTTAGGACTTGATGTATCCTATCTCATTCTAATTTTGTTACTATTTTCTGTTCCTTTGCTTGCATCGAACTGCTCCATTTATTATTCCACCACATTTTCTGAGAGAATGGAGCATGAGATGGAGTTAAGTCAAGTGAAAGTGGAGTTGTTTGGAGCCAGGAGTTTTAAACATGTTAAGACTTCTAAGCTATAACCACAAAAATGGGAAGAAAGCCACTTGACTAAACATTTTGCTCTTTCAATTCATCTGCCAAAGCACTGGCAGCTAAAAATAAAGTGCTCAATTTGTCAGCAACCTCACTTGCCAAACAGCTGCACAATTTTGATGAAGCAAACTGAGTTTTACTGAAATCAGTTTGTTTGAATTGCCCGTCAGAGAACTGTGCAACGTGAAGTAGTGGAATATATTGACATGACTTAATTGTTTTAGTGCTCGTTTGAAAAATATAAAGCTAGTGCATTGCTACAATGTGCTTACATTAACATTTTGGTACTAAACTAGTTTTTAGTTTAAGTAATGCTGCAAATTAGGTGTTTTTGTGGTGCTGTGTGTCCCACGCCAGAGGTTTGAGCACAGAAATCTACACTGTAATGCCACTGCAGTACTGAGGGAGCACTACACTGTCAGAGGTGCCATCTGCTCTCCCATGGCACTATTTCAAAGAGCAGGGGAGTTATCCCCGGTGTCCTGGCCAATATTTATCCCTCAATTATCACTCAAACAGATTATCTGTTCATGATCACATTGCTGTTTGTGGAGCTTACAGAGTGCAAATTGGCTGCTGCGTTTCCTACATTACAACAGTGACTACACTTCAAAAGTATTTCATTGGCTGTAAAGTGCTTTGGGATGTCCTGAGGTCACGAGAGGCACTATATAAATGCAAGTCTTTTTTGTAACTGCCTGAAAAGATACATTAGACATTTACTGAGTTCTGGCAACCTGCACCTATGCTCTCTGAAAAGTAAGTGGAGTAGGTCGCTACAGGGAGTGCGCGCAACTCCTTTTGGGCAAAGAGAAATTCTGCCTGCGTGTCACTTAGTTTCAGAAAGTTTTAACAAGGTCATGAGTTTCCATTCATGTTAAACTGCCCCAAAAATATGTTTGTGAACAGGAATTTTTGACCATGAAGAGCGGTATGAGTTTGTTCTGAGTATCTAGCTGTTTATTGATTAGCTGTTTTTTAGTGGGTGAAATTTAAGTCAATAAGGATGGAGCCCTCCAATACCTCACCAAAATTGCAGAGTGCCTAAAATGTTGGCATGTTACCCTCTCAGTTGGTAAATACAGTGTTTTGTGGAAAAACTGACCCCTTATAGACTAGGAAAGTCACAAGTTCGATCCCTGGTTACTGCTCAACTAGTTGATCCCAATAAAGCAACATTCCATATCTCCCTTAACCCTTCCTTTGTTCCCAATATCAATGGAGATGCGATCAGCCATTTTGTAAAAGATTTTTTATTTTTTATTATACATATATACGGAATGAAAAGATGTGTAAACAAAATTCAAACAGATCCATCGCAGTGCCAATATGGGTTCCGGTCCCTCACATTATTCCTGCTGCAAGACAAAAAAAGGTTTAAAGATAGACCGATGTAGCCAATGTCCTGTCACAATTCTTTAACGTACCTTAAATCATACCTCCACACGGTGGTTATACAGCAATGGAAACACAATTCAGTGTCCCCTTCACTGGGGAAGAATTTACACACGCACACTCCCCCCGCCCCTCAAAACAAACACCTGCCCTGTAGAGAACTTCATATGTAGTCCCATTCCACTAGAGGCAGACTCTTCCACCAACAGAGGGGTCTCAATGTATGGTAGCCTAGTGGTTATGGTACTGGATTGCCAACCCATGGGTCATGTTTTGAATCTCAACAATGGCATGTTTTGAAAATGAATCCTTAAAACCTGGTATTTTGTGGGCTAGCACCAAAAACACAATTGGAACACTGATGTCCTTCAGAGAAAGGGGCCTGGCCTACCTGCGACTCCAGTTCCACAGTAAGTCTTTCAGATGAGAAGTTAAACCAATGTCTTGTCTGCCCTCTCAAATGGACGTAAGAGATCTCATGGCACTATTCAAAAGGAGGTGAATTCGGCCAGTGTCCTAATCAATATTTATCTTTAACCAACAATGTACCAATAAACCGATTATCAGGTCATTATCACATTGCTGTGTCCAAATTGGTTGCCGTGTTCCCTATATTACAACAGTAACTACACTTCAAAAAGTAAAATTAATTGTCTATAAAGTGCTTTGGGGCATCCCGAGGTCGTAAAAGGCACATATAAATGCAAGTTCTCTCTTTGTGTGTTTGACTCTTAATGCTCTATCAATGGGCAATACTGCTTTGCTAATGTAGCCCACATCCCCAAAAAACCCTGTACAACACACACTACTCACAAACTAACAGAAAGCCCCACCATAAAGACTCACTCCTTCACCCACCAAGTCACCCCCCATACAAATGTGCCTTCCTGACAAAACCTCCGACACAAAACTCCCCTGCATAAAACAGAGATTGCTACTGTGCCCATTTATACGTCCCACCCTCATTATTACACTTTTAATTAGACCATCACTGGAGGACAGCTATGCAAGAGTCCAAACACACTGCAGCAGAGCATGCCTGGCAGCACATTTGTGCTGCAATCCCCCCAGATGCAAGTTACTCCTCTCAACCAAGTCATTAAGCAGAACTACAGAATGGGCACTTCTGCCTTAGGAAGGGGATTGGCCACTCTTGTGACACAGATCATCGGCATGTTACCCAACAGGACTAGCAGAGACACAGGAGAGGATAGCCCACCTGATCACCCATTCAACCATAGATGTTGCACAGCGAGACCAAGAAAAGGGAAGCCTCACTCTCAGACCACACGCACACTATGACCAAGGTGGACATTATCTACCCACACCGAAATTGGATCTCTTTCATTAACTAAAACAATTTCACTGCATTCGCCAAAAAGCTGGGTCTATGCTCAGCTACTGCGAGATGTGTGAACATGGCCCAGGGTAACATATCCACTTCTGTTGTTGTTGTTTGGGAGGGAAATGGGGGAAAGGAAATACCTCAGACTGAACTTAGTGTTATGGGACAGCCTCCTGGATAGCGTCTCCCACCTCAGGGTGCCAGAGCACGGTAATAATTCTTGAGTTATACCGTTACTAGTGTGTGATCCCCAGCCAAAACCACTTTGGTTCGACAGTTACATTCCACACAGGAACACATCTGTCTTAGTTACTACAGAAGTTCAGTGCACGACCCAATCAAATGAAAGAATATGCAGAATCACTACAGTAATCAGGTGACTCCAAGTTACCTAGGTAAATTTTGTATAACGTCAGTCTTAGAACAATTACCATCTCCCTTTGTTATCCAACTCAGACATATAGTAAACTACATACAGTCTTGTACCACAACCAGCATCTACCAGGAACAGGGCTGGGACCAGCTCAAATTCATAGAATCTTGCAGCATAGAAGGAGGCCATTCAGCCTATCGTGCCTGTGCCAGCTCTTTGAAAGAGCTATCTAATTAGTCCCACTCCTTTGCTCTTTTCCCCATAGCCCTACAAATGTTTCCTTTTCAAGTATATATCCAATTCCCTTTTGAAAATTACTATTGAATCTGCTTCCAACACCCTTTCAGGCAGTGTTTTCCAGATCATAACTACATAAAGATTCTCATTTCATCTCTGCTTTTTCCATAATTTGCATACATTTTAAGAGAAAAGTTAAAAAGAACACCTTCGTCTCTTCTGTATGAACAGAACTGTCAGAGGTGAAAGGATAGTTAATTCCCCCTCTCATTACTGACTTAGGACAATCTAAATCCAGCACGAGAAATCACTTCCATCTCCAGCGTATTACATAATTTCACTTGAAAACAAAGAAAGAAATCCACCTCAAAAGATGGTGCCTCCACTCGCCACATGTGTACATTCAGCCTATGAAGTTGATCACCACCAGATGAAGGATGGTGCTGGCAAAGAGGAAGTCTGCAAATGCCCGCTCAGGTGAGATGCCAATGAAATCTCCTTTGTTCTGAGGATTGATCTGTATCCGTAAGCAAACTGTGGTGGCAGGGGGAAACAAAGAGGGTAAATAATTAGGGAACAATACTGCAGAGCTCTATTGCAGAAAAACACACCCATAGAAATTGCTTAACTATCAGTTCTGGTCGTGATTCAGAAACAATGCACTCTGCACAGTTTACACCAACCTCACTGGATGACAAATTAAGAACACAACCAGCACCCATTTCACCAAAAACATAACACCCAAGATGAGATGCATTATCAAGCGATGGTCCAAGGGGCGTAAAGGCAAAGTAGTAACTGCCCACAATTAAATCAGGTGATTTATGTCACCTTTAATTCAACTGCACATCACCAAGGCATAGTAAGCCTGGCATTAAATCTCAAATTCAGGGAAGTTCTCTTACTGCCAGATACAAACCATCACCCTCCACACAAAGCAGATATCAGGTCACATTGTCTCAATTCCCTGACACCCAACAGTCACTCCATCAACACACAGCTCCGGTGCCAACGACCACCCACACCAGTACCAGTTTTGGTCCAGATTCCCCTGAGACCTGCAGTGGAGTAGACACTTACTTGGGGTAGGGAACTTCCCTCCATGTACAGACCAGTCCTCAAATCTAAAGGCTCTACATAGCCCGGGCCGCAGCCCCTATCCCAGCACTCCACCCAGCGCCTCAACCTCCCAACCCAATCCAACACGCTACCACCCTCAGTCACCCCCGCCGGCCCTCCCTCACCTGCCAACACGAAGGCGCCCACACAGGCGATGAAGCCGGACAGGAAGGAGTTGAAGGGGAACGTGCCGACCAGCGCACAGTACAGGAACTGCGCGGCGCCGCTCAGCGCCATGTACAGCAGGTACGAGTCCAGCAGCTTGAGCCTCAGTGGAGTCCCACCCGCGTACTCCTGAGAGAAGCGGCTAATCACCGACAGCACCGAGCCGCGCATCGTCATAGAGAGGGGCCAAGCCGGGGGAACACAATTAGCCGGGCACACACCACACGTCAGCACACACCCCGGTCCCCACACCAAACCGTCCGGGCAGAGCCGCAGTTACTGCAACCCCGACAAACAGGGCCGAGCAAGCACCGTCCTAGTCCCACCCTTAGCTTTCAATAATGTTTCTGTCTGTTTATTTAAATATAGTCTCCCCCCAAACAAAACATAAGAATAAACTGTCCAATCATTTATAGCTCCTACTATTTTCCTTTAGTCATTTTAAACTTTTTTTCTTCAAAACGAATAAAATTCTCTATCAGGCTTCTGGGCTTTGTAACAACTTGTATTTATATAGTATAAAAACAGAAAATGCTGGAAATACTCAGCAGGTCAGGCAGCATCTGTTGAGAGAGAAACAGAGTTAACGTTTCAGGTTGATGACCCTTCGTCAGAACCTCAGATTTTTATTTCAGATTTCCAGCCTCTGCAGTATTTTGCTTTTGTATTTGTATTTATATAGCACCTTTAACGTAGTAAAACGCCCCAAGGCACTTCATAGGAGCGTTATCAAACAGTATTTGACACTGAGCCACATAAGGAAACATTAGGGCAGCTGACCAAAAGTTTGCTCAAAAGAGGCAGGTTTTAAGGAGCTTCTTAATGGAGGAGTGAGAGGTGGAGAAGTTAATGTTATGTCTGACATTTGGTGATAGGTACTCGATTGCCTTGGCCTGAGCACATGGAGTTTGATCGTGCTGTGATCATTGTATTGTGTATAGGTATTCGATTGCTTGTGCCTGGAAGTGTGTGTGTGTGGCAGCCATATTAAAAGCAGCGGGAACTGAACTCACTGACGGTCTCTGGATTATCTTTGCAAATGCAACATTTGGCGATGAGTGTAGTAACCTGGGAGGTTATGAGTAACCTGATCCACCAGGTGGTGCTGTGGCAATTGCTCTCCTGAGTTAAGTCTGATCTGTACTGTGGTACTCTTTGTTTTTGCTGCCTCATGGCAGAAGCTTTTATGTGCAAGAGTTGATTAAACCATGTTAAGGAGTTAACCTGTGTCTGTCTCCATCTATGGCCACTTCAAGATACCACATATGGCGACGAGAATAAAGGACGGAAAAGTTTTGGTGGATCAGTCATAGTTATGGAGTATTCGGAAGAGGTGCTCGGGTTGGTTAGCAAACTAGTCGGAAAAGCACGAGGCTAGGCCGCGGGAGTCGAAACGGAGTTTGATTTTTTGGCTGAAGTGACCGGACTCCAAGGATGGCAGGAACGGTAGGCTCCGTGGCACCTTTTGACAGCAAGTCACAGTCTTGGGAGGAGTATATTGAAATACTGAGCCATTTCTTTATGGCAAACGAGGTGGACAGTGCTGAAAGGAAAAGGGCCATTTTACTGAGTTGTGTGGGAGCGCAAACCTATACACGGATGAGGAATCTGCTGAGCCCGGAGCGGCCAGGAGAAAAATCTTTTCACGAGTTGGTGAGTCTACTAAAGAATCATTTCAATCCGAAACCTAGTGAAATAGTACAGAGATGGAAATTCAATTCGAGGATTAGGAGGCCGGAAGAAAGCGTTACTGAGTATGTGGAGGAGCTTCGGAAGCTCGCACAGGACTGTAATTTTGGAAATGCGCTCACAGTCATGTTAAGGGACAGACTAGTATACGAAGTTAACGACGACAGTATACAGCAAAGGTTGCTGTCAGAAGAAGGATTAACGTTTGAGACGGCACTTAAAAAAGCACAAGCCATGGAGACGGCTAACAAGGACATTAAGGACTTAAACAGTATGAGCAAGGAGAAATGGAGTAAACCAGTGGGAGGAGCTGTTTTCAAGATGGAAGCTGGCGCGAAAAGTCCACCAGTCGGGGTTGGGGATTGCTACCGATGTGGCGGGACGAGCCATTATGCAAAGGACTGCAGGTTTGCAAAGGCAAAGTGCCACAATTGTGGGAAAATAGAGCACTTAAAGAAAGTCTGTAAAAGGGCAGTGAGTGAGAGAAGCAGTGCTAAAGGGGCAAAGCATGCAAAAGGGGGGAGGGAGAAGTACACAAAGCGGGCAAATTACATACAAGAGGAGGAAGAGTCTAGTGAGGAGGTATTCACTGTATACAGTATAGACACTTCAAGGCCCAACGTACCCCCTCTCACTCAGTATTTGATAGTGAACGGAGGTCAAGTAAAGTTTGAGATTGACACCGGATGCAGTGTAACCATAATGTCGCAGACTGAGTATGCCAAGCTATGGGGGGAAGCAAAAGTACCAGAGCTAGGTACATGCCCCATTAGTCTCAAAACCTACACAGGACAGAAGGTGGACATTTTGGGGGCAGCCGAAGTACAAGTGGAACATAAAGGAGTCACCAAAGAGCTTACGGTGGTAGTGGTAGCAGGGTCAGGGCCAAACCTGTTAGGGTGAGGGTGGATCAGTGAGTTGAGTGTGTACTGGCAGGCAATGAATAAAATGGAGGACAGTACAGAGGCACTGCAAGAAGTGCTGATGAAGCATGAGTTAGTGTTCAAGGATGAACTGGGCACCTTAAGGGGAGCCACAGCCAAGATTCATGTAGCCAGTGATGCCACGCCTCGTTTCTTTAAACCAAGGTCGGTACCTTTTGCAATGAAAACCAAGGTTGAGGCGGAACTAGATCGCCTGCTAAGGGACAAAGTAATAGAACCAGTGAAATTTTCAGACTGGGCGGCACCAATAGTCCCGGCATTGAAGCCCGACGGTAACGTAAGGACAACCAGTAAACTAAGAAATGAATATATATAAACAATGCGAATGTATATTTATACACTCAGGGATATACCTGTTTATACACTGTATGAATAGAACTGCGTTTATGTGCTCAACCATAAATGTATTTTGATGCTTTGGCAACATAAGATGTAACTTATCATGCCAATAAAGCGATTTGAATTGTAGAATTGAATTGTGTGGTGACTATAAGTTAACAGTGAACAGAGTATCATCACTGGAACAGTACCCCATTCCGAGAATGGAGGACATGTTAACATCGCTCGCTGGGGGAGAAAGATTCAGCAAACTGGACATGAGTCATGCGTATCAGCAGATATTGCTAGATGAAGAATCAAAAAAGCTTGTCACGGTGAACACGCACAAGGGGCTGTTCGCGTATGCCAGGTTACCATTTGGTGTCAGTTCTAGCTCAGCAATATTCCAACGGACTATGGAGGGCATTCTGCAGGGCATTCCAAAGGTGGCCGTGTACTTAGATGATATTCTGCTAACAGGAAGTGACGATCAGGATCACTTAAAAACACTGGACAAAGTGCTACAGCGGCTGGAAGAGGCGGGGCTATGGCTGAAACGGAGTAAGTGTAGTTTCATGGAGAAGGAAGTTACATTCCTGGGACATCGGGTGGATGCCACAGGCCTCCATCCATTACCAGGGAAAGTGCGGGCAGTGCAGGATGCACCTGCACCCACCTCAGTGACTGAACTGAAAGCCTATCTAGGGCTCCTGAATTATTATAACCGGTTTCTTCCAAACTTATCGATGCTGCTGGCACCCCTGCACAAACTGCTGAGAAAGGAGGAGCCATGGCGTTGGGAGCCAGACCAAGCGAAAGCGTTTCAGCAGTCAAAGGAGCTACTTCAGTCCAGCAGGGTGTTGGTGCATTACGACGAGAAGAAGGAGCTGATAATGTCCTGCGACGCATCACCCTATGGAGTGGGGGCAGTGTTGGCCCACTGCATGCCAGATGGAGCAGAAAGGCCCATCGGGTTTGTTTCACGCACGCTCACAGCTGCGGAAAAGAACTATTCACAGCTTGATAAAGAGGGGTTGGCCATTATATTTGGAGTAAAGAAATTCCATAAGTACATATATGAGAGGAAGTTTGTAATCAGTACTGACCACAAGCCTCTTATTAGCTTACTGAATGAGATGAAAGCGGTGCCTCAAATGGCATCACAGAGAATAATGAGATGGGCAGTAATACTAAGAGCCTATGAATATGTGATCACGTACAGAGCCGGCAAGGAAAACGGGAACGTGGATGCTCTCAGCCGCCTGCCCCTCTCAAAATCTCCTCGCAGTACTTCCCCTGAGGAGCACGTCCTGATGCTGGATCAGGAGATCAGTCCCCTGATGACTTCAGCGCAAATCCAGGGCTGGACAGCCAAGGACCCCATTCTGTCAAGGGTCCGTGAGTATGTGTTGAAAGGCTGGCCAGATCACCGTGAGGGACCGGAGTTCGCGCTGTACAGACAAAGACAGCACGAGCTCAGTATCCAAGATGGATGTGTGCTATGGGGAGCACGCATCATAGTCCCAGAGCGGGGATGCTCTACTTTGATGGAACAGTTGCATCAATCGCACCCAGGAATGACTAGAATGAAAGGACTGGCTAGGAGCTACCTGTGGTGGCCTAACTTGGATGCTGAAATTGAGTAAAAGGTAAAGTCATGCACTATATGTCAGGAACAGAGGAAAGCACCTGCCGGGGCACCACTCCATCCCTGGGAGTGGCCCAGCAAACCCTGGAGGAGAATTCACATAGACTATGCGAGACCTTTTATGGGCAAAATGTTTTTGGTGCTGGTTGACGCTCACTCAAAGTGGATCGACATTTATCCAGTGAGCTCTGCAACGACTGATGCCACACTGAATTGTCTCAGGAACAGCTTCAGCACGTATGGTATTCCAGAAATGATTGTATCCGACAATGCACAGTGTTTTGTTAGTGAAGGGAGCAAAGAATTCATGGTAAGGAATGGAATCACACATGTCACCTCGGCTCCATATCACCCAGCCTCAAATGGGTTAGCCGAGCGAGCCGTGCAGACTTTTAAGGAGCTCATGTGGAAGAGCTCAGGTGACACCCTGGAGACCAAGCTCAATAGAGCCTTGTTTAGTTATCGTATAACACCCCAAGCTACCATGGGGTTTTCTCCGGCTGAGTTGATGATGGGGAGAAAGTTGCGGTGCACGTTAGACCTGATACACCCAGATCTCAAAAGCAAGGTTGAGACAAAACAAACAAACCAAAAAGCGTACCATGACAAACATACTAAAGCTCGCCATTTCGCCATAGGGGACTCTGTGTACACCCGGAACTTCGGTTATGGACCTAAATGGATACCAGGACTAATCCAGGACATTACAGGACCTGTGTCATACTCCGTGTTACTAGGGGATGGTCGAGGGGTTTGTCGGCATGTGGATCAGCTTTTCAGCCGGCAGCAGGGGGAACTGCCTCAGATGGAACAAAGGGCAGTAGAGGAGGCTGTTCCAGGACCCAGCACAGCTTATAAGGTGCCAGTGGACACTGGTACTGCCAGGCCACAGCGGGACAGAGTAAAACCAACATCAGAGACTACTCCAATCTCAAGTGCGAATGAATCTGAGAATCCACCACAAGTGGAATTAAGACGTTCACAAAGGATTCACAAGCAACCAGAAAGACTTATACAAACCTGTTAAATTAGTCAGGGGTTAACCATGGTTAGAGCATACTGGTTAATTAAAACGTAGTACCTAGTAAGGATTATTGTTTAAGAATTGCATACGGCAATCTTAAGGGGGGAGGAGTGTAGTAACCTGGGAGGTTATGAGTAACCTGATCCACCAGGTGGTGCTGTGACAATTGCTCTCCTGAGTTAAGTCTGATCTGTACTGTGGTACTCTTTGTTTTTGCTGCCTCATGGCAGAAGCTTTTATGTGCAAGAGTTGATTAAACCATGTTAAGGAGTTAACCTGTGTCTGTCTCCATCTATGGCCACTTCAAGATACCACAACGAGGATGGCTGAAATCTCTCTTCCACCACCTCCTCCCTTCCAGAGCTTAGGGCCTTGGCAGCTAAAAGCACAGCCGCTAATGGTTGAGCGATTAAAATCGGGGATGCTCAACAGGCCAGAATTGGGGCGCGCAGATAGCTCGGGGGCCGGTGGGGGGGTTGTGGGACTGGAGGAAATTACAGAGCTAGGGAGAGGCAAGGCTATGGAGGAATTTGAAAACAAGGATGAGAATTTTAAAATCTAGGCTTTGCTAAACCGGGAACCAATGTCGGTCAGCGAGCACAGAGGTGGTGGGTGAATGGGATTTGTTGCGAATTAGGATCCAGGCAGCAGAGTTTTGGATGAACTCAAGTTTATGGAAGGTGCAATGGGAGGCCGGCCAGGAGAGCATTGGAATAGTCAAGTCTAGAGGTAACAAAAGTATGGAGGAGGGTCTCAGCAGCGGCTGAGCTGAGGCAGGGGTGGAGACACGACAGCTGGGGGTGGGTGGTCATTGACACAAGGAGCTGTGTGTTCATCGACGTCTGCCCTCATTCACAGTAGACTCCTGAGGTATGGAAAGTGGTCCACGTTGTCCAAGGCCTCGTCATGGATTTTGATCATCAGGGAGCAGTACTGTGTGGCGGGGGCAGGTTGGTGGAGGACCTTTGTCTTACAGATGTTTAGTGTAAGGCCCATGCTCTCGTACGCTTCAGTGAAGGTGTTGACGATGGTTTGGAGTTCGACCTTCGAGTGTGCGCAGACGCAAGCGTCGTCTGCATACTGTAATTTGATGACAGAGGATGGGACGACCTTGGATCTGGACTGGAGGTGACGGAGGTTGAACAGTTTCCCGTTTGTTCTGTAGATTAGCTCCACTCCAGCGGGGAGTTTACTGAGGGTGAGATGGAGCATTGCAGCAAGGAAGATCGAGAAGAGCGTTGGTGCGATGACACAGCCTTGCTTGAACCCGGTCCATACATGAATTGGGCCTGTGGTGGATCCGTTGGTCAGGATCACGGCTTGCATGTCCTCGTGAAGCAGGCGGTGAATGGTGACAAACTTTTGAGGGCAGCCGAATTTGAGGAGGACACTCCATAATCCCTCACAGTTGACGGTCTCGAAGGCCATGTACAGCTGTTGGTGCTGTTCCTGCATTTCTTTTGTAATTGACACGCAGAGAAAATATCGTCCATTGTGCCCCTTAGTGGGTGGAATCTGAATTGTGACTCTGGGAGGAGTTCTTCAGCCACTGGGAGAAGGCGATTGAGGAGGATTCTTGCGATGACTTTCCCTGTGGCAGACAGCAGGGAAACGCCTCTGTAATTACCGCAATCGGACTTATTACCTTTCTTGAATATGGTCACGATTACGACATCTCTGAGGTCCCCTGGCATGCTCTCCTCCTTCCAAATAACAGAAATGAGTTCATGTATTCGTGCCGATAGTGCTTCTCCGCCATGCTTTAGTGCTTCGGCGGGGATTCCATCTGCTCCTGAGGCCATGGACCACTTTCCATACTTCGGGAGCCTACTGTCAAACAGGGCAGATGTTGATGGCGAAGTCCAACACCACCTTCAGTGTGCCAGTGCAGCCTTCGGTAACCTTAGGAAGAGAGTGTTTGAAGACCAAGACTTCAAACCCGGCACCAAGCTCATGGTCTACAGAACAGTAGTGATATCCGCCCTCCTATATGCTTCAGAGACATGGACCATGTACAGCAGGCACCTCAAAGCACTGGAGAGGTACCACCAACGCTGCCTCCGCAAGATCTGTAATGATCAGTAACCTGTCATTCTGGAAAGGTACACTAGGTGGTGCTGTATGTATATAAGAGTGGGCTACCCACGATGCACTAGGCTACCCACAAGGCAGCAGTCAAGATGGAGGCCTCTACAGATACTATACCTAGTCCACATGTACTCAATAAAGTGTCTAGCAAAAGCTAGCTGTTCTTAATAAAAACAATTAGTTATTAATGAATATAACATGGTACCAGGATTGGTAAGATCTGCTGAATATTGTGCAACACGACATGGAGAATTTGAAGCCACCAGAGCGTTTGAAACTCACAGGAAATGTCGACTACAATTGGCAGACTTTTAAACAACAATTCGAACTCTACATTGCTGCCATCGGGTACGGTACGAAGCCAGACGCAAGGAAAATAGCGTTGCTGCTCACAGTTGCAGGCCCACAGGCGATAGAGGTATTTACTACATTTGTATTTAATCCAGAGGAGAACAGAGAAAATTTAGACGATGTGCTAAAGAAATTTGATACACATTGTTCTCCCAAAAAGAATGAGACCTATGAAAGATACGTGTTCTGTTCAAGGACACAGCAGCAAAATGAGACTTTTGATAGCTTTGTGACTGATCTGAAACTGAAAGCACAGACATGTAATTTCTCTGAGCTGAAAGCATCCATGATTCGTGACCAAATTGTGTTTGGTATTCATGATAAAAAGGTCAGGGAACATCTGTTGAGAGAAACCGAATTAACATTGGAAAATGCTGTGAAAATATGCCAAGCCAGCGAGCTAGCTCAAAAGCATGCGAAGACTTTCAGTGAAATGAATAATGATGCGATTGTAGTAAGTGCTGCTGTCGGTGCTGTGTCATACAAGGGGAAGAAACATGGGCAGAACAGAAGTGAAAAGCGATCGGAGGAAGGAATTTTTAATTGTAAACGCTGTGGTTACAAACACCAGTTAAAACAATGTCTAGCGTTTGGAAAAATGTGCACAAAATGTCATGGAAAGAATCACTTTGCCAAACAATGCTTTTCAAAAGTAAAAACTAAGAAAGGGCAACGAGTTAATGTAATTGAGGACACTGATTTAAGTGAGACATGTTTTGTAGGAATGGTGTCATGTGACAATATCAAAAAGGATACAGAAAATGTGCAGCCCTCAGGAATTAACAATGCTGAACATAAAGTTAATGCAGTAAAAGAGGACAAATGGATGATCCCACTGCAGGTAAATGGAGCATTAGTTACATTGAAACTAGGGGCAAAAGCAAACTTAATCAGTATGAGTGACATTAACAATATGAAAGAAAAGCCCAAAATACAGAAAAAGTCAGTACTACTGAAGGACTATAATGGACAGAAAATAGATAGCTTAGGTGTATGCAGACTTAAAGTGACAGTCAAAGACAAAGTGCATCATCTCATGTTTTCTGTTGCGGCTGAAGGACTTGATTCACTACTGGGTGACAAAACTTGTGAGGACTTAGAACTGTTCAAGAGAGTCTACCATATAAACTGTGCCATAAGCAGACCAGATGACTCGGTGGATTCTGTAGTGAATAATTTCCAGGATGTGTTCAAAGGATTTGGAGTTCTACCATTCACTTACAAGATCCAGCTAAAGGAGGATGCTCAGCCAGTGGTACATGCTCCACGAAGGGTTCCAGCACCCCTGCGTGACCGGCTCAAGAATGAACTGGACAGAATGACCACACTAGGAGTCATCAGGAAAGTCGAAGAGCCAACAGACTGGGTTAACTCCATGGTATGTGTAAAGAAAAAGAACAATGATCTAAGAATATGCATGGATCCAAAGGACTTAAATGCAAACATAAAACGTGAACACTACCAGATTCCCAAGCGAGAAGAAATCACCAGTGAAATGTCAGGTGCCAGATACTTTACAAAGCTCGATGCCTCACAAGGATTTTGGCAACTAAAACTGGATGAAGAGAGCACCAAATACTGTACCTTCAACACACCATTTGGCAGGTATTGTTTCCTCAGAATGCCTTTCGGGATAATATCTGCATCTGAAATCTTTCATAGAGCGATGGAACACATAATTGAAGGTCTGGAAAGAGTTCGGGTCTATGTTGATGACATCATCATCTGGGGCTCCACATTGAAAGAACACAATGAGAGACTGACTAAAGTGCTACAGAGCATACGCCGGAATGGACTGAAGCTCAACAAAGCCAAGTGTCAGTTTGGCGTCCAGGAAGTCACTTTCCTAGGAGATAATCTATCTGGTAAAGGAATAGAGCCAGATATGGAAAAAGTAAATGCCATACTCAAAATGGCCCGACCCACTGACAAAAAAGGAGTGCTACGCATCATGGGGATGATAAACTTCATTGGAAAGTTCATTCCTAACTTGTCAGCCAAGACAGCCTGTCTGCGAGACCTGCTACGTAAAACAAATGAGTTCGCATGGACAGAAAGACATGAACAAGAGTGGATAAACCTCAAAACAGTGCTGACAACCACACCTGTACTCACCTTCTTTGACCCAACAAAAAGAATCAAAGTGTCAACGGATGCATCAAAAGATGGCCTAGGTGCGGTCTTGCTACAAGCAGAGGGTGAAGATTGGAAGCCTGTTGCCTATGCCTCCAGGTCTATGACTGATACTGAGTGTCGATACGCCCAGATTGAAAAGGAATGCCTAGGCTTGGTAGTTGGACTAGAAAAGTTTCATGGCTACATATATGGACTTCCCACCTTCACAGTTGAGACAGACCACAGCCCACTGGTTGCCATCATAAAAAAGAACCTGAATGAGATGTCTCCAAGGATTCAACGACTCATGATGAAGCTGCAAAGATATGACTTTGAACTGATCTACACACCAGGCAAATACATAGTGTTAGCAGATGCACTATCCCAAGCACCCACAATGAGTCATGTGAGCTCTACTGAAGAAGACGTGGATGTTCATGTGAGTGTGGTCACTGCTGCGCTGCCCGTGTCAGACACAAAATCAAAGCAAATAGCAGAAGAAACAGTAAAAGATACAGTATTACAAACAGTAATAGAGAACATTCATCATGGTTGGCCAAAAGGTTCCTGTCCAAAATATTTTCACATAAGGTCAGAATTGAGTGTCACAAGTGGACTATTACTAAAACAGAACAGAATAGTCATTCCACAGGCTCTACGTCAAGACATGCTCAAAAGGATTCATGAGGGACACCTCGGAATTGAAAAATGCAAAAGGAGAGCAAGAGACACTGTTTATTGGCCTGGCATAAATAAGGACATTGAGAACATGATAGGCAAATGTGAGACATGTCAGAAACACCAAAACAAACAAGCAAAGGAACCAATGATAGTAGCTGACATACCAACAGCACCATGGCAAAAGGTTGGTATGGACCTTTTTCATTTAAATGGTAAAGACTATCTAATAGTGATTGACTACTATTCTAACTATCCTGAGATGGCGCTGCTCTCAAGCACCACAGCAAGCAGTGTCATAATGCATGTGAAATCCATCTTCGCCAGACATGGAATTCCCAGGATTGCCGTTAGTGACAATGGTCCGTGCTTCAACTGTAAGGAGTGGCAACAGTTTGCAGCACATTATGACTTTCAACACATCACATCCAGTCCTTTGCTCAGTCGAATGGTAAGGCAGAGAAAGGTGTTCAAGTTCTCAAGCAGCTACTGAAGAAAGCGACAGAAAGCAAGTCTGATCCTTATCTCGCCCTGCTGAGCTACCGAGCCTCAACTTTAGACTCTGGTTCTTCACCTGCTGAACTCCTAATGGGTCGCAAGTTGCGTACCACGCTACCCTGCTGTGCAAAAGAAAAGCAGAGTAAGGAACTGAGACAGAGACTTCAACTGTTAAAGCTGAAACAGAAATCATACTATGACAAGTCATCCAAAACTCTGAAACCATTGACAAGGGATGATGTTGTCAGGATTGAGGATCCAGATGCATGGAACAGGAAAGCTACAGTTCTTGAGGAAGTAGGACCAAGGTCATACACTGTTAGAACTGAGGAAGGACAGATTCTCAGGTGGAACCGCCGTTCCCTCCTAAAAACACAAGAGACTATCGAAGAGCAAATCGATGACAATGCCGCAACTGAATCTTGTCACTCACCACCAGAACAATCTAACACAAATACACATACAGGCTCTCATGAAAGCACATCAGACTTACCTGTGCTGAGAAGATCCACACGTGAAGTAAAAAAGCCTGATAGACTTAATCTTTGAATACAAAGAAAACTACATTGAAAATGTATTGACTGTTGAAGATGTTTATGTTGTTATTGATTGATATTGATTGATACTGATTTTGTTTAACCTCAAAGAAAGGGGGATGTAATGATCAGTAACCTGTCATTCTGGAATGGTACACTAGGTGGTGCTGTATGTATATAAGAGTGGGCTACCCACGATGCACTAGGCTACCCACAAGGCAGCAGTCAAGATGGAGGCCTCTACAGATACTGTACCTAGTCCACATGTGCTCAATAAAGTGTCTAGCAAAAGCTAGCTGTTCTTAATAAAAACGACTAGTTATTAATGGCACAATAGGCGAACCAACATCAGTGTCTTGCTCAGGCCAACATCCCCAGCATCGAAGCTCTGACCACGCTTGATCAGCTCCGATGGACGGGCCACATCATCCGCATGCTGATACGAGACTCCCAAAACAAGTGCTCTACTTGGAGCTCCGACACGGCAAGAGAGCCCCAGGTGGGCAGAGGAAACGCTTCAAGGACACCCTCAAAGCCTCGAAAAAGTGCAACATCCCCACCGACACCTGGGAATCCCTGGCCCAAAACCGTACAAAGTGGAGGAGAAGCATCTGGGAAGGCGGCGAACACCTCAAGTCTCTTCGCCGGGAGCAAGCGGAAACCAAGCGCAAACAGCGGAAGGAGCTCACATCAACCCAAGCACCCCACCCTTCAACCACCGTCTGCCCCACCTGTGACAGAGACTGTAGGTCCTGCATTGGACTCATCAGTCACCTGATAACTCATTTTTAGTGTGGAAGCAAGTCATCCTCAGTTCCGAGGGACTGCCTAAGAAGAGAAGAAGTGAGCAGGCAGGCACCAGTCAGCTGGGGAAAGAGCAAAGAGCAGAGTAACAACTTAAGCTATTTAATCATCCACTTCAACTCCTCCTGTAATACACAGATGTAGAAACAATCCATAAAGATGACAGTGCTCATAAAATTATAAAAACAACAATTTATCTTTATAATAGAGCCTTTAATGTAAAAAATATCCAAGGCGCTTCACAGAAGTGTTATTAAACTAATTTTTTGACACCGAGCCACATAAGGAGATATTAGGACAGCTGACCAAAAGTTTGGTGAAAAAAGTAGCTATTACGAGTGCCTTAAAGGAGAATAGTGAGGTAGAGAAGCAGAGAGATTTAGGGAGGGATTTCCAGAGCTTAGGGCCTAGGCAGCTGAAGGCACGGCCGCCAATGGTAGAGCGATTAAAATCGGGGATGCACAAGATGCCAGAATTGGAGGAGTGCAGTATTCCACCAGTACAGTGATAAGGGCCACAGCACCACCGTTCTATTTTTGGTGCAAAAGGTAGTGGAAAGTAAGGTGGGGAGGGTTTAGCAAGGGACAAGGTGTCGCCACCCATTAGTCAGGTCCCAATCAAAATGAGATCTATCACATGGAACTCACATCAAATGCAGGAGGTTTCCCCCTATTCCTCTTTTCAAATTCTATAACCATGAATTAGGAGTCGGGAGAATCATTCCCATCACACTTGTGTGGAACCTTGGTTAGACCACCCACTGTGAACAGTTCTGCGCTCCATATTATAAGGGGGATGTAGAGGCACTGGAGAAGGTGCAAAAAAGATTTACTAGAGTGATACCAGAACTGAGAGGTTATAACTATCAGGAAAGATTGAACAGGCTGGGGCTCTTTTCTCTAGAAAAGGAAGGACTGAGAAGTGACGTGATAGAGGTCTTTAAGGTTATGAAATGATTTGATAGGGTAGGATGTAGAGATGTTTCCACTTGTGGGGTAGCCCAGAACTAGAAATGATAAATATACGATAGTTACCAATAAATTTAATACGGAATACAGAAGAAACCTCTTTACCCACAGAGTGGTCAGAAGGTGTAGTTGAGGCGACTTGTATGGATGCATTTAAGGGGAAGCTGGATAAACTCATGAGGAGAAAGCAAAAGAAGGATATGTTGATGAGAAACATAGACGATAGGAGCAGGAGTAGGCCATTCGGCCCCTTGAGCCTGCTCTGCCATTCAATGAGATCATGGCTGATCATCCAAACTCAGTACCCTGTCCCTGCCTTCTCCCCATATCCCTTGATCCCTTTAGCCTTAAGAAATATATCTAACTCCTTCTTGAATATATTTAATGAATTGGCCTCAACTGCCTTCTGTGGCAGACAATTCCACAGGTTCACCACTCTCTGGGTGAAGAAATTCCTCCTCATCTCAGTCCTTAATGGCTTACCCCTTATCCTTAGACTGTGGCCCCTAGTTCTGGACTCCCCCGCCATCAGGAACATCCTTCCTGCATCTAGCCTGTCTAGTCCTGTTAGAATGTTATAAGTTTCAATGAGATCCCCTCTCATTCTTCTAAACTCCAGCGAATATAAGCTCAATCGACCCAATCTCTCCTTCTACGTCATTCCTGCCATCCCAGGTATCAGTCTGATGAAACTTCGCTGCACTCCCTCCATGGCAAGAACATCCTTCCTCAGATAAGGCGACCAAAACTGCACACAATACTCAAGGTGCGGTCTCACCAAGGCCCTGTACAACTGCAGTAAGACATCCTTGCTCCTGTACTCGAATCCTCTCGCTATGAAGGCCAACATACTATTTGCCTTCTTAACTGCCTGCTGCACCTGCATGCTTACCTTCAGCGACTGGTGCACAAGGACACCCAGGTCTCGTTGCACTTCCCCTTCTCCCAATCTATTGCCGTTCAGATAATAATCTGCCTTCCTGTTTTTGCCACTGAAGTGAATAACCTCGCATTTATCCATATTATACGGCATTTGCCATGCATCTGCCCAATCACCCAACCTGTCCAAATCATACTGGAGTTTCTCGGCATCCTCCTCACAGCACACACGCCCACCCAGCTTTGTGTCATCTGCAAACATGGCGATATTACATCTAGTTCCCTCGTCTAGATCATTAATATATATTGTGAGTAGCTGGGGTCCTAGGACTGATCCCTGCGGTACCCCACTAGTCACTGCCTGCCACTCGGAAAAAGACCCGTTTATTCCAACTCTTTGCTTCCTGTCTGCCAACCAGTTCTCTATCCAAGTCAGTACCTTACCCCCAATCCCATGTGCCTTAACTTTACACGCTAATCTCTTATGCGGGACCTTATCGAAAGCCTTCTGAAAGTCCAAATACACCACATCCACTGGTTCTCCCTTATCTATTCTACCAGTTACATCCTCAAAAAATTCCAGTAGATTAGTCAAGCATGACTTACCTTTTGTAAATCCATGTTGACTTTGTCCGATCCTGTCACTGTTTTCCAAGTGTTCTGCTATTACATCTTTTATAATGGACTCTAGCATTTTCCCCACTACCGATGTCAGGCTTACCAGTCTATAATTCCCCGTTTTCTCTCTACCACCTTTTTTGAATAGTGGGGTAACATTAGCTACCTTCCAATCCATGGGAACTGTTCCAGAGTCTATCAAATTTTGGAAGATGACCAGCAATGCATCTACAATTTCTAGGGCCACTTCCTTAAGTACCCTAGGATGTAGATTGTCAGGCCCTGGGGATTTATCGGCCTTCAATCCCGTCAATTTCCCTAACACCATTTCCCTACAAATACTGATTTCATTCAGTTCCTCCCTCTCATTAGACCCTATGTTCCCCGACATCTCTGGGAGGTTATTTGTGTCCTCCTTTGTGAAGACAGAACCGAAGTATGTATTTAGTTGGTCTGCCATTTCTTTGTTCCCCATTATAAATTCCCCTGATTCTGACTGCAAGGGACCTACGCTTGACTTCACCAATCTTTTTCTCTTCACATATCTATAGAAGCTTTTACAGTCAGTTTTTATGTTCCCTGCAAGCTTACTCTCATACTCTATTTCCCCCCTCTTAATTAATCCCTTTGCCCTCCTTTGCTGAATCCTAAACTGCTCCCAATCCTCAGGTTTACTGCTTTTTCTGGCCAATTTTGTATGTCCTTTCCTTGGATCTTTTGCTATCCCTAATTTCCCTTGTTAGCCATGGTTGAGTCACCTTTTTTGTTTTATTTTATGCCAAACAGGGATGAACAAATTCTGTAGTTCATCCGTGCGATCTTTGAATGTTTGCCTATCCACCGTCTACCCTTTGAGTAACATTCCCCAATCAATCCTACCCAACTCGCACCTCATACCATCGTAGTTTCCTTTATTTAAATTCAGGACCCTAGTCTCTGAGTCAACTACTTCACTCTCCATCTTAATGAAGAATTCTATCATATTATGATCGCTCCGCCCCAAGGGGCCTCGCACAACAAGATTGCTAATTAATCCTTTCTCATTACATAATACCCAGTCTAAGATGGCCTGATCTCTAGTTGGTTCCTCGACATATTGGTCCAGGAAACCATCCCATATACACTCCAGGAATTCCTCCTCCACAGTATTGTTAATAATTTGGTTGACCCAATCTATATGTAGATTAAAGTCACCCATGATAACCGCTGTGCTCTTATTGCACGCGTCTCTAATTTCCCGTTTAATGCCATCCCCAACCTCCGCATTACTGTTTGGGGGTCTGTATGCCACTCCCACTAATGGGCCAGTAATTCCGGTCCCAACGCGTGAGTACGGACGGGGTACTCACGCGTGGGCCCGTTGGAAGTGCCGGATTTCAGCATGCACAGCGCATGCGCGGGAAACCGGCATTTCCTCCAAGGGGTTCAGAGGTCCAACGCGTGCGCGCAGGACTCTGTGTGCACGCGTTGAACTTCCTTCTTTTTGACAGGTTTGCCCGTGTGTAAGGGCCTGAACTTTTTAGACATATAAAAAGGAGGCGTAAAGACTTGATTCTTTAAGGTAAGTGGTCTATTATTTAAAATTATAACATTTTTTCCACAGCTTTATTGTTTTTAAGGACTTTAGAGTAAGGTAAGTTTATTTTTAGACCCGATTTCTTAAAAAATTATTTTTTTCAAAAATTTGATTAATTGTTTAAAATAGTTTTTTAAAGTTATTTATAGTTTATTTTATTATTGGGATGTTTTTTAAAATTTTATTTAAAGTTAAACTAGTCTTTTGGGCGCCCATACTTTTCATGAGTTTGACAGTTCTTACTATCAAACTCATGAATGAAGTTTCCCCTCCCCTGATTGGCTGCACAGTGCTCACCTGATCCCAGCCGGCACATCGAACTAACTACGCTGCTGGATCAGGTAAGCACAGTGCGCCGACATCTGAACCGGGCCAGTGACAGGAATTCCAAGCAGGCCCAGGCTTCAGATGTCGGCACGCCGGGTGAGTGCACATCGGGGGCTTGCACGCGCGGCAAGCCCCCGAACCTAATTTCTGGGCCATTGTTTTCTGCCGCTTGGTATTTCTCAGTTCTACCCATACAGATTCCACAGCATCAGAGCTGGTATCTGTTGTGTATGTACCTTTAAGAGAATAACTGGTCTCAGACTGCAGTACCGGCAGTGACCACCCCTGTATAAAAGGCGCTAGTGAGCCTCTGTGTTTTTAGTTTCACTATGGACTTCCACCAGTAAAGACTTCTTTTGTTCACTCCTGCTGTCCGTGTCTCAGTTATTCACGGACGTAACACTGGCGACGAGTAAGAAATGAACTTACCTGCAACTCGGCAGCACCTCAGACGACGTTATTGAAGGTCGAAGCCAGAAGAAAGAAAAAAAATAAAAATAAAAATAAAATCCAAAGAAACTCGAGAAACGGGCGTCGACCGTGGGCAACTGCCCTCCAAATCGTCGGATTGAAAACTTGCAGGAGAGACTGTCCAGAGCCAGGCTTGGTTCCTCGGTCTGTGGTTTCCCAGCTAATCGGGCTGGTGGCAGGTAGTGTACTGATCCTTCCTGGGCTGCGGCGGGCTAGAGCTCGATCGGGTGGCTTTTCAACGGGGAGTCGGGAAGCAAAGAGAGAGAGAGAGGGTGGAGCACACAGGGCGCGGCCGGTGCTTCGAAGCCGGGCAGCGTTCGGACCTAAGAAGAGGGAGGGAAGTGTCCCAGAGGGTCCGCTCCACGACGGGAAAATAATAAAAGAAAAAAAATCAATATTAAACGTGCAAGAAACCGTGGAAAGCAGCGCTAACAACAGCGGGGAAGAAGGCAAAGCGCGGGAGGCGCCATTTTAGATTTGCAAGATGCCAAAGACTGGCTGTATCACTGCTTTTGATAATACAATAGAGGACTGGACCACGTATGTGGAAAGAGTCGAGGTATATTTCGAGGCAAACGAAATAGCGGAGGGGAAACAGGCATCGATATTGCTAAACTTAATGGGCGCTAGAACGTACGGCCTATTGCGGGATCTGATTACTCCAGCCAAACCGAAGGCGAAGAGTTTTAACGAAATTGTTGCTGTCCTACAGGAACACTTAAACCCTGCACCGCTGTTGATAGCAGAAAGATTTAAATTCCACAGGAGAACTCAGCACAAAGATGAAAGCAATGCTGAGTATCTTACGGAACTATGCAAGCTATCAAAGCACTGCCAGTTCGGAGCAGGACTGGCAGATACCCTACGGGACAAATTTGTCTGTGGACTCCTGAGTGAAGGAACACAGAAGAAGTTACTCTCAGAGAAAGAGCTGACGCTAGATAAGGCTTTCAGCGTGGCAGTATCGTATGAAGCAGCAGCCAGGGGAGCTGCAGAAATTCAACAAAAACCACAGGAATACGGCACCCACGAAATGACACGGGGATTTGCAAAATGTTATCGCTGCAGCAGAACTAACCATGACCAGAAGGACTGCTGGTCCAAAGACAAAATATGCAGGCAATGCAGGAAGATGGGACACATTGCATGAGTTTGCAGGTCTGGGAAGAAGACCAGCGACAACAAAAAGGCTACTAAGGAACCGTACAAGAAAGTACAAAAGATGACGGACAGTAGATCCGAAGACCAGATGAGCGATAGTGAATCCGGGAACAGGAGACTAAGCTGTCTCAAACTTCACAATGTAATCGCAAAAGAGGACCACCGAACCATTTGGGTCACCCTCACGATAGCAGGGTCCCAAGTTAAAATGGAATTGGATACAGGATCAGCACTAACCGTCATGAATCGACGAGACTACGAGCGGCTATTTTCACACATACCCTTGAGAGAGACATCCATCGTCTTGACGACGTATACGGGGCAAAAAGTATACCCCAGAGGAAAAATAAGGGTGCCTGTCGAATACAATGGCAAGAAAATACGGAAATTATATCTCTACATACTGCCAAATGGTAGACCACCGTTATTGGGACGGGAATGGATCAGGAAGATAAACTTAGATTGGCATTCCATTCATGCAATGACGGTGGACGGTAAAAAAGATGAAGACGTCACTCCTGGACGATTGTCAACAATCTTAGCTAACGCCAAAGAGGTATTTCAACAAGAACTGGGCACGCTTAAAGGCGTAACCGCCTCGATAAAAATAGAAGAGAATGCAGTTCCCAAGTTTTTCAAAGCAAGACCGGTACCATATGCAATTCGGCCAGCCGTCGAGGCAGAGCTGGAGAATCTGGAGAAGGCGGGCGTGTTGTCTAAGGTCGACTGGAGCGAGTGGGCGACACCCATCGTTCCTGTCATGAAGAAAACGTTAAGCAATAAGTCCGGGGAGCCAAGAAAGATTCGCATCTGTGGGGATTTCAAGGTGACGGTGAACCCAGTCCTTCACACAGTACAATATCCTCTTCCAAGGATAGAAGACATCTTCGCCTCACTGTCTGGAGGGAAGCGTTTTACAAAAATTGACCTAGCACAAGCATATTTGCAGATGGAGGTTGAGGAGTCCTCTAGGAAGTATCTCACGATAAACACACACAAAGGTCTTTACCAGTATCATCGATTGGTATTCGGAGTAGCATCGGCTCCGGCGATATGGCAAAGAGCGATGGAACAAGTCCTGCAAGGGATTCCGGGGACTCAGTCTTACTTGGCCGACATCCTTGTAACAGGTGAAGATGACAGTGAACACCTTAACAACCTAGAACAGGTGCTCACTAGACTATGGGAACATGGGCTGCGAGCCAACCGCCCCAAGTGCGAATTTTTTAAGAAACAGATATCGTATTGTGGCCACGTGATTGATGAAGAGGGGTTACATAAGTCCCCTGACAAAATTGAAGCGGTTGTTAAGGCCCCAGCGCCTGAAAATGTGTCGCAACTGAGGTCATTCCTCGGATTGGTGAATTACTATCATAAGTTTTTGCCGAATTTGTCGACAATTCTGCACCCACTGAACGCCCTGCTACAAACGGGGGTAGCATGGAAATGGAGCGATGATTGTAAGCGTGCTTTTCAGAAGAGTAAGGACTTAATCACTTCAAGGGAAGTTTTGGCTCACTACAACCCAGCACTGCCAATCAGGCTGGCGTGTGATGCGTCTCCCTACGGCATTGGGGCGGTACTGTCACATAAATTCCTTGATGGTTTAGAGAGGCCGATAGCTTTTGCGTCACGCTCGTTAACTTCTGCCGAGCGTAACTACGCCCAGATTGACAGAGAGGCCCTCAGCCTAGTGTGGGGGGTGAAGAAGTTCAATCACTACCTGCACGGTCAAAAATTTACTCTACTAACCGATCATCAACCTCTTGTCTCCATTTTCAACCCTCAGAAGGGCGTGCCGATAATGACAGCACAACGGCTGCAGAGATGGTCCCTTTTCCTAGGGGCACACCAATATGACATCGAGTACAAAGGAACTAAACAGCATGGAAATGCTGATGGATTGTCACGTCTACCGTTGCCGACGGTGGAAGAAGAAGACCTTGCAGTGGATCCAATGGAGTTATTCCACTCGACCATAGTCGAATGTCTCCCTGTGACGAATGCAAACATAGAAAAGGAAACACGGAATGACCCGATACTATCACGGGTCTATGATTTAACGGTGAAGGGATGGCCAGCACATGGCGAACCACTGCTGCCAGCATTCTCACCGAGAAGAGAACAGCTGTCAGTGTGCAGACGAACCTTGATGTGTGGATCCAGAGTAGTAATTCCACCTAAGTTGACGGATAGAGTGCTCAATGAGCTTCATGAGGGTCATCTGGGTGGGGTAAAAATGAAAAACTTAGCCAGAGCGTTTGTGTGGTGGCCGGGAATCGATAGAGAAATCGAAGAGATGACCAAGAGCTGTTCAGGATGCCAGAAGGTCCAAAACGCCCCACCACAAGCTCCTCTGCATCCATGGGAGTGGCCCTCATCTCCATGGCAAAGGGTGCACATTGATTTTGCTGGCCCCTTCATGGACTCGATGTTTTTAATTGCGGTGGATGCACATTCAAAGTGGCCAGAGGCAATAAAAATGTCCTCAACCACCACGGAAAAAACTATCACAGTTTTACGAACCATATTCGCCAGGAATGGGCTGCCTGAACAGATTTGCTCTGACAATGGACCACAGTTTGTGTCTGAAGAGTTCCAGAGGTTCTTAAAGAACAATGGTGTTAAGCATTACACATCTGCCCCATATCATCCAGCCACTAATGGATTGGCTGAGAGGTTTGTCCAAACATTCAAGGAGGCTATCAAGGCAATGTGTAATGAAGATATACCCCTACAACACAAGGTGGACAACTTCTTGTTTGCCTACCGGAATGCGACACATGCGGTTACCAACCAAACTCCAGCCATGATATTCTTCAATCGAAGACTACGATGCCGCTTGAATTTGGTTAAGCCAAACATCCAAAGAGATGTGGAGAACAGGCAGTTTCAGAATATGAATGAAAGGCCGACCAGGAGTTTTAAGATAGGTCAACCAGTTTTGGCCCGGGACTACCGCACTGAGAAATGGCAGCCAGGAACGATTTGTACACGACAAGGACCTCTCATGTATACCGTGGACGTTGGGGAGAGCATTGTAAGACGCCATGCTGACCAGATTCTAGAGTCACTGGAAAACGTCAACTCCACACTACGATCTGATATACCTGGTAATGAAATCGACGTTCCAATTGCAGCTACCGCAGAACCGGTAATATTGGAAGCAGATGAACCAAACAACGACATTGACCCCGACTCAACATTGCCAGAAGAACCTGATACCCCAAAGAGGCGTTATCCAGACAGAATCAGGAAGCCTCCTCAAAGACTGAACTTATAATTGGTTAAACTTAACCAATGTATCTAGCAACAGTAATTGTGATTGTAATTAGTTATCATTTAGTTGTTAAATGAATGTTATGTACTGTTTATCTAAAAGGGGAGGAATTGTTGTGTATGTACCTTTAAGAGAATAACTGGTCTCAGGCTGCAGTACCGGCAGTGACCACCCCTGTATAAAAGGCGCTAGTGCGCCTCTGTGTTTTTAGCTTCACTATGGACTTCCACCAGTAAAGACTTATTTTGTTCACTCCTGCTGTCCGTGTCTCAATTATTCACGGACGTAACAGTATCCTTCCTTACAATTGTGTTAATCCCCTCTTTAACCAGCAATGCTACCCCACCTCCTTTTCCTTTTTGCCTGTCTTTCCTGAATATTGAATACGCCTGGATGTTGAGTTCCCAGCCTTGGTCACCCTGGAGCCATGTTTCCGTAATCCAATCATATCATATCCGTTTACCTCTATTTGCGCAGCTAATTCATCCACCTTATTATGAATGCTCCTCGCATTAAGACACAAAGCCTTCAGGCTTGTTTTTTTAACACTCTTAGACCTTTTAGAATTATTATTTACCGTGGCCATGTTTGATTTAAACCCTTGATTTCTCTGACTGCCACCTTTGCTTTTCTCCTTCCTGTCTTTTGCTTCTATCCTTGTTTCCCATTCCTCTGTCTCCCTGCACAGGTTCCCAACCCCCTGCCATTTTAGTTTAAACCCTCCCCCAGAGCACTAGCAAACACTCCCCCTAGGACATTGGTCCCGGTCCTGCCCAGGTGCAAACCGTCCAGTTTGTACTGGTCCCACCTCCCCCAGAACCGGTTCCAATGTCCCAGGAATTTGAATCCCTCCCCCTTGCACCATTCCTCTAGCCACGTTATCCTGCCAACTTCCACATTTAACTCGGGTGCATTTCCCAGCACGCCATGGACCTGCTCGGGAGAGGCAAACGACCTCATTCAAGTACATAAATGCTTGTTGAGAGACCCTTAAGAGGGTTTTCAACAGCAGCTTTTGGCTTTAACTTCTGCAGCACAGAATTCACACACCTCAGGAACCTCACCTGTGAAGGGGAGGCGGAAGCTCAGTGGCCACTGTGCGAGTTCATTAATTGAGAGCTGGGAAAAACACATAAATACTCCCACATTACACCTGATTACTTAGCTAATGGAAACGATCTTGCTAACTCCATTTTGTGCAGAGATTTAGCTGTCAGCAATTTGCAGGACATTTCTGCAACCTCAGAAGCCACTCTCACTACATTGCTAGTCACTGTCAGAACATTGGAGGATTGGCCCTCTGATCTCCAGTTTACCTGCCATCTATTACATCAGCATTGGTGCTGCTTATGCTGTCTCACCTTGGACCTCAGAATTGGGCCAAGATGGGCCCCAGCACCAACAACACCAGCCACACCAGCAGCAGCAGCCACAACACCAGCAGCAGCAGCCACAACACCAGCAGCAGCAGCAACCACACCAGCAGCCTTCTCCTCATTGACCTGATGCTCCACAGGAGAGAGGGTGTCAGCACTGGGGTGCACTGCGCAGGAGGCAATACCCTCAACATAGGGTATACACGCAGAGGATGAGCATCTTGGACATGACTGAGCAGCAGTGCAAAAGGAGGCTCAGGCTATTGCGCCAGGTCGTCGCAGACATTTGTAACTTGCTGGAACAAGACCTGCTGCCCAGAGAACCTGGTGGACATGCCTTACCAGTGGCTGTCCAAGTCACCACCACCCTCAACTTCTTCACCTCAGGCTCTTTCCAGGGATCTGCAGCAGACATTTGCAGGATCTTGTAGGATAGGGTGCACTTGTATGATTTAGTTAAAAAAAATTGTATAACTATATTACGTGAAACTGTATGTTAAAAGCCTGTATAAAATGGCGAATGGCTGAGAGAAAAGCAGGATGGGAAATTATGCCAACCTGACTGAAACTCGCTTTGTTTTCAATTACTGAAGTAATGGAATGTAGTGCTAAGTTTATGGAGACTATTAGGAACGTGGTATTCAGTAATGTGATGGAAAAGAGATAAGAGAAGAGAAGAGAGAGAGAAATGGAAGGCACCCCTCAGTGATACCACTATAAAATGGACAGATTGTTTAGACAACATCTTAGGAAATGGTCTTTGGAAAGAGAACATCTAAAGATAAAAAGCACTTTGATATGCACAAAGCTAGACCGAGTAGGATCAACAAGGTCATAAAACATGTACTAGGTGTCAGATAGTTGGTTGCAGTCACATAGGCAAAAGAAAGGAAAGTGTATAAAGATACAGATTTTGAACACTGAAGGCAGCGCGAACCAAGTAATCAGAGTTGAAAGAGCTTCAGTCGACAGAACACAGCAAGAAACCAGAGAAGCAAGCTTCAGTCAAGAGAACACAGCAAGAGAATAAAGAGACCACGCCACAGTCACTCGGAAGGAACGTCGGGGTTCAATGAACAAACTGCGACTATTTCCTTGTTAAGTATTACTTCTTTGTACTGGATGTTTAATGCTTAATAAACCCGTTTTACTGATACACAATATACCTGCACCAAGAGTGGTTTGTGTAGTCACGGACTGTTTTACTGATACACAATATACCTGGACCCAGAGTGGTTTGTGTAGTCACGGACTGTTTTACTGATACACAATATACCTGGACCCAGAGTGGTTTGTGTAGTCACGGACTGTTTTACTGATACACAATATACCTGGACCCAGAGTGGTTTGTGTAGTCACGGACTGTTTTACTGATATACAATATACCTGTACCCAGAGTGGTTTGTGTAGTCACAGTCTATTTTACTGATACACAATATACCTGTACCCAGAGTGGTTTGTGTAGTCACGGACTGTTTTACTGATACACAATATACCTGTACCCAGAGTGGTTTGTGTAGTCACGGACTGTTTTACTGATACACAATATACCTGTACCCGGAGTGGTTTGTGTAGTCACGGACTGTTTTACTGATACATAATATACCTGTACCCAGAGTGGTTTGTGTAGTCACGGACACATTATTATAAGAGCTTTTGGAAGCTACAATCTCTCAGTCTGCCACCCACAGATGCATCACCCAGGGGACCAATACCATGTTTGACAAATCAGCCAATTAAGTCAGCCACTGATGAAGCCAGTGTTACTGAGCGGGCGCTCAGCTTTGCGGTTCTGGCTGGCTTCCCACGGGTGCATGGCGTCATCAACTGCACACACATGGCCATCAAGGCACCCCCACACCACCCAGGAGTGTTTGTGAATGGCAGGGGCTTCCACTACCTCAGTGTGAAGCTCATCTGCAACCATAAAAAAATCATTGTGCATGTGTGCACCAGATTCCCTGGCAGCTGTCATGACTCTTTCATGCTGCGCTAGTCCACCCTCCCTCAACTCTCCGCACCTCCAACCAGACTTACCGCTGGCTGCTTGGAAACAAAGGCTATCCACTGAAGACGTGGCTCATGACACCCTTGAGGATGCTAAGTACAGAGGCCCAGGAACGTTATAATGAGAGCCACATGTCCACCAGATGTGACATAGAGCAAACAATAGGCATGCTAAAAATGCACTTCAGATGCCTTGACAGATCTGGAGGAGCCCTTCAGTACACACCAGCCAGGGTCTCCAGAATCATCGTCGTTTGCTGCGCAATTGGAGCTGCAGGAGGGGCAAGGCACAGAGCGCACAGCCTCTTCAGAGGAGAAGGAGGAGGAACAGGTGGAAGATGAGGAGGAGGAGGAACCTGAGGTGGAGATGGCACCAGCAGCGGCACACGTTGCTGCCCGGAAGGCTCAGAATGGTTTCATAATGGCCCGATTTACTTAACTTGCTCCAATGCACCCATATGGCTGCCACATGTTGTAATAAGCCCCCCCCCCCCACCGCCACCACCACCAAACAACACCATAAAGCAGCCCTACAATGACCAAGCCATTCCTCTCACCCAAACCCCCATTGCTCGAGGTTAAGTAATGTCTCACCATTCACTCCAAGTAACAAGGCCACTTCCCAGTTAGTGGGCAAAATGGACAAGACTGGAAAGTGGTGCAAAGAAATAAATTTATCTGTGCCATAAATATAACTCAAACTTATCACTAACATTTGTTCATACACCCATGTACATACCCTTGTGCATCTAGGATTGTGTCTTTTTTCTTTTCTAAGTGCTTTTACGAGGTGCAAACCCTGTGGCTTCAGCAGCGGTAGAGGCAGGCTGCTCACTTCCCTGCTGCGACTCGTTAGATACTTTTGGTGGATGTCCTCTGGGTTTTGAAACCTGTGAGGGCTGCCAAAGACTGCTCCTCCTGCAACTGTGCAGGGGCAGACTCGGCCATCAGGATCCAAGGAAGCATGTGGGGCTCTGACTGAGGAGGAGGCAATGGGGGAAAGTGTGAGTGCTTTGAGCAGAGCCCTCACTTCCATGTCCCCTCTCAACATTATCCCTCTCATGGGCCACCCACACTGCCCTGCTAGCAAGGAGCTGGAGAGCACCTTGCCGCACATCAGTGTGGTGATGAACGTCCAAGTCTACGTTTATATCCCTCCTAGAGATGAGGTAACTGACCCTCTGCCATCCGTTGTCCACAGCTAGCATGTTCTCGTGTGGCTGGCACATTAGCTGCTTCATACAGGTGGCCATCCTTTCCATGGAACAGCACATCGTCACCATTGTCTGCGAGATGGTGCTGCTCATGTTGTAGATGGACTCCTCCATTCTCTGCACATTTGCAGACATTGTGGCAACACTACTCTATCTCGCACAGGAGCCACCGAGGTGTGCGTATCTGCGCTGGGCTGGCTGCACTTAAATCTGCTGGAATTTCCTCTGAGGAGCCGTCTTCCTCCTCCAGCTGGACAGTGGGGGGACACTTGATGGACCTGTGGGAGAGTAAAGAGATGAATTAGAAGTGTTATATTAAGACTGGGTAATGTTACTATTATATACATGATGACATTTCAGTGGCTGTTGACATCAGTCACCATATGAGTGACTGCTGTATGCCATGTGGCTGTAGGAGATGTAATTCTGTCACCAGGTTGCTGGGATGTCCCCCTCTCTCCGTCTCCAACCGCTAGCAGCTCTGCCTCTCCAGGGCCTCCACCTCTGCTGGAGTCAATTGAGTGAAGACTGAAGGGCCACCTCTGGTTCTCTGCCTCTCTCTATTGTTCTGGGCTCTCTTCTCTTGCAAGGAGGGAAAGAGAATTTTGAGTGAGAGCAATGGAATGAGTGTAAGGAATGGATGGGATACATCTGTAGAAGGTAACTATGAGTGACCGGCGTGACATTGCCAAGTGGCCCCCTTCTGTGGTGTTACTTGCTATGATTGCATTAGGATAAGGGTGAGTGTCAGTGGTGGTTAGTCAGATGGGAATGTGAGTATGTACATAGAGAGGGATGGGCGGACCTGCAAGGTAGGTTGGCGTGAGGAGTGATGTGCAGGAGTAGGCTTGGGAAGGCAGAGTGCTGGGGTTGTGGTGACAGGCACATCAGGATGTAGGTGAGTGTGGCATTGCACTCACCTTTCCTGACCTCATGAGATCATTGAATCTTTTACGGCACTGGATCCATGTCCCTCTGACCACATCCCTGCTGCTGACCTCCTCGGCAATCTCCAACCAGGCCCTTTTTGTATCTCTGGGTGGTCGTTTGCGTCTATCACAAGGGAAGAGGACCTCCCTGCGCACTCTTACTGCCCGCACCAGAACATCGAGGGTAGCATCGTTGAATCTGCCTTTGTGTCTCCATGATCCACATTTTTATCAGTTTTGTGATGCTACTCAGACCGCTGGATACCAACTTATTCACTCCTACATCAACCTTCAAATGAGATATGTGCAAGGCTGCTTTAAATATCCGCGCTGGAAATGAGTCATCGATGACGTCATCAGACCGCTCCAGTTAATAGGGCCGGAAAATGCGCATGACTGGTTTAATTGGGCCATTAAGTAAAAGTCACACTGCTGAACGCACTGTTCACATCTTCGGGTCTCCGACCCACAACACAGCCCACACATATGCAACACGACTCCAAGTTAAAGATTATGGCCAATGAATCTATATATATGTAACCGTAATTGGGTTAGTCTTCTACAGGTCACTGGTACCTGTCCAAGTGGCCATTCTTTTACATGTGATCTTGGACTGTTAGTGTTAAGATGTTACTTGACTATATAGGCAATAGCAGTAACAGCTGTGTCACAGGCAAGTCCCGGTCAAAACAGCTGGCAAAGTAGGTGAGTGGCGAAATCTGAGCAGTGAGCACTGTAAGAGAGGGTCAATGCCTTCTTCCTGCATGTTTTCTGAGTATGGGGTGATGATGCTGAAGAACAAGCACCTGTCCATTCTGACTGATTTGTCAATTTGGCTCACCAAATAGTATGGCACAAACCAGAGGTTAGGGTTAGGGTTAGGATCTTACCAACAACATATCCAGCAGAATGGACCCTGGATCCTTTGGGCCAATTTTCATTTTCAGTTCTAAATCGTTTAAAACTATTACAAATCTTGTCCAAAGGTAAAGTTAAAATAGCGCTCAGTCCTCCAGTCTAATTCATATGCATAATTATTCACAGCACCAGATACAAACTCAGATGGGTCAGGAGATGAAACACATGGTGGGAGAGGAAAACTGTAAGTCACATTTAAAGGGCTATGGAAAATTAAAAGGGAGTGTCATAATGGGAGGACAAAAATTCAGAAAGCTTTTGGAAAGCCTTGAAAGACATCTCAATCCATCAGCAGCCATTGCCAAGGTTCAAGGGACAGGAGATTAAGAAGTGGCAGGCATAAATGTAGGGACAGGGAATCCTTGGTGTAAGCATGAGTCTGCGGACAAGTGGCACAGCAGGAATTACTTCTTTCATGAAGGATGATTTGATGTGATTGAGGTGCTTCTGAAGAACCAGCCAGCATAACGGTTAGCCAGGCATTCAGATATTAGAGCAAAGCCACTAGGGATCTGCTGGGACAGCTTCCTTTAGCTTCCAGCAGCACTACATCTGCTACCATCTTAGGGCCTAGGAACAACTCCTCGAGCCTGTTCCACCATTCTATTAGATCATGGCTGGTCAGGGCAACTACAGATGGGCAATAAAGATGGCTTTGCCAATGTCACCCACGTCCCATGAACAAATAAAAAAAATTAAAATGTCACCTCTTTTTGCAGGAGCGGGTGCTGACAGGGGTCGGGGTGCAGGGGTGGCACAGCGCACTTCTCCTGTGGCCTGACCTGCCTGGCATCTCTCCATAGGTCTTCCTCTTTTCCCAGACATGTCTGCTCAGAAACTTCCCATTAGAAAACCCATTGGTTCCAGTAAAGGGAACTGGGGGCAAAAAAATAATAATTAATGACAACTGGAATAAAGACACAGGAAAGGGAGAGAAAACAAAGAAATTCCATAAATGTCCCAGAAATAGTCAGAAAGCACATACTTTCAAATTCTTTCCATTAAATAACTTCCCAGCAACCATGGACTCCAGGTTTCCTAGGTATGATGTGAAATTAGCGTCCAGCGCACCCACCAGCCATGGAATGGAGCGGGGCTTCCACATTCCATTCTGAATATGGTAATACTTCAGAAGAGAGCATCCAATGTCCATTCCAGGTCTGAACGGAGAGTTAAGTGGGGCAAATATTAGGTAGCAATCAGGTGGAGCTGATTTTTGCCTAATTTTGCAATCTGGTATACCCCATCTGTACCTGAAAACAGAGGCAGATGGGGCATAATGGATACAAAAGTTGACCCCTTTGTCTTTGGCAGCTTGGCCTCCTCACCAAATGTCTCACCATCTCCCCCCACCTCTCAAATGATAATGGTATCTTTTAATGTTGACTCTGAGGACATGATTTGAAGGGCAGTTGCCTCTGGAGATACAATTTTTATTAATTAAGTTTGAACTGCCCATGAACTGGAGCTTCTTTTATATTAATGCTTTTCCAGAAGACAGAGAGGCAATAAATTGTTCATTTACTTCATGTGGTTCAAGTTATAGATGAACATTTTCCAGATCTTTACTAATTATTATAGCCACACAGCCTGAAATTGTGAAAATTACTTCTTATTTTATTTATTACAACATTGGTTAAAAAAAACCTTTACTTACCCTAATCTAAACAGTCAGAGGACATGTTGTTGGTTGTACAGAGGTGTAATCCCTTTTTTGCTCATGTTAGCCTATCTGTTTAATATTGAGGTGGGGAGGACGTTGTCTTTAGGAATCAACGATCTTTTCTACTATGTGTTATTTTGTTCTAGCAGTGCATTTTAGACCACTAATACTTTTTTCTGCAGACTGTTCATCAAGAAATTTTTGCAAAAATGTGTTTATTTTGTTGACCACAATAGTCTCGTCCTTCTGCTAAAGGCATGCTTTGCTTTTGTGCCAAAATAAATATATTATTGTGTTTCTCATTACATATTTTGTGACTCTCCTGCATAGAGCAGTTTCAAATATTTTATTGTATTTCTAACATGTGGTGTTCTTTTATTCTCTGGGTGTTGCTTTCATTATTATAGAAGGTGCCTTGGCTTAAGCATTTGAGACAGAAATTATTTTCTGCACAAACACATTTAGTTGCAAATGTTTCTTAGTGATCATTCAGAGCACTGCAATTATATATGGTAGTACTAACATACCGGGTCATACAACAATTTCCAATCCTCTCTGGCTACAGGCGTAGTGTTGGAGGACCGGAGGAGAGCTAACGTTTTACTATTGTTTAAAAAGGGAGAAAGGGATAGACTGAGTAATTACAGGTCAGTCAGCATAACCTTGGTGGTGGGCAAATTATTGGAACAAATTCTGAGGGATAGTATTAATCGTCATTTAGAAAGGCACAGATTAATCAAGGACAGTCAGTATGGATTTGTTAAGGGAAGGTCGTGTCTGACTGACTTGATTGAATTTTTTGAGGAGGTAATGAGGGTCAATGAGGGTAGTGCGTTTGATGTAGCCTACATGGATTTTAGCAAGGCTTTTGACAGGGTCCCACATGGCAGACTGGTCAGAAAAGTAAAAGCCCATGGGATCCAAGGGAAAGTGGCAAGTTGGATCCAAAATTGGCTCAGTGGCAGGAAGCAAAAGGTAATGGTCGACGGGTGTTTTTGTGACTGGAAGGCTGTTTCCAGTGGGGTTCCTCCAGGTTCAGGACTAGGTTCTTTGCTTTTTGTGGTATATATCAATGATTTAGACTTCAATGTAAGGGGCATGATTAAGAAGTTAACAGATGATACAAAAATTGGCCGTGTGGTTGATAGTGAGGAAGATAGCCGTAGACTGCAGGAAGATATCAATGGACTGGTCAGGTGGGCAGCAAAGTGGCAAATAGAATTCAATCCAGCGAAGTGTGAGGTAATGCATTTGGGGAGGGCTAACAAGGCAAGGGAATACACAATAAATGGTAGGATACTGAGAAGTGTAGAGGAGCAGAGGGACCTTGGAGTGCAGGTCCACAGATCCCTGAAGGTAGCAGGGCAAGTAGATAAGATGATTAAAAAGGCATACGGAATACTTTTACAAAAGCAAAATACTGCGGATGCTGGAAATCTGAAATAAAAACAGAAAATGCTTGAAATACTCAGCAAGTTAGGCAGCATCTGTGGAGAGAGAAACAGAGTTAACGTTTCAGGTCGATGACCTTTCATCAGAACTGGACGCCAATTCTAACAAAGGGTCGTTGTCTTGAGACGTTAACTCTGTTTCTCTCTTCACAGATGCTGCCTGACCTGCTGAGTATTTCCAGCATTTTCTGTTTTAATACGGAATACTTTCCTTTATTTGCTGAGGTATAGAATATAAGAGCAGGGAGGTTATGCTTGAACTGTATAAAACACTAGTTAGGCCACAGCTAGAGTACTGCGTGCAGTTCTGGTCACCACATTATAGGAAAGATGTGATTGCACTAGAGGGGGTACAGAGGAGATTTACGTGGGTGTTGCCAGGACTGGAGAATTTTAGATATGAGGAAAGATTGGATAGGCTGGGGCTGTTTTCTTTTGAACAGAGATTTAATTGAGGTGTATAAAATGATGAGGGGCCTAGATAGAGTGGATAGGAAGGACCTATTCCCCTTAGCAGAGAGATCAATAAGCAGGGGGCATAGATTTAAAGTAATTGGTAGGATTAGAGGGGCGTTGAGGAGAAATGTTTTCACCCAGAGGGTGGTGGGGGCCTGGAACTCACTACCTGAAAGGGTTGTAGAGGCAGAAACCTTCATCGCATTTAAGTAGTACTTGGATATGTACTTGAAGTGCCATAACCTAAAAGGCTACGGACCAAGAACTGGAAAGTGGGGTTAGGGTGGATAGCTCTTTTACGGCCAGTGCGGGCACGATGGGCCAAATGGCCTCCTTCTGTGTGGTAAACTTCTATGATTCTATGAACAGTGCCAGAAAAAGTAACTGATTCATAATATATAATTGTTTCATATAACAAGTTCTATAAAAGAAATCAAATTAGGCATACCAACTTAAATTGATAACTTGTAGCACTAGTGGTTCAATGGATTTAAATTCATAAAATGGAAAATTAACTAAAGTTAATGCAATCAACAATCCTAATAATTGGTTAAATATTAATTTTAGTTCACTAATATTAACTATTTCCTACTGCGTTAAAGCCACATTGAAAAATACAAAGTGGGGATAATACAGCTAAAATTACCCATAGCAGCTAGAGTGTGATTTTCTCCTCAGCAGTGAAATTACTAATGGTCTGAATAAAGGGCCCAATGAAACTTTTTAGGCTAATAAGTGATTATATCCTTTCCATTAGCATTTACATATAAACAACTCATTTAACTTTCAGCCTAATTGACATTATGTAAAAATAAATCACAACTGCTCTGCATTTAATTTTTAATCTTCTGTGGGAGGGAATTCCTTTTGATTTACTTGTCATTTGTACAATAGAAGGATAAAAAAAATCTCCATCTCAGTTAATGATGCCCCATCTGTTGAGAA
Organism: Somniosus microcephalus; assembly: GCF_052327205.1. Classification (NCBI taxonomy): domain Eukaryota; kingdom Metazoa; phylum Chordata; class Chondrichthyes; order Squaliformes; family Somniosidae; genus Somniosus; species Somniosus microcephalus. Next base: position 150,154,466 of record NC_140993.1, read on the forward strand.
TACTCTGGCTGCTGAAACCTCCTCCCCCAACACACACAGTTACAAATTGACCAAAGCTAATATTGATGGTTTTACTTACCTGCACTATGTACAACGTATATGTAGCTAGCCTAGAAATGATAACGGATATTTAGGGTTATAGTGCATCATTAACAGCAATGCAGCAATCTTCAACAACATTCATCTGATTATTTCACAATGATGAAAGATGAAGTAAATCACCTTTCTGTTAATAATACATAGAATTATGTACTAACTATGAAGAAGACTAAAATAGATCATCGTAATCAATAAACGATACCAATTATTATATACTTCAAAACTTGGTGGTATTTTATATTACCTTATAAGGTACATAAAAAGTATTTTCTATGTTTTGTCACATTGATAATAGTTTGCAAACAAATAACTAAGAGCATTGTTTTTTTAATCAAAGAAGATGAAGTTCTGTAGTCACTAGAAGTGAAGATACTAAACACTGACAAGTCAACACTGTCTGGGAGGACTCTATTGGAAGCTATAAGTTGATGATGTCCTGACAATACTATGACTAAATATCAATGTACAACACTTAGTAAGAAAACTAAGATATGTTGAAATTAAATAATTTCAACATCAGTTTATGTAACAACGCAAATAAGGTTTAAACAGCAATTTAATGCAAAATAATTCAAAATAGTTACAGATTGATAAAAGCACTATAATTCAAGGTAATGCACAATTTATTTATTTATTAGACTTGATTGTGAAGTATCTATTGTTGATTTATATGACATCAGGTTGTGATTTGATTTTATACTTGCAAATTGTGTAATTTTACTTATGTAACTGATCACTGACCACAGAATATACCTTGTAGTAAACAAATACCCAAGGCCAGCCTGTCCCTGGTAGATTCCATTTGCACTGTGCATCAAAAATATGTTAGCTATTATTGTTGTCTTTAAACCCACTTCTTTGTTTAGTAAAAATATTTCTGTAACAAATAATATATTTAGGATGACAAAAGGTGAAATACTGCAGATGCTGGAAATCTGAAATATAAACAGAAAATGCTGGAAATACTCAGCAAGCCAGGCAGCATATTTAGGATGATTCATTTAAGGAGTAACAACAATAGATTTTCACTGGTGTCTCTTTTATTTGGCTATTTCATGCATTTTTTAATTTGAAATTTTTATATGTATTGCAAAAAGTAAATTAAATGGGAGTTTTACCTTTGGGTTAGAGATAATTAATGAATTCTGATTGAGCTTTATATTAATAGTATTCACAGAAAGACAGATGGAGCTAATGGGAATTCTAATGAAGAATATGGGATGGCAGACAGGATCAGCATTTTGTCCCTGCGGCCCAGATAAGCAGGAACGACTGGATTAAACCTCTTCACTTCAAGTTCACAGAACTCAGCCAACACTAGCAGTCATATCAGAAGAGGTAACTGGAAATGCACCAGGTTTCCAGCTGTAATGATGATGGTTTGGACATCTTCACCACTGTCCTCTCCCCTAAAGGTGAGGAGTTAGTAAGTAAATCTCACAGACTTGATGGTTACCGATATTTTGTATGCAGATCCTGCATTAAAGAGTGAGACTACAGCAGTGGTTCAGTGCTTTATTCTTGCGATGCTTTGATCTATGAAATGTAATATTATCCTGACTGGTGATTAATTCCAGCTCTTATTCACTCATCTGTAGCATGCAATCCTGACAGATGCAAGCATATTGACTCAAAACGTGTGAGGCACAAGACGGTAAGATAAATCATTTTTGTGAATTATTTTCTCAAAACCTAGTAAATTATTTAATGTACTATGTGCTACGGCACAGAAGGAGGACATTCGGTACATTGAGTCCGTGCCGGCTCTCTGTAGAGCAATCCAGTAAGTCCCATTCCCCCGCTCTATCCCCATAGCCCTGCATGTTTATTTCCCTCAAGTGCCTATCCAGTCTCCCCTTGAAAACATTGAGGGGGAAAAATTCAATTGTTTGCGCCTCCCGTTAGCACCTTAAGAGGGCGCCAATTGGGGCGCAAAGCAACTAGAGGCCGGGCGTGGCGATGTTTGTGCCGCTCGCGAAATTAACTAGACATTTTGCGGCGGCGCTAAACACTTCCGTCACGATCTCCTGCGCCGGCAGATTGTGACGTCATTCCAGTGCGCAACGCCCCATTAGCGCCCCGGACCGGATATTGGCCCAGAAATTAGGATCGGGGGCTTGCCGCGCGTGCAAGCCCCCGATGTGCACTCACCCTGCGCGCCGACATCTGAAACCTGGCCCGCAGTGGATTTCCTGTCAGTGGCCCGGTTCTGATGTCGGCGCGCTGTGCTAACCTGACCCAGCGGCGTAGCTAGTGCGATGTGCCGGCTGGGATCAGGTGAGCACTGTTCAGCCAATCAGGGGAGGGGAAACTTCATTCATAAGTTTGAGAGTAAGAACTGTCAAACTCATGAGAAGTACTGCACCCCAAAACACTACTTAAACTTTAAATAAAATTTTAAAAAACATCCCAATCATTAAATTAAGTATAAATAAGTTTTAAAAAATAATTTAAACAATAATTTTTTTTTTGAAAAAAATAAATTTTTAATAAAAAGGGCCTAAAACTAAACTTACCTTATTGTAGATTCTTTAAAATAATAAACCTGTGGAAAAAAAAATCTAAATTGCACTAAAACACCACTTACCTGTAAAAATAAATACTTACGTGTGCTTTTTACAAGCGTAAAGACTGGAGGCCTTTACACATGCGCAAATCCCCCAAAACAGAGGAAATCCAAGACACACGCGCTGCCCCCTACAGCGCACACGCTAGCCTCTTCACCTCTTGGGTTAGAGGAGAGGAAATGCCGGTTTTCAGCGCAAAGAAGGGCGTTCCGGTGATGACTGCGCAACGGCTACAAAGATGGTCCCTTTTTCTAGGGGCGCACCAATATGAAATCGAGTATAAGGGCACGAAACAGCATGGAAACGCTGATGGGCTATCACGCCTGCCACTGCCTACTGCAGAGGAAGCACCAGCAGTGGATCCTGTTGAAATATTTCATTCGACTATAATTGAATGCTTGCCAGTAACTAACGCTGGTATAGAGAAGGAGACCCGAAATGACCCGACACTGTCTCGGGTATATGATTTGACGGTGAAGGGATGGCCAGCACATGGCAACTCACTGTTGCCAGCATTCTCATCCAGAAGAGAACAGCTGTCAGTATGCCAGGGGACCTTGATGTGTGGATCCCGAGTGGTAATTCCACCCAAGTTAAGGGAGAGAGTGCTCAATGAGCTTCACGAAGGTCATCTGGGAGGGGTGAAAATGAAAAGCCTTGCTAGGGATTATGTGTGGTGGCCAGGGATCGATCAGCAAATCGAGGACCTGACAAAGAGCTGCTCAGGATGCCAGAAGGTCCAAAATGCACCACCACATGCCCCTGTACACCCATGGGAGTGGCCCTCATCTCCATGGCAACGGGTGCATATTGATTTTGCTGGTCCATTCATGGACTCAATGTTTTTAATAGCCGTGGATGCGCACTCGAAATGGCCAGAGGTGATCAAAATGTCCTCCACCACCACGGAGAAAACTATTGCAGTCCTACGGACCATTTTTGCCAGGATTTGCTCTGATAACGGACCACAGTTTGTGTCCGAAGAGTTTCGAAGATTTATGAAAAGGAATAGGGTAAGGCATTACACATCCGCCCCGTATCATCCAGCCACAAATGGATTGGCTGAGAGGTTCGTACAAACCTTTAAAAAAGCAGTAAAGGCCATGTGCGATGACGACATTCCACTGCAGCATAAGGTGGACAATTTCCTGTTAGCCTACAGAAATGCGACACATGCAGTCACCAACCAGGCCCCGGCCATGATGTTCTTTAACCGAAGGTTGAGATCTCGTCTGGATTTGTTCAGAGCAAATAGACGAAGAGATGTTGAGAATAAGCAATTCCAGCACATCAATGAGAAGCCGACAAGGAGCTTCAATGTAGGGCAACCAGTCTTGGCCCGCGACTACCGAACAGAGAAATGGCAGCCAGGAACGATATGCACAATGCAGGGGCCACTAATGTACACAGTGGATGTTGGGGAGAACATTGTGAGACGCCATGTTGACCAGATCCTAGAGTCACAGGAACGAGTCAACCCTATGTCTCGCCCATACGTACCTGGTGATGAACCCGACGTACAGGTAGCATCTACCCCAGAAACAGTAGCATCGGAAGCGGATGAACCAACCGACGACAGGGGGCCAGAATCGCCTCCGCACCAAGAGCAAGACACTCGGGAAAGGCACTATCCAGAAAGGATCAGGAAGCCTCCCCAAAGACTGAATTTATAAATAGACTATTTTCAGTTAATGTTGCATGTTAAAAGTGTTAATTGTAATTAGTTTGATATTTAATTGTTAAATGAGTGTTATGGTACTGTTAATCTAAAAGGGGAGGAATTGTAATGTATGTACCTTTAAGGGGAGAACTACTTTTTACAGCTCCTGTATACTGTAGTACCGGCAGTGACCACACCTGTATATAAACCCTGAGTAGTGATCTGTAGAGTTAGTTCTAGAGTAACCCTCATTCAGTAAACACCTGTTGATCGTTCCCTGCAGTCTCTTGTCTAATTATTGAAGGACACAACATCAAGATACACGGATCTAACACATAGCAGCTTTGCACTTGTAAGGACACAACTTCAAGGGGTTAAGCACTATAATAACAACAACTTGCTTTAATATAGCACTTTTAACATAGTAAAACATCCAAAGACACTTCACAGGAGCGTTATCAAACAAAATTTGACACCGAGCCACATAAGGAGATATTGGAACAGATCTTGGTCAAAGATGTAGGTTTTAAGGAGCGTCTTCAGGGAGGAGCGCGAGGTAGAGAGGCAGAGAGGTTTAGGGAGGTTACTCCAGAGCTAAGGGCCTAGGCAGCTGAAGGCACGGCTGCCAATGGTGGAGCAATTAAAATTGGGTATGCAGAAGAGGCCAGAATTGGAGGAACAACAATCATTTGCATTTGTATAGCACCTTTATTGTAGGGAAACATCCCTAAGAGCTTAACGACGAGTGTAATCAGACAAAAATTGACACAGAGCCAAAGGAGATATTAGGAGGCGTGACTAAAATGTCAAAGAGGTAGGTTTTAAAGGAGGAGAGAGAGGCGGAGAGGTTTTTGGAAGGCATTCCAAAGGTTAGGGTCTAGACAGCTGAAGGCATGGCCGCCAATGGTGGGCGAAAGGAGTGGGGATGTGTAAGAGGCCAGAGTTAGAAGAACATAGAGTTCTAGGGGAGTTGTAGAGCTGGAGGAGGTTGCAGGAGAATTATCAAACAAAATTTGACAGCGAGCCACACAAGGAGATATTAGGAGAGAAGAAGTAGGTTTTAAGAAGCACATTGTTGCCTATTGTGGAATTTGAACATGAGAATGAGAATATTCAATTTGAGGCATTGGTGGACTATACAGTATAGGCTAGAAATTACTTTTGGCAATGTTACGGTATGAGCACTTAACATGCTCATATCAAATTCCTCTCTCTACTATTTTAATTTAAGCTTTAACCAGTTTAAAATAAACAGATAACACTTCTGTTTAAATAGTGGAGCAATTTGACGTGAGTGTGATAAATATTCACACCTTTACAATGCTAAACAGTAATTTCCAGGTTTATAGGTCAATACTTGACGATACTGGTTTTAAGATTCATTATCAGAAGCAGCCGTATATTACCAAATGAGATACTGTCCTGTTTTTGGTACTGAAAGCTATTTTATGAGATAAATGAGAAACTGAAATACAGGAATCTGTAAATAGTGGGTAGGAACTTCAAAGTTTCTAAATGACAGTTATTAAAAATATCAAGGGTTGTACAATTGGACATAATCACTGGTGGCTTAAGTATTTGAAGGTTAGGAAAACATGAAGCTGCATCAGTTGGGTTTGTATTTATTAACAGCCTCTGGCTTCAGATTTGATACGGATTCTAAGCACAGTTTCAATAGAGTTTAAAAGGAGCCCAACTTCCATGCAACAGCAGGGTCACTATAAATAATTTCATTCTGTGACTGATCTGGTAGACAAACTATAGGGTAGATTTAACTATTTTTCAGATGCAAAGTGGGAGTTACTGATGTGAAAATGGGCTGGAGATCACCACCTATTTTGTGCAATCTGAATATTTTGAGTAGAGAGTTGATAGGCACAGAAAGGCTTAATTTTAATAATTAAATCAAGTTCTGATGAGTTCATAGAATCATAGCATGATACAGCACAGAAGGAGGCCATTCAGCCCATCGTGTTTGGGCCAGCTCTTTGAAAATGCTATCCAATTAGTCCCACTTACCTGCTCTTTCCCTGTAGCCCTGCAAATTTTTTCCCCTTCAAGTATTTATCCAATTCTCTTTTGAAAGTTATTGGGCTGTATTTTCCAACCCTCACGGGTGTGTACGAGGTGTGTACGCACCCATAGGGGCCATGCAAGTGCATGCACTAAAACCCGGCACTTCCGATCTGTCAAGAATCCTCTTGACAGATCCTCCACCTGCCCTGGAAAAGGGCCTCCGCAGGCAGGGAGTTCCGCTTTCTGCACAACCTCTGCCCGCTGAAAGCCTTTAAAAATCTTGCACCTGGTAAAAGCCTGCTTTTACCAGCATAAGTGGGTTTTTTCGCACTCATTTATAATTTAAAAATACTTTTTTTTAAAAAGTAAGTTTATTTTTAGCCCCGTAAAAAAGTTTAATAATTTTTTTTCAGAAAATTTAATTTTTGTTTAAAATATTTAATTTAATGGCCCAGAAATTCGGGTCAGGGGCTTCCCGCGGGTGCAAGCCCCCGACCTGCACTTACCTTGCGTGCCAGCCGTTGAGCTGTAGGGCCCCGTGGAATTCCGATCCGGGGCCTGGCCCAGCTGCCGGCGCGCAGTGCTTGCGTGTCCCAGGGGCGCAGTTAGTTCGATGCGTCCCCTGGGATCACGTGGGCCATGGGCAGCCAATCGGAGGAGGGAAAAGCCCATTCATAAGTCTTGACAGGAAGACCTGTCAAGACTTATAACTACTACGGCCCCAAAATAGCACTAAACCTTCAAATAATTTTTTTTTTAAATCACACTTTTTAAATAAACTATAAATTACATTAAATAACTATTTTAAACAATAATTTAAATTTTTGAAAAAAATAATTTTATATTCTAACGGGGCTAAAAATAAACTTACCTTGCTTTAAAGTATTTAAAAATAATAAATCTGTGGAAAAAATGTTTTAATTTTAATTAATTGACCACTTACCTTGTAAAAAGCAGGCCTTATACCTGCTTTTTAAATTTCTAAATCCTGCAGACTTACCCTCACGGAAAAACCTGTAATAAAAACGTAAGTTCAAAGCGCACGCGCAGCCTCCCCCGCGCACGCGTTCGACCTCTGAACCCCTGCTTTCAGAGGAACGGAAGTGCTGGTTTCCGGCGCATGCGCAGTGCACGCAGGAAACCGGCACTTCCATCGGGCCCACGCGTGAGTACCCCGTGCGTACTCACCTGTGGAGACCCGAATTTCTGGGCCAATGTAATTTTAACTAATTATAAATATGTGATGTTTTTTGAAAATGTATTTAATGCTTAACTGTGTTTTGAAATGTGATCCCCGTTCATACTTTTGACAGATCTGTGCGTGCAGACCCGTCAAAAGTGTGAAGGGGGATTCCCTTCTTTGATTGGTTCCCCATGGCCCATGTGATCCCAGGGACGCTTGCGAACTGCCTGCGCCACTGGGATACCTGGGCCTCTGCGCATTTCGTAGAGCAGAGGCCCAGGATCGGAAGTCTCGGGACCTATGGAGCCAGAAGGTAAGTGCATAGATTTTTTCCGATCAGAGGCATCCGCCCGCATGAAGCCTCCGATTGGAAATTCAGGCCCAATAATTATTGAATCTGCTTCCACCACCCTCTCAGGCAGTGCATTCCAGATCATAAAAGCTCACTGCATAAAAAGAATTCTCCTCATCTCGCCTCTGGTCCTTTTGCCAATTACCTTAAATCTGTATCCTCTGTTACCAACCCTTCTGCCAGTGGAAACAGTTTCTCCTTATTTACTCTATCAAAACCCTTCATAACTTTGAACACCACTATCAAATCTCCTCTTAACCTTCTCTGCTCTAAGGAGAATAACCCCAGTTTCTCTAGTCTCTCCAAATAACTGAAGTTCTGCATCCCTGGTACCATTCTAGTAAATCTCCTCTGCATGCTTTCTAAGAGCTTGACGTCCATCCTGAAGTGTGGTGCACAGAATTGGACACAATACTCCAGCTGGGGCCTAACCAGTGATTTGTAAAGATTTAGCACAACTTCTTTGTTTTTGAATCTGATTATAAAGCCAAGGATTCCATATGCTTTTTTAACAGTCTTCTCAATTTGTCCTGCCACCTTCAAATACTTGTGCACGTACACCCCCAGTTCTCTCTGTTTCTGCATTCCCTTTAAAATTGAACCATTTAGTTCATATTGCCTCTCCTCATTCTTCCTACCAAAATGAATCACTTCACACTTCTCTGCATTAAATTTCATCTGCCATGTGTGTGCCCATTTCACCATTCCTGAAGTCTGTTAATATCCTCCTCACTGTTTACTACATTTCCAAGTTTTGTGTCATCTGCAAACTTTTAAATTGTGCCCTATATACCCAAGTCCAGGTCATTAATATATATCAAAAAGAGCAGTGGTCCTAATACCGACCCCTGAGGGACACCACTCTATACTTCTCTCCAGTCTGACAAACAACCGTTCACCACTACTCACTGCTTTCTGTCTCTTAGCCAATTTTGTATCCACGCTGCTACTGCCCCTTGAATCCCATGGGCTTTATTGCGATGTAGATGCAATTTCTCAACGTTCGTGCCTGCATACCACTGAGTGATATACCCGGCCATACAAAATGGGCAGTCACTTAGCTTTTTAGGAGCCTTTGTGGCTGTTGTTGTGGTGCAGCCTCTGCCCCCACCAACCCCACCCCACCCCCCATTCCACCAGCCCCCCACGACCCATCAACAGCTGTTATAGTTAGGGGACCCTTCTTCTAGAATTGTTATTATGGACTTTCTTCTCCAACAAACAGTAAAAAGTGAGAAATTCCAACTGTGAAGGTGACATGCAGTAATAGCCAAGTGTCAGCATGCAGCCTGTATTCAGCTTCATTAGATGGGAGGATTCTTCTAGACTGAATGCATGTAAGGATGTGATTTGTATTCACACCAGAGTCAAGCTTCTGGTAGTGTTCAATGTGTAATGTAAAAATCAGCAAGAAAGCAACATATTTAGATTGAAAGCACTTTCATTAGCCCAAAATTTGCAATCGGAGGCCTCCCGCGCGCGGCGGGTGCCTACGACCTTTAAAAAATTACATATTTAAAATTAATTAAAATGCCATTTAATTAAATATTTTAAATGAAAATTTAATTTTTTGAAAAAAAAATGATATGTTTTAATGGGACTAAAAATAAACTTACCTTATTGGACAGAGTTTTTAATGTATAAATGAGTGATAAAATTTTATTTTTCTATTTTTATAAAATCTTATGCTGGTAAAAGCAGGCCTTACGCTATTTTACCAGGCATAAGAATTTCACAGGCATTCAGTGGGCGGAAGTTGGGCAAATAGCACAACTCCCCACTCGCAAAGGCCCATCTCCCGGGGATGCCAGATCGCAAGTTCCGGGTTTTAGTGTATGCACCTCGTACACACCCGTAGGCATCGCAAAATACGGCCCATTATGTTTACGTACCGATATAAGAGAAAAGATATATCCAAGCATTGCCTAGACATTACAACTGACAGAATTTACGATTTACGAAGCTTGACTCTGGTGTGATCTCTATGCACATCACAACACAGTTTTATTGATTATGGATTAATTGCCCATATAGAGACTGTGATCCACACTCAGTGACTCCCTACTGCATCCATGCAACAGCAGATGTTCCATGAAGTAACATAATTGCCATAATTATTTTATATGCATGAAACTAGGTCAGTAACACAAACAGCCTATTGAATAATTACAGCCTTTGATAGGTGACTCAAATGGCTCTGCAGTTGTCTGTCAGTATAGGAAAAGGCAGTGGCAATTAATAAGACCAGAAGGTTTTCCTCAGTTCCCCTGAGTAGCAAAAGATTAAGGCCCCTGATGCAATACATTGGCCTGGATTTTGCGGTAGGAATAATGGTGAGGATATCAGCACTCACCGTTGTTATGGAGTAAATCAGAGAGCAACTTCCGGCGTCCGCATTTAAACGCGGAAATCAGGAAGTTGCTGTCCGATTTGTCCTGCTCCTCCACAAGCCTTGCCGAGAGATTCGGCATTAAAATACATGAAGGGCGTGAAGTTGTGGTACTTACCCACTAGTTACACACTAAACACGCCAGAAAATGTTTGGGCTTGTCCATTCAAGTGTAAGTGAATTTTTAACAGCATGATAAGTCTTAATTACAGGAAACTTTCGTTTAACCGGAGGTTAAATGTCCGGAAAGGCGTCCGTTCAGATAAGTTTTTTTACTTCTCGTTGCTTTTTTTCTCCAGTCGTGGCTCTGCAAGGTTTAGCTGAAGCTGTTGCTTAGCTACAGAGACGCTTGCAAGCTACGCCGACTGTTTTGAAGCTGTTACTAAGCAACAGGGTTTGTTGCTTCACACGGAGCTCAGAAGCTCCGTATGTTTTAACATTAGCGCTGGTTTCTCCGGCAGTTTTGATGGAACGGCAACAGCTTGGTCCCGTCAGTGCCGGATACCAGAAAGTTTCCTGTACTACTAAACATCCTCTCTGGCACTGAAAATTTACTTTTACAAGTGTGGAGTCTCATTCCTTCAGATTTTAATTATTGTTGGAGATTTTATAAAAATTAAAATTAAAACTTTTTTTAAACTTTTTCTTTCTCTTTTATCTCTCTTAATCTCATCCTTCTTTCCCTCTATTTATTATGCTTTCTGTACATGATTTTACATTGAACTAAATATTCAAACTTACACTTCCTGGCTTAGACTCGGCAGGTGAATTTTAACCACCAAAAACGGGTGGGTTGATGTCACGCGAAATGTAAAAATTTTAAAACTCTGAAACCTAACTGCAACCCGCCTCCAAACCGACCACTTCCAGGTTTAACGGAGGTGGTACAGGAAGCGGGTTGGCCATTTAAATGTTATAATGAGGCTGGGAGCCTCATATTTAACTTCCCTTACAGGTTCAACACCGGCCGGCCGGGATTCCCAGGTCTTAGGGAACCCTGCAGCTCAAGGGAGGCAAGGACAGCTTCAGGGAAAAGGTAAGTGTCCTTACAGCACTGCTTGCTGGCCAGGAGGAACAGGAGTGCTTCCTCTCGGCCCCCAAGTTACCTTCTTCCCTGCCATCAGATTCCCCTCCCTTGCCATCTGACCCCCCATCCAAAGACTCCCCCCCCCCCCCCCCGCCGATCAGGGACTGGACCCCCCGGGTCAGAGATTGGACCTGCCTGGGATCGGACCACCTGGGATCGGGGATCAAGATCCCACCCCCCCACGCTTCCACTAGCAGCTGTAGGCTCCTTACCTGCAGCTACGGCCTGCTCCAGAGTGTTCCCCGCCCGACTAGAAGTCAAGCCCGTCAATCAGGCTGACTTCCGGGTGGGGATTCTGTCAAAAAAAATATGGACACAGCATGCGCCATCCAAAACCTTGGTAATCCCGCCCCTGTCAATATCGGGGCCTGCGTGTCTCATAAGGATTCTTCAATCTGATTGGTTGAAGAGACACGATGCTGCTTGCTCTGTTCACATAGGTCCCAGATCTCCTGTAAATGCTGAAAAGGCTCTCTAATTACCGTAAGTTGTCACACGAAAGCCCACTAAATTTCTGTGGGCAGCTGTAAGCATAATGAACAGTGAGCACCGTTGGTTCGTTGCTGACCGCGATATCACAGAATCACAGAATCCCCACAGTGCAGATAGAGGCCATTTCGGCCCATCGAGCCTGCACCGACACATATCCCACCCTATCCCCGTAACCCCACGTATTTAATCCCCTAACACTAAGGGTCAATTTATCATAGCCAAATCAACCTAACCCGCACATCTTTGGACTGTGGGAGGAAACCGGAGCACCCGGAGGAAACCCACGCAGACACAGGGAGAATATGCAAACTCCACACAGACAGTTGCCCGAGGCCAGATTTGAACCCGGGTCCCTGGCGCTGTGAGGCAACAGTGCTAACCACTATGCCACCGTCTGGGCCATTGTCACATACTGATCCTGAGGATTGTGTAGTGGCCTTAGAGATTTGGTATTAATAAATCACGGATAATTCTCAGAATGTGCCAGGAGTTCACATTGTTAATATTTTTGGAAATATTTAACAGGTATATGTTTATATATAACCAAATGTATTCCAACTACAAAGAGCCCTGAATGATGGGCTGGATTTTATATCCATTCATAATAAATGGACAGAAAATCTATTGGCCCCAATTTTCCTCCCTCTCTCCCTCCAGTTTAAGTTGGATGATGATCTTAACACAAGCGCTTGAACTTGGCTGAACCAGTTTACTGGGTTCAGCTGTTTTAAATATTTTGGGCGAATGCCAGGCAGGACTGGCACCTGAGAATCGTCCCTCATTCAAATAAGCCCCAGAAAATGGAGTGGTAATATTGAGGACTGCTGATTGCTGCCATGTACAGTGACCAGATAGCTCCAGCTAGGCCTCCTTGCTGGTACCAAAAAATGTAGAACTTGTCTTACTGGGGGTTCAAATGGGGTTGTTGGCAGCCTATGTTTTAGATCCTCTGATGTGAAGGGGCTGTCTGGCTGACAACCATTGATGCCCACTTTTTCTGGGCAGTGGCAGGGGGGAAATCCTGGAAAATGACACAGAGGTGATGTAACGTGACTCCCGCATCATTTACATAAATTTTGAATGCATGTCCCAGGCATGTGTCCTTTTATAAAAACAGAAAATGCTGGAAATACTCAGCAGGTCAGGCAGCATCTGTGGAGAGAGAAACAGAGTTAACGGAGGTGATTTTCCCAGCCCTGAGGAGGCGGGCTTGGTGCGGGACAGTTGGGAAAATCGCAAAAATTGAGGGCGGGTTCGGAACCCGCCTCCAACCCGTCTCCACGCAATTTTGCCAGAGGCGGACTTCATGGGTGCGATCAGCCCTGCCTCCATGAGTTGGGATAGGCAGTTAAGACCCTTAACAAGTGGTTAAGGGCCTCTCTAATCCTATTTTGCCAGGCCTTTGTTATTTTACCATATTTTCTGCGTGTTGCACAGCTCTCCTAAACCACTCCAGCTAATCCTGGTGGGTTGACAAGTGGCTGGTCTCCTCACAGCTGCAGCTCCACCATAAAAACAGAGCTTTCAACAGGATGCAGGTGGCAGAACTTTTTCCCCACAGGTCTTTGAGCACTTTTTCCAGGCCTATTGAAGTAGGAAGTGGTGCAGCTGAGATCTATCTACTTTGGGACCTCCTGGGAAATCCCTCTCCCCACTTGGACTGAGCGCTTCCCCAACAGAGCTATGTACCTCTATCTAACTCGCCTCCAATGGGAAAATCGCCCGCAACATTTCAGGTTGATGATGAAAGGTCATCGACCTGCAAGGTCATCAACCTGTAACGCTAACTCTGTTTCTCTCTCCACAGATGCTGCCTAACCTGCTGAGTATTTCCAGCATTTTCTGTTTTTATTTTAGATTTCCACCATCCACAGTATTTTGCTGTTGTATGGGTCCTTTTATCTTTGATAATCAGCACATTTTAGGGCTAGCAGTTTTCTGCAATTGTTAACCCTGAGCAATCACGTGAATATAAAGGCATTATTTTTTGCAGAGACGTTTCTCCAGTGTCCAGAATTCCAGCATTAATTCACCTAAACAGAAATTCTTTGAGGCAAGCAACCTGAAAGCATCTTATTATTAAAAAATGCATTTATATAGCACCTTTCATGACCTCAGTACATCCCAAAGTGCTTTACAACCAATGAAGTACATTTTAAAGTATTGTAATGTAGGAAATGCAGCAGCCAAAAATTGCGCACAGCAAGCTCCCACAAACAGCAATGTGATAATCTGTTTTCTTGCAATGTTGATTGAGGGATAAATATAGAGAGCAGACGGCACCTCCAACAATGCAGCACTCCCTCAGTACTGCACTGGAGTGTCTGCCTAGGTTTTTCTGCTCAAGCCTCTGGAATGGGGCTTAAACCCACAACCTTCATGACTCAGAGGTGAGACTGCTACCAACTGAGCCACGGCTGACACAACGGGCGGGATTTTGTCATGGGGGCGGGCTGGGGGCATGTCAGGTGGTCTGCGTGTCAGGACCCCGCCTCCAATGTGAGGTGGGACAAAAGTGTGATTTTGCCCTAATTGGGCACTTGATTTCCAGTGTGTGGGAACCCCTGGCCCAATGAGTCGTTCGATACTGAAACTCGCTTCCGATGACATCATCAATACAGCTGGATTTAAGGCCTGCAAGCAGCCTTGGTTCTTTTTCAGCCTTACAACTTTATGACCATACTTCTGAGGGATTACTATTGCTACTATGTCCAGCACCAGACCAAAGTGTACACCCAGATTTGATGAGGCCTCCCTCCAAGCTCTGGTAGAGGGAGCAAGAGCAAACAAGGAAGTGCTCTTTCGTTCCTCAGGGAGAAAAAAGCCTCCACAGCAGATCAAAGCTGTGTGGCTTCAAGTGGCCCAGGAGGTGAATGTCATTTCAATGTGCAGCAGAACCTGGCTGCAGTCCCGAAAGAGGTTTCATGACCATCTCCGTACAGGAAAAGTGAGTATTCCATCCCCATGACCCTCAATCTGATCCCCATCGCCTCTCATCACCAGCACTCTGCTTTGTCAACCTCCTCCTCCACATCCCACTTCACCCTTACATCCCTGCACCCTTACCCATTCCCTCTCTCTGTATGTTCACATTCACTTAACTATTCGACTGTGCAGCCCTCACACTCCCTACCACTGTGATGCGATGAAAACAACTTACAACACACAGGGAGGGCCCTTGGTCTTGCCACCACACTCCATTTCTGGCAGGTTTTGTCTCCAGGGTTGCTGCGAGTGTGGAGTGAATGGAGGAGTCCATCACTAACATGAGCAAAGCCTTTGTGGAGGCGTTGGCGCATGAACGCATCACTACGGAAAGGATGGCAACCTCTGTGGAAAGGATGGCTACCTCCGTGGTAAGGCTGGCTACCATAGAGGAGAGGATGGCTATGATAGAGGAGAGGATGGCTACGGCCATGGAGGAGCTTAGTCGCCAGGGTCTTGAAAACATGGTCATTGTTCAGAATAGAATGGCATCTCTTGAGGAGCGATGGTCAGCTATTGAGCAGAGAAACCAGACCTTCATGGAAGTCCTCTGGAGTAGGACTTCCAGTGCAGAAACAGGTCCTCATGGCCCCCCTGAAGTGCAGCAAGCTGCTGTCAAGCCACTTGCTAGCTCTGAAGTGGGGCTGACCCATGAGAGGAATGTTGGTGGCAGAGAACAAGGAAGTGGGGCTACTCTCCAAGCGCTCACACGACCATGCCACTGCAGAGCCCTCGGGCAGAGCCCCACCAGAGTCCTCACCCAACTGAGATCGGCGTCTCAGTCCCTGCACTGCCGCAGGAGCAGCAGACTGTTGCCGAGCCCTCACAGGCTCGCAACCCCAGAGGACGCTCGCCAAAGGTGTCGAGGCAGGAGCAGCAAGGAAGTGAGCAAGGGACCTCCACATCTGCTGAAACCACAGGGGAAGCACCACGTAGGAGCACGCATAAGAGGAAGATAATGCACAAGTAGTCACAAGGGTAGTCACTTGGGTGTTATGTTGTGTTTATTTTTCAAATGCCATCAGTTGCTTGTTGTGATAAAAAAAATTCTGATGGCAAACTGTTGAAGTTGTGGCCTGTGTCATTTCGCAAATGGGACTTCCACATTGAGGGCTTAGGGCGACTTGCAATTGTCAGTATGGTGGTCAGAGTGATAGGAATCCACAGGTTCTTGGCCATTGTCGATGCTCTGGTAAGAAGGTGCAAGGTAAAAGTGTTTGATTGGCTAGGCTAAGCAAATCTGGCGTCCCTTGCATCCCGGGCAGCAATGTGCTCGTGTGCTGCTGCCACTGGTTGATGCGCCTCCACAAGCTGTTCGTTGTCACTCTCCTCCTCCTCCTCATCTGAGGAGACTATGTGATGAGCCACTTGTTCCTCAGGCATCTGCAAGCCACGATGCTGTGCCATGTTGTGAAGTGCACAGCAAACCACGACGATTCTGGAGACCCTGGCTGCTGAGTACTGCAGGGTTCCACCTGATCTACCAAGGCATCTGAAGTGCATCTTCAGCAAGCTGATGGTTTGCTCGATTATGGAGCTGGTGGAAATGTGGCTGGAGTTGTAGCGCTCCTCAGCTTCGTTGGATGGGCTCCTCACGGCATCATTAGCCACGTCTTGAGGAGATAACCCTTGTCTCCAAGTAGCCATCCGAAAAGTTAGTCTGGTGGACTGAAGAGCGGAGGTACACTAGACTAGCGCAGGATGAAGGAGTCATGGCAACTATCAGGGTACTTGGCGCAAACAAGCAAAATTTCCTTCTTGTGGTCACACACCAGCTGCATGTTGAGGGAGTGGAAGCCCTTGCGGTTGACAAAAATACCTGGATTGTGATGGGGTGCCTTAAGGGCCACATGTGTGCAGTCAACGACGCCCTGCACCCTTGGAAAGCCTGCCAGATTAGCAAATTCAACCGCACGCGCGCTTACACTTGCTTGATCCTTGGAGAAGTTGATGTAATTGATATACCTATCAATTCATCCAATGAAAAGCGACGAGTTAAGAAAGTAACTATAGGTTTTTATTGGCTAAATAACAGAGCCCACCCTCGTGGGTGATCGGATACAACAAGGAGGAATGCCAGCCAGTCGACTACCTTTATACCTGGGCAGGTAGGTGGAGTCATGGGCAGAGTCAGCAGTGGTCAGCCCAGGTATAGCAGCGTGACAAGAGGCGACCTCGTATAGTGATACAACAGTGTGAACAGTGATAACCATAGAGTAACGATGTAACAGTGATAACTATAGTGTAACGATAGTGAACGATAAAAGTGGTTTACCACATTCACCCCTTGTTTAGATTTGAGTCCGGCGGGGTGAAGTGTACTACCAGTTCTGGTATGTCAGTCTGTCCGGAGGCCTCGTAAGCCTTTCTGATCGTCGCAGCGGCGGTGTTGCATTATCCGGTGTTAATGCTGGTGTCTGCGTGGTCGGCGAAGGCTCGTGGGGTTCCGACATGCCGTCTACCTGGTCTGGAATTGGGGGGTGGTGGGGGTGGGTGAAGGTGGTGTCTCCGGAGTGCCCGAGGGTGCGAGGTCTCGTAAGGAGACTGTGTCCTCCCGCCCGTCTGGGTATGCCACATAGGCGTACTGGGGGTTGGCGTGCAGGAGGTCCACCCTCTCGACCAGGGGGTCCGTTTTATGGGCCCTCACGTGCTTTCGCAGCAAGACGGGCCCCGGAGAGGTCAGCCAGGTTGGTAGCGTGGTTCCCGTAGTCGACTTCCTGGGGAAAGCAAACATTCGTTCATGGGGGGTGGCGTTGATGGCAGTGCAAAGTAGTGCCGGGTGGAATGCAGCGCTGCCGGGAGGACTTCCTGCCAGCGGGAGGTTGGGAGGCCCTTAGACTTTAAGGCTAAGAGGACGGCCTTCCATACCGTCGCGTTCTCTCTTTCTACCTGGCCGTTCCCTCGGGGGTTGTAGCTGGTGGTCCTGCTTGCAGCAATACCTCTCGCTAGTAGGAACTGACGGAGTTCCTCGCTCATGAAGGAGGAGCCCCGGTCACTATGTATATAGTTTGGGAACCCGAACAAGGCGAAGAGGTCGTTCAGGCATTTAATGACCGTGGTACTGGTCATGTCTGGGCAGGGGAAGGCAAAGGGGAAACGGGAGTACTCATCAACAATGTTGAGGAAGTATACATTACGGTCAGAGGACGGGAGTGGCCCCTTAAAGTCGATGCTCAGGCGCTCGAAGGGGCGGGTGGCCTTGATCAGGCTTGCTCTGTCCGGCCTAAAGAAGTGCGGTTTGCACTCGGCACAGGTCTGGCAGTTCCTGGTCATGGTCCTGACCTCCTTGATGGAGTAGGGCAGGTTGCGGGCCTTAATGAAGTGGTAAAGCCTGGTGACCCCGGGGTGGCAGAGGTCGTTGTGGAGGGTCTGAAGTCTATCACTTTGTGCGCTGGCGCATGTAATTCGTGACAGAGCATCGGGGGGTTCGTTCAGCTTACCTGGCCGGTACAAGATATCATAATCGTAGGTGGAGAGCTCGATTCTCCACCTCAAGATCTTGTCATTCTTGATTTTGCCCCTCAGCTTGTTATTAAACATAAAAGCGACCGAACGTTGGTCGGTAAGGAGGGTAAATCGTTTGCCTGCCAGGTAGTGCCTCCAGCGTCGTACCGCCTCCACAATCGCCTGGGCCTCCTTCTCGACCGACGAGTGTCGGATCTCAGGGCCCTGTAGGGTCCTTGAGAAGAAGGCCACCGGTCTCCCCTCCTGGTTAAGGGTGGCGGCTAGGGCGAAGTCGGATGCATCGCTCTCGACTTGGAAGGGGATGGACTCATCCACTGCGTGCATAGTGGCCTTGGCAATGTCTCCCTTAATGAGGGAGAAGGCTGCGCACGCTTCCTCCGTAAGGGGGAAGGATGTGGACTTCATGAGGGGTCTGGCTTTGTCCGCATAATTGGGCACCCATTGGGCATAGTAGGCGAAGAGCCCCAGGGTTCTCTTCAGTGCCTTTGGACAGTGGGGGAGGGGTAGCTCCATGAGGGGGCGCATTCTTTCGGGGTCGGGGCCGATGACTCCGTTCTCTACTACGCAGCCGAGGATGGCAAGGCGCGAGGTGTTAAACACACATTTATCCTTATTGTAGGTGAGGTTCAGCCGTTGGGCCGTACGGAGGAATCTCTCCAGATTAACATCGTGGTCCTGCCGGTCACGGCCGCAGATGGTGACGTTATCTAGATAGGGGAACGTGGCGTGCAGCCCGTTCTGGTCAACCATCCGGTCCATCTCCCTTTGGAAGACCGAAACCCCGTTGGTGACGCCGAAGGGAACCCTAAGGAAGTGGTAGAGGCGGCCGTTCGCCTCGAAGGCTGTATACTGGCGGTCCTCAGGGCGGATAGGGAGTTGGTGATAGGCCGACTTAAGGTCGATGGTGGAGAATACCCGGTACTGCGCAATCTGATTGACCATATCAGATATGCGGGGAAGGGGGTATGCGTCCAGCTGGGTGTACCTGTTTATGGTCTGGCTGTATCCGATCACCCACGAGGGTGGGCTCTGTTATTTAGCCAATAAAATTGATATACCTATCAATTCATCCAATGAAAAGCGACAAGTTAAGAAAGTAACTATAGGTTTTTATTGGCTAAATAACAGAGCCCACCCTCGTGGGTGATCGGATACAACAAGGAGGAATGCCAGCCAGTCGACTACCTTTATACCTGGGCAGGTAGGTGGAGTCATGGGCGGAGTCAGCAGTGGTCAGCCCAGGTATAGCAGCGTGACAAGAGGCGACCTCGTATAGTGATACAACAGTGTGAACAGTGATAACCATAGAGTAACGATATAACAGTGATAACTATAGTGTAACGATAGTGAACGATAAAAGTGGTTTACCACAGTAATTGTGTGCGATGGCAAAGAGGGCATCGGTTACCTGCATGATACAAGTGTGTGTGGCCACCTGGGAAACGCCGCTGATGTCTGCTGCTGATCCCTGGAATGAGCCTGAAGCAAAAAAGTTGAGTGCGGTGGTGACTTTGACGGCCACTGGTAAGGGGTGTCCACCCGTTCCTCTGGGCTCCAGGTCTTGCTGCAGCATTGCACAGATGCCTCCCACTACCTCTCGCGAAATCTGAGCCTCCTTTGGCACTGCTACTCAGTCATGTTGAGGTAGCTCATCCTCTGTCTGTAAACCCTGTTTTGGGGTATGCGCTGGCGCCTGCTTGCCACTGTAGCTTCAGGTGGGTGAGCAGCAGCTTGGAACTCCTGTTGTTGCTCCTGCTGTTGGTGCTGTTGTTGATCAGGGTTCTGCTGCTGCCGCGGCTGGTCTTCATCCGAATCTGATGTCCAGGAGGAAAGGAAATAAATGGTTCCCATTCTTCTGGTATATGCCTCAGTTGAGGAAGCGCTCAGTCAAGGTGGGGAGAGGGGTTTCCCAGGAGGTCACACTGGAGATGGGTGTCAGGCTCCAAACTTCCACAACAATGAATAGGCCTGCTAAAAGTTCCCCCAGACCTGAGACAACAAAGTTCTGCCACCTGCAAATGATGATTGCTGAAAACTCCTTTTTAATGGTGGAGCTGCAGCTGTTAGTAAGCCATCCACTTGGGAGGCCGCCAGGATTAACTGGCGTGTTCCAGAGGAGACGTGCAGCACGGGGGAAAAGTGTTAAATTCAGAAAAACCTCTCAAAATGGGATTATCGAGGCACTTAGCTGGTTGTTAAGGGCCTTAAAGGCCTATCCCGCCTCTTGGAGGCGGGATGGAAAAGGGGTCTGAAACTCTGATTCTGGGAAAATTGCTCGGAGGCGGGCTGGAGGCGGGATCGGAGCCGCCCGCCATTTTTTGCGATTTTAGCACCCCCCCACGCCTCTAATCCCGCCTCCTCGGGCCTGGCAAAATCAAGCCCAATGATAAAGGGATGGTAATAATCTATCTGTGGCTGCTTTTATGCAAGTGATGGTGTGAGGTCATCCACTTTGGATCCAGGAAAGACAAATCAGAGTATTTTCTAAATGTTGAGAGACTAGAAACTGTGGAGAAGCAAAAGGATATGGGTGTCCATGTACACAAATCATTAAAAGCTAGTGGACAGGTAAAAACAGTAATCAGAAAGGCTAATGGAATGTTGGCCTTTATCTCAAGGAGGCTGGAATACAAAGTGGTGGAAGTGATACTTTGATTGAACAGAGCCCTGGTCAGACCCCATCCGCAGTACTGCATTCAGTTCTGGGCACAACACCTCAGGAAGGATATATTGGCTTTGGAGGGAGTTGCAACATACATTCACCAAAATAATAAAGGGTTTAATTATGAGAACAGATTACATAACTTGGCTTGTTTTCCCTTGAGTATAAAAGATTGAGGGGTGATCTAATCGAGGTATTTTAAATTATAAAGGCATTTGATAGGATATATAAAGAGAATCTATTTCCTGTAGTGCGGGAGTCCAGAACAAGAGGGCATAATCTTAAAATTACTGCCTGGCCATTCAGGAGTGAAATTAGGAAGCACTTCTTTACACAAAGTGTAGTAGACACCTAGAACTGTTTGAAGCCCAAAAGGCTGTGGATGCTGGGTCAATTGAAACTTTCAAGACTGAGATCAATAGATTTTTATTAGGCAAGGGTATCAAGGGATATGGGTAAAGGCGGGTAAAGGGGGTTGAGGTACGTATGAGGCATGATCTAATTGAATGACAGAACAGGTTTGAGGGGTTAGCAAAATACTGCAGATGCTGGAAATCCGAAATAACAACAGAAGACGCTGGAAAAACTCAGCAGGCCAGGCAACATCCGTGGAGAGAGAAATAGAATCAACGTTTCAGGTCGAAACCCTTCTTCAGAACTGAGAAAAAAAGACAGGAAATGAAAAAGATTAAAAGGCAGTTTGGGGGCTGGGAAATGGGGGAGGGGATGAAAGAAGAGACATTAAGAGATATTCAAGGTGAGACGAGGTGGTAATAGGACAGGTAAAGAAACAGACAATGGCTCTAGATGAAGTGTGAAATGCGCTGGCAGAGTGAAAGAGCTGCCATGTGGAAGAGAAAAAGAGGAAAAGTCACAAACCAAAAGTGTGGATAAAAAATATAAAAATATAATGGGGGCCAAGGTTATGATCTGAAGTTATTGAACTCGATATTGAGTCCGGAAGGCTGTAAAGTGCCTAATCGGAAGATGAGGTGCTATTCCTCGCGCTTACGCTGAGCTTCCGTGGAACAATGCAAGAAGCCACAGACGGTGAGGTCTGAGTGGGAATGGAGCGGTGAATTGAAATGACAGGCGACCGGAAGCTCAGGGTCACCCTTACGGACTGAACGGAGGTGTTCCGCAAAGCGGTCACCCAATCTGCGTTTGCTCTCCCCAATGTAGAGGAGACCACATCGTGAGCAGCGAATACAGTATACTAGATTGCAAGAAGTACAAGTAAATCGCTGTTTCACCTGGAAAGGGTGTTTGGGGCCCTGGACAGTGGGAAGGGGGGAGGTATATGGGCAGGTGTTGCATCTCCTGCATTTGCACGGGAAGGTGCCGGGCGAAGGGGAGGGGGTGCTGGGGGTGATAGAGGAGTGGACTAGGGTGTCTTGGAGGGAGCGGTCCCTACAGAATGCTGAAAGGGGAGGGGAGGGGAAGATGCGTTTGGTGGTGGGATCAAGTTGGAGGTGGCGGAAATGGCAGAGGATGATCCATTGACTACAAGCCCACTGACTCCCACAGCTACCTGGACTACACTTCCTCCCACCCCATCTCCTGTAAGGACTCTATTCCATTCTCCCAGTTTCTCCATCTCCGCGCATCTGCTCCGACGATGCCACCTTCCACACCAGTGCTTCCGACATGTCTTCCTTTTTCCTCAACCGAGGATTCCCCTCTACCTGGTTGACACGGCCCTCAACCGGGTCCGTTCTATCTCCCGCTCTTCTGCCCTCACCCCTGCCCCTCCCTCCCGGAACCACGTTAAGGTTCCCCTTGTCCTCACCTTTCACCCCACCAGCCTCCACATTCAACGGATCATCCTCTGCCATTTCCGCCACCTCCAACGTGATCCCACCACCGAATGCATCTTCCCCTCCCCTCCCCTTTCAGCATTCCGTAGGGACTGCTCCCTCCGAGACACCCTAGTCCACTCCTCTATCACCCCCAGCACACCCTCCCCTTTGCCCGGCACCTTCCCATGCAAGCGCAGGAGATGCAACACCTGCCCATATATCTACCCCCTTCCCACTGTCCAGGGCCCCAAACACCCCTTCCAGGTGAAACAGCGATTTACTTGTACTTCTTGCAATCTAGTATACTGTATTCGCTGCTCACGATGTGGTCTCCTCTACATTGGGGAGACCAAACACAGATTGGGTGACCGCTTTGCGGAACACCTCCGTTCAGTCCGTAAGGGTGACCCCGAGCTTCCGGTCGCCTGTCATTTCAATTCACCGCTCCATTCCCACTCAGACCTCACCGTCTGTGGCCTCTTGCATTGTTGCACGGAAGCTCAGCGTAACCTCGAGGAACAGCACCTCATCTTCCGATTAGGCACTTTACAGCCTTCCGGACTCAATATCGAGTTCAACAATTTCAGATCATAACCTCGGCCAATATTATATTTTTATATTTTTTATCCACACTTTTGGTTTGTGCCTTTTCCTTTTTTTTCTCTCTCCCACATGGCAGCTGTCTTTCACTCTGCCAGCGCATTTCACACTTCATCTAGAGCCATTGTTTGTTTATTTACCTGTCCTATTACCATCTCGTCTCACCTTGAATATCTCTTAATGTCTCTTCTTTCATCCCCTCCCCCATTTCCCAGCCCCCAAACTGCCTTTTAATCTGTTTCATTTCCTGTCTTTTTTTTCTCAGTTCTGAAGAAGGGTTTCGACCTGAAGCGTTGACTCTATTTCTCTCTCCACGGATGTTGCCTGGCCTGCTGAGTTTTTCCAGCGTCTTCTGTTGTTATTTAGGTTTGAGGGGTTGATGGCCTTCTCCTGTTCCAATGAAAAACTACTTTGGAACTTTAGAACTATGTAGGTAAAATTGCTCGCCTAGTGCAGTAAGTTCTCCCTGTGTGGGAGGAGCGTGTGTGATACAGATGGCTATTGTTTATATAAACTATAAACTTATTTGCTGTAAGCTGCCTTATTTGTTTCTTCTCCTGCCATGCCACAGTCGTGGAACACCTCTGCAGGATGATAATCTGTGTAAGAGCAGACTTGAAGATACAGCTGAGGAGTATAAAGCCCACCATGCTGCTTCTCTCCAGTCAAACCCCCAGCCATAGTATTCATGACAGAAATTCCCATCCAAGTCACACACCATCCTGACTTGGAAATATATCACCGTTTCTTCATCGTTGCTGGGTCAAAATCCTGGAACTCCCTCCTTAACAGCACTGTGGGAGTATCTTCACCACACGGACTGCAACAGTTCAAGAAGGCAGCTCACCAGCACCTTCTCAAGGGCAATTAGGGATGGGCAGTAAATGCTGGCGTTGCCAGCGACGCCCACATCCCAGGAACGAATTTTTAAAAACTGTCTAGGCTTGGTCATGTTGCGTCCATGTATTATAAGACACAGACTGCGGAGAACGGTACAACAGGTGTTTACTCAACGTGGCTCACACTGCAACTGATCTGTACAGATTACTACTCAGTTTTATATACAGGTGTGGTCACTGCCGGTACTGCAGTATACATGAGCTGTAAAACATAGTTCCCCCCCTTAAAGGTATATACATTACAATTCCTCCCCTTTTAGATTAACAGTACCATAACACTCATTTAACAATTAAATATCAAACTAATTACAATTAACACTTTTAACATGCAACATTAGCTGAAAATAGTCTATTTATATATTCAGTCTTTGGGGAGGCTTCCTGATCCTTTCTGGATAGCGCCTTTCCCGAGTGTCTTGCTCTTGGTGCGGAGGCGATTCTGGCCCCCTGTCGTCGGTTGGTTCATCAGCTTCCGATGCTACTGTTTCTGGGGTAGATGCGACCTGTACGTCGGGTTCATCACCAGGTACGTATGGGCGAGGCATGGGGTTGACTTGTTCCTGTGACTCTAGGATCTGGTCAGCATGGCATCTCACGATGCTCTCCCCAACGTCCACTGTGTACATTAGTGGCCCCTGCCGTGTGCATATCGTTCCTGGCTGCCATTTTTCTGTTCGGTAGTCGCGGGTCAAGACTGGTTGCCCTACATTGAAGCTCCTTGTTGGCTTCTCATGGATGTGCTGGAATTGCTTACTCTCACATCTCTTCGTATGTTTGGTCTGAGCAAATCCAGGCGAGATCTTAACCTTCGGTTAAAGAACATCATGGCTGGGGCCTGGTTGGTGACTGCATGTGTCGCATTCCGGTAGGCGAACAGGAAATTGTCCACCTTGTGCTGCAGCGGAATGTTGTCATTGTACATAGCCTTTATTGCCTTCTTAAAGGTTTGTACGAACCTCTCAGCCAATCCATTTGTGGCTGGATGATACGGGGCGGATGTGTAATGCCTTACCCCATTCTTTTTCAAGAATCTCCGGAACTCTTCGGACACAAACTGTGGTTCGTTGTCGGAGCAAATCTGTTCTGGCAAGCCATTCCTGGCAAAAATGGTCCGTAGGACTGCAATAGTTTTCTCCGTGGTGGTGGAGGACATTTTGATGACCTCAGGCCATTTCGAGTGCGCATCCACGGCTATTAAAAACATTGAGTCCATGAATGGACCAGCAAAATCAATATGCACCCGTTGCCATGGAGATGAGGGCCACTCCCATGGCTGTAGAGGGGCCTGTGGTGGTGCATTTTGGACCTTCTGGCATCCTGAGCAGCTCTTGGTCAGGTCCTCGATTTGTTTATCGATTCCCGGCCACCACACATAAGCCCTGGCTAGGCTTTTCATTTTTACCCCTCCCAGATGACCCTCATGAAGCTCATTGAGCACTCTATCCCTTAACTTGGGTGGAATTACCACTCGGGATCCACACATCAAGGTCCCCCGGCACACTGACAGCTGTTCTCTCCTTGTCGAGAATGCTGGCAACAGTGAGTCGCCATGTGCTGGCCGTCCCTTCACCGTCAAATCATATACCCGAGACAGTGTCGGGTCATTTCGGGTTTCCTTTTCGATACAAGCGTTAGTTACCGGTAGGTATTCAACTGTAGTCGAATGGAATATTTCGACAGGATCCACTGCTGGTGCTTCCTCCGCAGTAGGCAGTGGCAGGCGTGATAGCCCATCAGAATTTCCATGCTGTTTCGTGCCCTTATATTCAATCTCATAGTGGTGCGCCCCTAGAAAAAGTGACCATCTTTGTTGTCGTTGCGCAGTCATCACCGGAACGCCCTTCTTCGGATTAAAAATGGAGACAAGAGGCTGGTGATCAGTCAGCAAGGTGAATTTCTGCCCGTGAAGATAGTGATTGAACTTTTTCACTCCCCACACTAGGCTGAGGGCCTCACTGTCAATCTGGGCGTAGTTACGCTCGGCTGAGGTTAGTGATCGTGACGCGAAGGCTATTGGCCTCTCTGAGCCGTCCGAGAATTTGTGCGACAGCACCACTCCAATGCCGTAGGGTGACGCATTACATGCCAACCGAATTGGTAATGCTGGGTTGTAATGGGCCAATACCTCTTTCGATGTGATTAGTGTTTTGCTCTTCTGGAAAGCTCGTCTACATCCATCACTCCACTTCCATGGCACCCCAGTTTGCAGTAGGGTGTTCAGTGGGTGTAGTATTGTAGACAAGTTTGGCAAGGACTTATGGTAGTAGTTTACCAGCCCGAGGAACGACCTCAGTTGTGACACATTTTCCGGTGCTGGAGCCTTGACTACTGCCTCAATCTTCTCTGGGGACTTATGTAACCCCTCTTTATCGATAACGTGGCCACAATACGAGATCTGTTTTCTAAAAAACTCGCATTTGGGACGGTTAGCTCGGAGCCCATATTCCTGCAATCTAGTGAACACCTGCTCCAGGTTGGCAAGGTGATCATTGTCATTTTCGCCCGTGACCAGGATGTCGTCCAAATAACACTGGGTCCCTGGGATCCCTTGCAGGACTTGTTCCATTGCCCTCTGCCAAATAGCCGGAGCTGATGCTACCCCGAATACCAGCTGGTTGTATTGGTAGAGGCTTTATGGGTGTTGATTGTGAGGTATTTTTTTGATGCTTCTTCTACCTCCATTTGCAGATATGCCTGGGCCAGATCAATCTTAGTGAAGCGTTTCCCTCCAGATAGCGAGGCGAAAATATCTTCAATCCGCGGAAGTGGATATTGTACGGTGTGAAGGACCGGGTTCACTGTTACCTTAAAGTCCCCACAGATGCGAACCTTCCTTGGTTCCCCAGGCGTGCTGCTCAACGACTTTTTCATCACAGTGACGATGGGTGTAGCCCACTCACTCCAGTCTACCTTGGACAGTACACCTGAACGTTCCAGACTCTCCAGCTCTGCTTCGACGGCTGGGCGGATCGCATAAGGTACCGGTCTGGCCTTAAAAAATTTTGGGCTTGCGTTTTCTTCAATTTTAATCGTCGCTGTCATGCCTTTTAGTGTTCCGAGTCCTTGCTGGAAAAGTTCTTTCGCGTCAGTTAGGATCTTTGACAGTCGCCCAGGTGTGACGTCGTCATCCTTTTTGTCAGCCACAGTCAGTGCCTGTATGGAATGCCAATCCAGTTGTATTTTCCGGATCCATTCACGTCCCAGTAATGGTGGTCCTCCATCTTGCAATACATACAGGTCTAGTTTTGGTGTTTCCTTACCGTTATATATAACGGTCACCCTTATTTTTCCTTTGGGGTAGACTTTTTGCCCCGTGTACGTCTTCAAAATAATTTTTGTGTCTCTCAAGGGTATGTGTGAGAATAGCCGCTCGTAGTCCCGTCGGTTTATGACTGTTAGGGCTGATCCTGTGTCCAATTCCATCTTTACCTGGACTCCTGCTAACTTGAGAGTGACCCAAATGGTTCGGTGATCCTCCGTTGTGATCACATTATGTAGTTTCAGACAACTCAGTTCCCTGCCTTCGGAGTCGTTATCACTCTTTTTTTCGTCTGAACTATTCTCCATCATCTTATGTACCTTCTTGTACTTTCCTTTGGTAGGTTTCTTATTGCTGGTTTTCTTTCCCGACCTGCAGACTCGTGCTATGTGTCCTACTTTTCCACACTGTCTGCACACTTTGTCTTTGAACCAGCAATCATTCTGGTCGTGTGTTGTTCTGCCGCAGCGATAGCACTTCTCTGTTCCAAATGACATTTCGTTTGTGCCATATTCTTGCGGTCTCTGTTGTATCTCTGCAGCGCCCCGTGCTGCTGCTTCATATGATACCGCAATGCTGAAAGCCTTTTCCAGCGTAAGGTCCTTTTCAGATAAAAGCCGTTTCTGGGTTCCTTCACTTTGAAGCCCACACACAAACTTGTCCCTTAAGGTATCTGCCAGTCCCGCTCCAAACTGGCAGTGTTTCAATAGTTTGCACAGTTCTGTTAAATAATTAGCATTGCTTTCATCCTTATGCTGGTTCCATTTGTGAAACTTGAATCTTTCTGCTATCAGCAGCGGTGTGAGGTTTAAATGTTCCTTTAGTATCGTTACTATGTCTTCAAAACTCTTTTCCATTGGCTTCGTAGGGGTTACTAGATTTTGTAATAAACCATACGTCTTTGCCCCCATTAAATTTAACAATACCGACGCTTTCTTGTCATCTGACACCTCATTTGCCTTGCAGTACACCTCTATTCGTTTGACATATGTTGTCCAATCTTAGACTTCATTGTCAAATGCGGTGATACTGCCACTCTTCGGCATTTTGGGTGTGGTTTAAAATGGCATCTCCCAATGGCTTAAAATGGCGTCTCCCGCGCTTTCCTTCCTCCCCCGCTGCTGCCAATGCCGCTCCCGGCAGTTCTCGTGGCAATGGCGGCACCCTGTAGGTTTCGCGCACTTCTCCTGCGCTGCTGCCAACGCCGCTCTCGGCGGTCCTTGTGGCAATGGCGGAGCCTTGCGGGTATCTGCGCGTCTCTCTCTACCTCTCTCCGACGCTGCTCGGCCCCTGAACACCGGCTGCGCCCTGTGCGCTCTGCCCTCTCTCTCTCTCCCCCGTCGACGCTGCTCGGCCCTTTGCTGTGCCGCTTGGTCGGGCTCTAGCCCGCCGCTGTCCGGGAAGGGTCTGCGCACTACCTGCTGCCAGCCCGTTTCGCTGGACCACCTCGACTGGAAAGCCAAGCCTGGCTCTCGACAGCCTCCCCCGCAATTCTCGAGTCTCTGCTGGATGACTGGGCGGTTGCCCGTGGTCGACGCCTGAATCTCTGGCCTTGACCTCCAATCCACTGATCTCCAGGAACGAATCCCCGGGAGGTGATGCAGAGTTGCAGGTAGGTTCCAACCTGCCTCGTCGCCAATGTTGCGTCCGTGTATAATAAGACACAGACTGCGGAGAATGGTACAACAGGTGTTTACTCAACGTGGCTCACACTGCAACTGATCTGTGCAGATTACTACTCAGTGTTATATACAGGTGTGGTCACTGCCGGTACTGCAGTATACATGAGCTGTAAAACATAGTTCCCCCCCTTAAAGGTATATACATTACAGGTCACTCTGTCCCTTGGGGCACCATGCTGCACTGCAGTTGTGTAAATCCCTCGTGCATTACTGTGGAGAGGTCAGAGATGAACTTGTTGGTATCTACAGCAAATTAATGGGAACGTGTATTTAAACTTTGCAAGTGGTCTGGAGGCTTCATGACATGGACACTTTTAATCTAACCATTTTGTTTTAGAAATCTGTTTCATTTAATAAAAATATTAAGCAATGTTCACGCATGTCCTTGGATGGTGGCAGGTCGCACGACCTGTGTTATCAACTGGCTGCGGGCCACATACCATTATGTCTACTATTTCAGGAATTCCAGTGACATCATATTGCAGATGTGGTTATACAAATGAGGTATTCTTGAGCAGTTGGACTCTGTTCAACTGAAGTGGAGTTTTGAATCAATTGCCAGTATAACCTCCACAGCCAGGTCCAAATTACTTCAAACCAGGGAACGATTTTAATCCTACCCGCCCAGCAGAAACCAGGCAGATGGGCAGTTAAAATGCTCCACATTACTTACCTGTTGGAAAGCCGCTGATCACGCTGACCATGATTTTTACTCAGCCTTCTGGACAGGTAGCTAAGCTGCCCACCCAAAATTGGCATGGTCCTTATCTTGATTCTTTTTTTCCCCCTTATCCTGCCCTTCTGGGAACATTCTGATATGTAGATTAGAGTTCAGTGACATCATCTGGCCCTGACTATGATTTGAACTCAGGTCTGAGCAGGGAAGTCACCACGGCCTTCCCGCCAGGCTGGAGCGAGTCGAGACCTGACGAGAAGATGAAGAGGCCTAAATAGGTAGGCTTTTTACTTTCCTTTTAAAAAAAAATTCATTTATGGGATGTGGGCGTCGCTGGCTAGGCCTGCATTTATTGCCCATCCCTAATTGCCCTTGAGAAGATGGTGGTGAGCAGCCTTCTTGAACCGCTGCAGTCCATATGGTGTAGGTACACCCACAATGCTGTTAGGAAGGGAGTTCCAGGATTTTGGCCCAACGACAGTGAAGGAACGGCGATACAGGTCCATGTCAGGATGGTGTGTGGCTTGAAGGGGAACTTGTAGGTGGTGATGTTCCCATGCGTCTGCTGCCATTGTCCTTCTAAGTGGTAGAGGTCGCGGGTTTGGAAGGTGCTGTTGAAGGAGCTTTGGCGAGTTGCTGCAGTGCATCTTGTAGATGGTACACACTGCAGCCACAGTGCGCCGGTGGTGGAGGGAGTGAATGTTGAAGGTGGTGGATGGAGTGCCAATCAAGCGGGCTGCTTTATCCTGAATGGTGTCGAGCTTCTTGAGTGTTGTTGGAGCTGCACTCATCCAGGCAAGTGGAGAGTATTCCATCACACTCCTGACTTGTGCCTTGTAGATGGTGGAAAGGCTTTGGGGAGTCAGGAGGTGAGACACTCGCCGCAGAATTCCCAGCCTCTGGCCTGCTCTTGCAGCCACAGTATTTATATGGCTGGTCCAGTTCAGTTTCTGATCAATGGTAACCCCCAGGATGTTGATAGTGGGGGATTCAGCGATGGTAATGCCATTGACTGTCAAGGGGAGATGGTTAGAGTCTCGCTTGTTGGAGATGGTCATTGCCTGGCACTTGTGTGGTGCGAATGTTACTTGCCACTTGTCAGCCCAAGTCTGAATGTTGTCCAGGTCTTGCTGCATATGGACACGGACTGCATCAGCATCTGACGAGTCTCGAATGGTGCTGAACAGTGTGCAATCATCAGCGAACATCCCCACTTCTGACCTTATGATGGAGGGAAGGTCATTGATGAAACAGCTGGTCCTCCTCCAGTCCTCGCACGCTCTCGTCTATTGTGAGCTCTCTTTTCCTGCAATGAGAGAGACAGAAGGAGCAGGAGTGTTCCTCCAGGCCCCACAAGAAAAGTCATGTCTCTTCTGCCTTTCCTACCGCGAAACCCTCCTGGATCCCCCTTCCCCACACCTACTTTCCGGAGGCCAGACCGGCGGAATGTTAATGAGGCCCAGGAGTTAAAATACCCCGGGCCTGTTTTCTGCTGCAACGGATGAATTTCTAACTCACCCCACCGCCCACTCACTCAAAAACCAACTGGAGTTAAGATTGGGGCTTAGTTATTTATTCTGCTTACTTTCTGCAGCCATGTAACTTGTTCTACTTCACTATACAGTTTTAGCTGTGCCCTGGAATTTCTATTACCAAATTTTGCTTTTTCACTTAGGGCCCAATTTTCTGGATCGTGCGGGACATTTTCGGGTTCCCCGAATGTCGGGTTCCGACCCGAAAAAAAATGGGTCAGCCTGCTGCACGCAATTTTCCCTCGTGGCCAATTAAGTTCCAGCGTGTGGGCAGCCTTGCTAATTGTCCATTTCCAGTCAGAAAGCCCCACAGTATGATGTCATCATTCGTGGTGCTTTTAAAGTGTCCAGCAAGCTTCTCCACCTCTGCAGGCTTCTCAACCACTCTTGCACAATGGCAGAGGAGCCTGCACCAGCTGCTGCCAGCGGCAGAGGCCGAGCTGCTGCCAAATTCAACGAGACGTCACTGCAGACCTTGATGGATGGGGTAAGGGCCCACAGGGAGGTCCTCCACCCTAGCTCAGGGAGGAAGAGGCCTCCCAAAGAGACCAGGGCTGCCTGGATGGAGGTGGCTGCAGAGGTAAACTCTCTGGGAGTCACCCGTCGCACCTGGATGCAGTGCAGGAAGCGCTTCCATGACCTTCACCGCACAGGGAAAGTAAGTACGAAGTTTCCATCACCCTCAACCTGATCCCCATTGCCTTTCCCCAACAGCACTCAGCTTCAGCAATCTCTTCCTCCACATCCCACTTCACAGTCACATCCATGCATCCTTACCCATTCCCTATCTCTCTATGCTCACATTCACATAACTATTCCACCATCCAGCCCTCACACTGCCTCTCACTCTGATGCTTGGAACACAACTGACAACACACAGGGAGGGCCCTTGGTCTTGCAGCCTCACACCATCTTTGTCTCCTTCTAAGTATCTATGCTATGCAATCTCTACACTCACTCCTGCACTCTCACTCAAACTCCACTTGTCTCTCTCATTGCAGGAAAAGAGAGCTCACAATAGACGAGAGCGAGCCAGGACTGGAGGAGGACCACCCTCAGTCGCCCACCTGAGCCCCTGGGAGAAAGCAGCGATCGAGATTGCTGGGGCTGACGTGCCTGTGGATGCTGGGGCAGGAGAGACAGGAGCAAGCCCGCAAGCTGGTGACAGAATAGTTCCCCATCTCTCTCATTGACATAGCATGAGTTGCTGATATGATTCTGAAGCCACATCATTTGGACTTATGAGCATATGCCAGATCCAATGTGCAAGTAGCCTTGCCATCACATCTCTAATTCTTTCCTTTACTCCCCCACAGGACCATCCGGGGCCCCCGTCGCCACTGCCGAGGAGGAAGAGGCTTTGCAGCCAGACTCCTCAGAGGAAGCTCCAGCCTCTGAGGGTGCAGCGTCAGCAGAAGTAAGCGCACCCAGCACCAGCGCAGACACTCACACCTCGGTGGGACCTTAGGTGTATCACAGCTCACAAGTGAGCATCAGCAGATTGTGGAGACAGGGACTGCAGTGGAGAGTCCTCATCGGAGGGCGCAGGGCTCTGCCAGCTCAGCTCAGCTGCATGTCAACCCTATGCCTCTGGGTCCATCCGCAAGAGAGGAGGTGATGGATCTCCATGCACAGATGTAGGAGTCTCTGGGAGGTTTTGTCTCCAGGGTCGCTGCGAGTGTGGAGCGAATGGAGGAGTCCATGGCGAGCATGAGCAGAGCCTTATTGGAGTCATTGGCACATCAAAGCATCACCACGGAAAGGATGGCTACCTCCGTGGCAATGCTGGCTGCAGCCGAAGAGAGGAGGGCTGCAGCAGAGGAGAGGAGGGCTGCAGCCGAGGAGAGGAGGGCTGCGGCCATGGAGGAGCTTAGTTGCCGGGGTGTCGAAAACATGGTGAGTGCTCTGAATAGAATGGCATCTCTTGAGGAGCGATGGGCATCTATTGAGCACCGAAACCAGACCTTCATGGAAGTCCCTCTGAGCAGGACTTCCAGTGCTGAGACAGATCCCCATGGCCCCCCTGATGTGCAGAAAGGTGCTCTCCAGCCACTTGCAGGTGCTGAGGGGGAGCTGACCCATGAGAGGGAGGTTGTTGGTACACCTCAAGGAAGTGGGGGCTCCTCTCCACGCGCTCACACTTCCATGCCACTTCAGAGCCCTCGGTCAGAGGCCCGCCGGAGTCCACACCCCAGTGAGATAGGAGTCTCAAGCCCTGCACAGCCGCAGGAGCAGCAGACTGCTGGCGAGCCCTCACAGGCTCGCCACCCCAGAGGACGCCCACCAAAGGTGTCGAGACAGGAGCAGCAGGAAAGCGAGCAAGGGGCCTCCACATCTGCTGAAGCCACAGGGGTAGCACTACGTAAGAGCACGCGTAAGAGAAAAATAAAGCACCACTAATCACAAGGGTAGTCACTTGGGTGAAAAGTCTTGTAAATAGTTTTAATGCCATCATTTTCCTGTACATAAAAAATCTGGTGGCAAATGCTGCAGTTATGGCGTCTGTCATTTGGCGAATGGGGATATCACATTGAGGCCTTAGGATAACTTGCAGATGTCAGCAAGCTGGTCAAATAGGTAGGAATGTGTAGGCATGGTCCACTGTCCATGGTCAGTTAAGAAGCAGTGAGGCTGCAGTGTTTGATGTACCAGGCTACGCAAATCTGCCCAGGATGAGTGCGTTCCTTGCATTCCGCCCAGCAATGTTCATGCGCACTGGTGCCGCTGGTTGGCGGGCCTCTGCAGGATGCTCGTTTCTGTCCTCCTCCTCCTCCTCCTCCTCCTCCTCCTCCTTCTCCTCCTCCTCCTCCTCCTCCTCAGCATAATCCTCCTCCTCAGCGGCTCTGTGAGGAGCCTCTTGGTCCTGCGGAATCGGCAAGCCACGACGCTGTGCCATGTTGTGAAGCACACAGCATACCACGACGATTTTGGAGACCCTGGCTGATGAGTACTGTAGGGCTCCACCTGATCTATCGAGGCATCTGAAGCGCATCTTCAGCAATCCGATGTTTTGTTCGATAATGCATCTGGTGGTAATGTGGCTGGAGTTGTAGCACTCCTCAGCTTCGCTGATGGTCTCCTCAACGGCGTCATTAGCCAAGAGCGCAGGGGATATCCCTTGTCTCCAAGTAGCCATCCTTGAAGTTCGCTTGGCAGACTGAATAGCGGAGGCACAGCAGACTGGCGCAGTATGAAGGAGTCATGGCAGCTGCCAGGGTACCTGGCACAAACATGCAAAATCACCTTCTTGTGGTCACACACCAGCTGAACGTTAAGGGAGTGGAAGCCCTTGCGGTTGACAAAAACTCCTGGATTGCGGTGGGCTGCCCTAAGGGCCACATGTGTGCCATCAATGACGCCCTGTGTTAGATCCGTGTATCTTGTTGTTGTGTCCTTCAATAATCAGACAAGAGACTGCAGGGAACGATCAACAGGTGTTTACTGAATGAGGGTTACTCTAGAACTAACTCTACAGATCACTACTCAGGGTTTATATACAGGTGTGGTCACTGCCGGTACTACAGTATACAGGAGCTGTAAAAAGTAGTTCTCCCCTTAAAGGTACATACATTAAAATTCCTCCCCTTTTAGATTAACAGTACCATAACACTCATTTAACAATTAAATATCAAACTAATTACAATTAACACTTTTAACATGCAACATTAGCTGAAAATAGTCTATTTATAAATTCAGTCTTTGGGGAGGCTTCCTGATCCTTTCTGGATAGCGCCTTTCCCGAGTGTCTTGCTCTTGGTGCGGAGGCGATTCTGGCCCCCTGTCGTCGGTTGGTTCATCCGCTTCCGATGCTACTGTTTCTGGGGTAGATGCTACCTGTACGTCGGGTTCATCACCAGGTACGTATGGGCGAGACATGGGGTTGACTCGTTCCTGTGACTCTAGGATCTGGTCAGCATGGCGTCTCACAATGTTCTCCCCAACATCCACTGTGTACATTAGTGGCCCCTGCCGTGTGCATATCGTTCCTGGTTGCCATTTCTCTGTTCGGTAGTCGCGGGCCAAGACTGGTTGCCCTACATTGAAGCTCCTTGTCGGCTTCTCATTGATGTGCTGGAATTGCTTACTCTCAACATCTCTTCGTACATTTGGCCTGAGCAAATCCAGACGAGATCTCAACCTTCGGTTAAAGAACATCATGTCCGGGGCCTGGTTGGTGACTGCATGTGTCGCATTTCTGTCGGCTAACAGGAAATTGTCCACCTTATGCTGCAGTGGAATGTCGTCATTGCACATGGCCTTTACTGCTTTTTTAAAGGTTTGTACGAACCTCTCAGCCAATCCATTTGTGGCTGGATGATACGGGGCGGATGTGTAATGCCTTACCCCATTCCTTTTCATAAATCTTCGAAACTCTTCGGATACAAACTGTGGTCCGTTATCAGAGCAAATCTGCTCTGGCAAGCCGTTCCTGGCAAAAATGGTCCGTAGGACTGCAATAGTTTTCTCCGTGGTGGTGGAGGACATTTTGATGACCTCAGGCCATTTCGAGTGCGCATCCACGGCTATTAAAAACATTGAGTCCATGAATGGACCAGCAAAATCAATATGCACCCGTTGCCATGGAGATGAGGGCCACTCCCATGGGTGTAGAGGGGCATGTGGTGGTGCATTTTGGACCTTCTAGCATCCTGAGCAGCTCTTTGTCAGGTCCTCAATTTGCTGATCGATCCCCGGCCACCACACATAAGCCCTAGCAAGGCTTTTCATTTTCACCCCTCCCAGATGACCTTCGTGAAGCTCATTGAGCACTCTCTCCCTTAACTTGGGTGGAATTACCACTCGGGATCCACACATCAAGGTCCCCTGGCATACTGACAGCTGTTCTCTTCTGGATGAGAATGCTGGCAACAGTGAGTTGCCATGTGCTGGCCATCCCTTCACCGTCAAGTCATATACCCGAGACAGTGTCGGGTCATTTCGGGTCTCCTTCTCTATACCAGTGTTAGTTACTGGCAAGCATTCAATTATAGTCGAATGAAATATTTCGACAGGATCCACTGCTGGTGCTTCCTCCGCAGTAGGCAGTGGCAGGCGTGATAGCCCATCAGCGTTTCCATGCTGTTTCGCGCCCTTATACTCGATTTCATATTGGTGCGCCCCTAGAAAAAGGGACCATCTTTGTAGCCGTTGCGCAGTCATCACCGGAACGCCCTTCTTTGGATTAAAGATGGAGACAAGTGGTTGGTGGTCAATCAGCAAGGTGAACTTCTGCCCGTGCAGATAATGATTGAACTTTTTCACTCCCCACACTAGGCTGAGGGCCTCCCTGTCAATCTGGGCGTAGTTACGCTCGGCTGAGGTTAGTGACCGAGATGCAAAGGCTACTGGCCTCTCTGAGCCGTCCGGGAATTTGTGCGACAGCACCGCTCCAATGCCATAGGGTGATGCATCACACGCCAACCGAATTGGTAGTGCTGGTTTGAAATGAGCCAACACCTCTTTTGATGTGATCAATGCTTTGCTCTTCTGGAAAGCTCGTTTACATTCGTCACTCCACTTCCATGGTACCCCCGTTTGCAGTAGGGTGTTCAGTGGGTGTAGTACGGTAGACAAATTCGGCAAGAACTTATGGTAGTAGTTCACCAGCCCGAGGAACGACCTCAGTTGTGACACATTTTCCGGTGCTGGAGCCTTGACTACTGCCTCAATCTTTTCAGGGGACTTATGTAACCCCTCTTTATCAATAACGTGGCCACAATACGAGATCTGCTTCTGGAAAAACTTGCATTTGGGGTGATTAGCTCGGAGCCCATATTCCTTCAATCTAGTGAGCACCTGCTCCAGGTTGGCGAGGTGATCACTGTCATTTTCGCCCGTGACCAGGATGTCGTCCAAATAACACTGGGTCCCTGGAATCCCTTGCAGGACTTGTTCCATTGCCCTTTGCCAAATAGCCGGAGCTGATGCTACCCCGAACACCAGCCGGTTGTATTGGTAGAGGCCTTTATGAGTGTTGATCGTGAGGTACTGTTTCGAGGCTTCTTCTACCTCCATTTGCAGGTACACCTGGGCCAGATCAATCTTAGTGAAGCGTTTCCCTCCCGATAGCGAGGCGAAAATATCTTCAATCCGCGGAAGCGGATATTGTACAGTGTGAAGGACTGGGTTCACTGTCACCTTAAAGTCCCCACAGATGCGAACCTTCTTTGGTTCCCCAGGCGTATTACTCAACGACCTCTTCATTACAGGAACGATGGGTGTAGCCCACTCGCTCCAGTCCACTTTGGACAGTACTCCTGAACGTTCCAAACCTTCCAGCTCTGCTTCGACGGCTGGGCGGATCGCATAAGGTACCGGTCTGGCCTTAAAAAACTTTGGGCTTGCATTTTCCTCTATTTTGATCGTCGCTGTTATGCCTTTTAGTGTTCCGAGTCCCTGCTGGAACACTTCTTGTGCGTCAGTTAGCATTTTGACAGTCGTCCAGGTGTGACGTCGTCATCCGTTTTGGCATCTACAGTCAGTGCTTGTATGGAATGCCAATCTAGCTGTATCTTCTGGATCCATTCACGTCCTAGTAGTGGTGGTCCTCCATCTGGCAATACATATAGGTCCATTTTTGGTGTTTCCTATATAACGTTCACCCTTATTTTTCCTTTGGGGTAGACTTTTTGCCCCGTGTACATCTTCAAGACAATCTTTGTATCTCTCAAGGGTATATGTGAGAATAGCCGCTTGTAGTCTCTTCGGTTTATGACTGTTAGGGCTGATCCTGTGTCCAATTCCATTTTCACTTGGACTCCTGCTATCTGAGCGTGACCCAGATAGTTTGGTGATCCTCCGTTTTGATCACATTATGTAGTTTCAGACAACCCAGCTCCTTGCTTCCGGAGTCTGTATCACTTTTCTGTTCGTCTGAACTACTCTCCGTCACCTTATGTACCTTCTTGTACTTCTCCTGTGGAGATTTCTTGCTGCTGGTTTACTTTCCCGACCTGCAGACTCTTGCTATGTGTCCTACTTTTCCACACTGTCTGCACACTTTGTCCTTGAACCAGCAATCCTTATGGTCGTGTGCTGTTCTGCCGCAGCGATAGCACTTCACTGTTCCGTATGACATTTCATTTGTGCCATATTCTTGCGGTCTCCGTTGTATCTCTGCCGCG
Organism: Somniosus microcephalus; assembly: GCF_052327205.1. Lineage (NCBI taxonomy): Eukaryota > Metazoa > Chordata > Chondrichthyes > Squaliformes > Somniosidae > Somniosus > Somniosus microcephalus. The sequence goes on from NC_140993.1 coordinate 150,192,994, forward strand.
TCCCGTGCTGCTGCTTCGTGTGATACTGCAATGCTGAAAGCCTTGTCCAGCGTAAGATCCTTTTCTGATAGAAGCCGTTTCTGGGTTCCTTCACTTTGAAGCCCACACACAAACTTGTCCCTTAAAGTATCTGCTAGTCCCGTTCCAAACTGGCAGTGTTTCAATAGCTTGCGCAGTTCCGTTAAATACTCAGCATTACTTTCATCTTTATGCTGGTTCCTTTTGTGAAACTTAAATCTTTCTGCTATCAGCAGCGGTGTGGGGTTTAAGTGGTCCTGTAGGATTGACACTATGTTTTCAAAATCCTTTTCTACTGGCTTCTCTGGGGTTACTAGGTTTCGTAGTAAGCCATACGTTTTTGCACCCATTGAATTCAACAATACCAGCGCTTTCTTGTCATCTGGCACTTAATTCGCCTTGCAGTATACTTCTATGCGTTCGACATATGTCGTCCAATCTTCGACTTCATTGTCGAACGCTGTGATACTGCCACTCTTCGGCATTTTTGGGTGTGGTTAGACTTTCTTCCCCGCTGCGGCTTAAAATGGCATCTCCTGCGCTTTCCTTTCTTCCCCGCTGACGCTGCTCGGCCCTTGAACACCAGCTGCGCTCTGCGCGTTTTCCTGCGCGCCTCTCTCCCCCGTTGATGCTGCTCGGCCCTTGAACAGCAGCTGCGCTCTGCTCTCTCTCGCATCTCTCCCCCGTTGACGCCACTCGGTCCTGAACACCGGCTGCGCCCTGTGCGCTCTACCCTCTCTCTCCCCCATCGACGCTGCTCGGCCTTTTTCTGTGCCATCGGTCGGCTCTAGCCGCCGCTGTCCGGGAAGGGTCTGCGCAGTACCTGTTGCCAGCCCGTTTCGCTGGACCACCGTGACTGGAAAGCCAAGCCTGGCTCTCGACAGCCTCCCCTGCGATGCTCAAATCTCCGCTGGATGACTGGGGGGCTTCCCGTGGTCGACGCCCGTGCTTCTGGACTCGGCCTTCGTCCACTGTTCTCCAGGAGCGAATCCCTGGGAGGTGATGCAGAGTTGCAGGTAGGTTTGAATCTGCTCGTTGCCAATGTTAGATCGGTGTATCTTGTTGTTGTGTCCTTCAATAATCAGACAAGAGACTGCAGGGAACGATCAACAGGTGTTTACTGAATGAGGGTTACTCTAGAACTAACTGTACAGATCACTATTCAGGGTTTATATACAGGTGTGGTCACTGCTGGTACTACAGTATACAGGAGCTGTAAAAAGTAGTTCTCCCCTTAAAGGTACATACATTACACCCTGCACTCACGCCCTCACACTTGCGCGATCCCTGGTGAAATGGATGTGATTGTGCGCGAGGGCAAAGAGGGCATCGGTTACCTGTTTGATGCAAGTGTGTGCGGCCGCCTGGGAGATGCCACTGATGTCTGCTGCTGATCCCTGGAAGGAGCCTGAGGCATAAAAGTTGAGTGCGGTGGTGACTTTGATGGCCACTGGTAAGGAGTGTGGACCTGGTGCTCTGGGCTCCAGGTCTTGCTGCAGCATTGCGCAGATGTCAGTCACAACCTCTCGTGAAAGTCGGAGCTGCCTCTGGCACTGCTGCTCAGTCATGTTGAGGTAGCTGACCCTGTGTGTAGACCCTATTTGGGGGGTATCTCCTGCGCCGACGGCCTTCCATGCGCTGGCCCCTTCTGGCCTGTGCTGCCCCAGGTCGCTGAGCCGCAGCCTGCCGCTCCTGCTGGTGCTGCTGCTGTTGCTGGAGTTGCTCCAGCCTCCTCTGCTGTTGGAGATCCTCTAATGCCAGGAAGGGAAGGAACAAAAGGCCTCCCATGCTTCTGGCAGATGCCTCCATTGAGGAGGCGCTGAGTTAGGGTGGTGAGAGGGGCTTCCCAGGAGCTCACACTGGAGAAGCGTGTGAGGCTCCAACCTTCCACAGCTGTGCCTAAGCCTTGAACAAGTTGCCCCAAGCCTTCAGCAACAAGGTCCTGCAGCCTGCAAATGCTGTCTGATTAAATCTCTTCAGTCCTGATTGACCTGCAGCTGAAAGCAAGAAGCCAACTCTGTTCACGCCAGGTTTCATCAGCGGTGTTCCCACCAGGCATGTTTTATGTGGGAAAAGGCAGAAAATTGCAAGGGCCCTTGAAAATAGGATTAAACATGCCAATAATTGATCATTAGGCTCCCGCCGACCATTCCTGCCTGCGGCGGGCGGGACTGATTCGGGTTGCGCTGAAACACAGGGGCGAAAGTCGGGCAGGGAATCGGGCGGGGGGGCCGCGACCCCCTATTTCTGCGATTTTCGGCCCCCGCCCGCCTGAAAACCCGCCGGACGGCTGGGAGAAAATCGGGGCCTTAATCTTCCCAAGCCCACAAAATGTCAACATATTAGAAAACTCATAACTTTCATTGCTGTAGACCCAGTTGACCACCATGTAGAATTTTTTTTTTAATTCATTCACGTGACGTGGGCATCGCTGGCAAGGCCAGCATTTATTGCCCATCCCTAATTGCCCTTGAGAAGGTGGTGGTGAGCTGCCTTCTTGAACCGCTGCAGTCCCTGTGGTGAAGGTACTCCCACAGTACTGTTAGAGAGGGAATTCCAGGATTTTGACCCAGCGACGATGAAGGAACGGTGATATAATCAGGAGGTGTGTGACTTGGAGGTGGTGGAGTTCCCAAGCACTTGCTGCCCTTGTCCTTCTAGGTGGTAGAGGCCAGGGGTTTGGGAGGTGCTGTCGAAGAAGCCTTGGCAAAATGCTGTAGTGCATCTTGTAGATGGTACACACTGCAGCCACGGTGCGCCGGTGGTGGAGGGAGAGAATGTTTAAGGTGGTGGATGGAGTGCCAATCAAGCTGGCTGCTTTGTCCTGCATGGTGTCGAGCTTCTTGAGTGTTGTTGGAGCGGCACTCATCCAGGCAAGTGGAGAGTATTCCATCACACTCCTGATTTGTGCCTTGTAGATGGTGGAAAGGCTTTGGGGAGTCAGAAGGAGGTGAGACACTCACCACAGAATACTCAGCCTCTGACCTGCTCTTGTATGGCTGGTCCAGTTAAGTTTCTGGTCAATGAGGACCCCCAGGATGTTGATGTTGGGGGATTTGGCGACGATAGCTTGGTTGAATTAAAGCATAAATTGTCATCTTAGCAGTATACTGATTATTATATAGTTCTGCTCACAGTTTAACCTTTAAATTGATGGTCATAGCACTTGCTGCAGTAACTTGGAGAGGCTCTTTTCATACAGCAAAAAAAAGTTATCAGTACTATGGCAGATGTTACTGAACTAGAAATTTCTCTGTACATAGTTTTTTGGGTAGGGGTTGAAGAGAAATTTGGTAACGGTAGCTGAATGTAGTTATTTCTGACCCTTTGAAAAGTTTGAGGGTGGTCTTGACTTTTTGCAATAGTGTAAAACGGGTAGAGCGAATCAGCAGCCCATTTTACATTTCTTCCGATATTTATTTCCATTGACTGCAATGGAAAAAGAAATTGAGTGAGATGTAAAACGGGCTGCCGTTCACTATCACCTATTTTACACTATCGCACAAGGTCAAAATCACTCCCAGTGTGTCTTAAAGGGTTTGCAGTGAGTTAGAATACTGCACTTTCATCTCTGGAACATGGTTTTGTTCCAGGGGCTTATTGTAGGTCAGCCGGTTATGTTTTCCTGAGCTGCCCTGCCCGCTGTGCGGTTGCGAATCGCTTTCCCCTTCCTGATTCTGAGTTCAGGACTTATCGAGTGGTAACAAGGACAAACGAACAGACCAGTGGATTGGTGCAAGGAAAACCAATGTTTATTAATTAGAAAAGCTAACACTACAAGAAAAACAGTATTATACAGAAGATAAAAGAAATCGCTATGGATGCAATACAGTTTTACACTTAACGGGAGAAGAAACGGACACAACGAGGGAAAAATTCTAAAATCACAATTTTGTAATTCCCCTTTAACTCCCACCCTTACACCTAGCTAGGTTGTCTTGTGACAGCCAGAAAGATAATGCTCACCGGTGAAACAGATGAAAAGGCCTGGCCCTTGTGCCCCGCTGCTGCCGTCGAAATGTGCTTGCGATGCTTTCTAGATGGTTTTCCTTCTTGGTTGCTAGCAGACAAACAGGACACTGGGCCGAGGCGAAGAGAGAGAGAGAGAGGTGCTGGGCCGCCCCAGTTATATCCTCTCGGCAATGGGTCATTATCGTGCCTCATCAGTCCGTTCCATTGTCCGATTTGGGCTCGAAAATGTAAGACAAGAGGACCTTGATTTTGGCCCATTTACGTTGATGGCACCGATCAGTACCACAACTGCCTTTCCATTGTTTTCTGAATGTCCTTAATTGTTCTGAATGTTCCTCAATTGTTCTGAATGTTCCTCAATTGTTCTGAATGTTCCTCAAGCAACTGGGACTATCTCCGCCCGAACTTAGATTGTGTAGGCAAACAATTGATAACCTGCCTCAGGGCGTGAATACAACTGAGCTTGCCTCACTGCATTGTTCAAATTAAACATGCAGTCTGTGAAGCTATCAGAAAATCCATATGGATGCCGCAGGCCCTTTGGCCATGTGTCTGACCGCAGCCATTTTGAGAGGCCCTGGATTTTTAAAACACAGTCACTCCAAGGTTTCTTCAATAACTCCAATTAATCTTCGGGGGGGAGGGAACATACGAAATTTTGCGAATCCCTTCAGTCCCCCCTGTGGATACTTAAACTTGCTTGAAGTGTCCATTCAAGGTGAGCAAAATTTCTGACCGCCGCAAACAATCCTCCCCTTTATTACCTATCCCCAATCCCTCGACACATACATTCCCTTACTTGGAGAGAGCCCCGGTGTACGGCAGGCATTCGGATAGAAAACAAGGTTGAATTACAACAATCCCAGCACGGAGGGGTCCAAATACCCCTGCACCACTTGGGATGAAACAGTATTTCACATACTATGCATTCTTTATTAAAATAATGAAACAGGCTGCCATCACTCGCAAGTGATGCATCACAGAACTCACACGGGTGTTCCGTCTACCCGAGCATACTGGTCCTTCCATACCCTTTGTGTTCTAACTACCACCTCGGGACTCCTTTTCCTACACTGGACGCAAACCAGGTAGAGGATGATCCCGAGCTGACAGATTACTAGTATGTGCGATGCCAGATGAATCCAGGAGGGGACCTCTATATTCTCAAAGATGTCCCACCAGGGTGGGGTCATAATACTGAGAATATCGGCCCCTATCTGGACAGTCTTCTGTTCCAGCGTGTAAAAGTGTTTTTGGGAAACCACTACTGCTTTTAATAGTTTAACGAGGTGTTCTGGGAGAGGGGGGATCTGGTAGCCGAAGTGGGCTACATACTTTTGGAGGTTGGTGAAATTTTCTTTCACAGTGAGGTGAACAGTGGATGGTTCAGGGATGGGGACAATTCGTGACTGTGCCACTTGAACTTCTGCCTCGGGTTTAAAGCAGAAACTGCTGTCACTCACCGCGCACCAGCTGTGCTGACCGTGCTGGTAGTGGGATGCTGCTGTGGTGACGCAGTATGTCCCACCTCCTATATACGCCACCTGGGGGGGGACATGGTCTTGTGCCATGGCTTCCATGGTGCAGTTTATAGGCTTCGCGTCAGCAGCTCTGAACCCGCACTGTGGATTTGAATAGGCGTTCAAGTGCTGGGGACACAGGATTATGTGTGATCCCCGGCTACGGCACCCCGAGAGGTCAGTACCCGTCATAACATGCTCCCACTTTATGACGTAGGGCGGGACCGCTGTAAAACGAATGTGTGCACCCCCCTGAATGACTCCAATGTTCTCCACCCTGTACACCGGTGCAGGTCGGGCCGTCCCGCCCATGACTGGCATCCTTACAACTATTCCTATGATGGTGTGGTTGGAACGCCCACAGTCCACTGGGACTGGGTAGGCCTCAGAAGCTAGGCGGAGCTGGCACGGACTTAATGTGTTCTCAAAAGGGTGGAGGGCTGCGAGGTGCTTGTTGCTGATCCAGGACGGGACCAAACCTTGTTTTAGATCCTCCAGATTATTGCGGCCCTCGCCTAGCAACCATGCCCCGTACAAAACGCACACCTCGTTTTGCGCCGCCTGGTCTGACGCATTCCGATCCTCCCTAATGAGCGCATTCACCGTCTTTGCATGCTTCTCCAGCTCCGCTATGATCTCCTTTAAATGGAGAGTCATGGCCTGGTCTTCGTGCAGTTCCGAACCCACCACCTTATTCTCATCAGTCAAAACCTTCTTTAACTGGGCCTTTAAACCGTTGATCTGCGACTGCAGTTCAATGTCATCTAAACTATTAATGACCGAAGACCCCGTATTAAAACCTGTTAACACATCGTTAACACTACCCCTCTTTTGTCTCCCCACCCAGTCCCCAGCCTCGCGGCTATGCGTATATTATTTGGTCTTATCGACCTCCGAAAAATCGAATTCATAAAACCTTTGAAACGTTTCTTTTAACAGGGCTTGATATAGTTTGGCCGTCTCTGCAGGGCACCACGCGGGCAAGTGCACCTCTGTGAGATTTAAAATCACCGAGGCCACCACGTAATGCACCCCTTGATACAGCACCTGGTCTGTGGGTATCAGCACTAGGCCGTTCCCTGGTCCCTTGGTGGTGGTGGGGCATCCCTCTGCTACAGTCTGTGACGTCGGGGCCTTGGGCAGGGGCTGTCGGGGACGGGTCACTAATTCAGTGGCATTAACCGAGATTGGGGAGTATGGGATTGCGCATGCGTCCAGGCACGATTCCCAATCCATCCCCCTCCCGTTATCTTGCCACTGGCTGCGGAAAATGATGGAAATGCCTGTGGGGCAGACCTTCTCTGAACCCCACATACAGACATAGATCCCCTGATCCGGTTCCCACCATTTGTCCCAGCACACACTTAACCCTCCCTGGGTCCCTGTGATGGTCCTGTGGGTGTTATTCCCTAACCTCTCCCACTCTACCCTGGGGTTCCCCATATCCTTACTTAATTTTCTAAGCCACCACCACCTATCCAGGGGAACGTTGCCTTTACATGACAAACATATTCCTTTTCCCACGGTGACGCTAATCCTTGGGGTGACAATTCGTATCCTCGGGCACTGGAGGGAGGTCTCCCCATATGAAAAACCGGTCTGGCTCGAGTACTGGGTCGAATTTGACCCCAGCCATCCGGGCCAGCTCCCCTCGTGAGTGTACAAGGCGATTTCATCTGCCTCGCGTAGGCCACTCCCATCGTGGGCTAAGGGCGCCGTTTTTCCGGAGCATCCGAAGATGTGGTGGTCCTTGGTGTCACCCCTTCTCGCGAGGCTCAGCCCAGACAGGGCGAGCAGGATCACGCCTCCGAACATTCCCTTTTAATTCCCTGTAAAAGATAAAGAACATCTAGCCGGGCTCCCTGTAGGCTTCCTGGCTCGGGTGAAGTGTGAGCGGGTCCCTCGACCTCGGCTCACGTAGACAACACTGGAACGGTTCCATCTTAAAATTACACTACGGTTCCACACCTTATAATTAACCTAAACATCCTAACTTAAAACTACAAACTTAACTGCTAAAGTTATATACATCTGCCGCCCGTCTCCGAGCGGCCAGCTCAAATTCTGTCAGGACTGCTGCAGGCTGCTCCCTGCGGCATGGCTGTACTGACCTTTACTTCCGGCCCCTCACAGCCCGTGACTGCTGGCTGAGGACCTTTGTCTTTCGACTTAACTTTAACACGGGAGGTAGCCCCTTTAAACTGGGGAGCCGGCGACCATGTCTTCCTAGGCTGGGGTGTCCGAGGGGACCTCCTAGGAAGTGCTATTGGTGGGGCTACCCTGGTGAGCGGACCCTTGCTGTGGGTCACAGTCCTCGCTGGCTGGGGGCTTTTCCCCTGTGGCTCCTCCCTTCCCAAGTCTGAGCTGGGGACAAGCAACCCCTCGCTGCCTGCTGCCGGTGGCTGGGAGTTTTCCTCTCCAGGTTCAAAACCTGGGTCGGGGGCGGGACTACCTGCCTCGGGCTCCTCCCCCTCCCCATCTGAGTCCCAGAAGAGAGTGGGAGTGGTTTGGACAGGGGCCTGGGTGACTCCTCCCCTGACACACGCGACTGCGCCTGCATGTGCTGCCTGTGAGCTGGGACCTGCTGGGAGCTGAGGATTTCTAACCTCGGGTTGGATCCCAGCTGCCTGCTTTTTCGCCTCCGGTCTAAACAGCTTACATTGGTTTATATGAAACCATTTCATCCGCCGGGGCAATTTTACGGCGTAAACCATGGGGCTGGCTTTATCTACTATGCTATAGGGTCCCATGTACAGTGGCTCCAAACTCCCTACTCGGGCGTAGTTCCTCACCATTACCTGGTCCCCTATCTCCCACTGATGACTTTTGTTAGGCTCGAGCAGCAATCAGTTATTCCGATGCTGCTTCCCCATACTACCTGCTGCCTGTTCGTAAATCTGCTTCAGGCACTCGAGGAGTGTTCGGGCAAATTTATCCCGGTTTCCCTCCCGAAGCTGCCCTTCAGTAAGAACTGGGGCTAGGACATGGGTGGGGGTTCTCATGACCCTACCGGTCATGAGCTCGTGCGGGGAATACCCCGTACTCTTTGACTGACTGGCCCGGATCCCCATGAGGACTAGAGGCAGGACCTCTGCCCATTTTTGGGGCGAGTCCACTGTCTCCTTCCTCAGCCTTTCTTTGACGGTGCGGTTCATGTGTTCCACAATCCCTGAGGACTGTGGATTGTGGGCTACGTGCCACTTCCCCTGAATACCGAGCAGCATAAGGGTATTCTGCATGACCCGGCTGGTGAAGTGGCTTCCCTGGTCGGACTCCACAAACTGGGGTAGCCCCCACCGCGAGAACACCTCCTGTACCAAGATCCTTGCAGTCCCTAATGCTGTGGCTTTTCTACAGGGGAAGGCCTCGACCCACTTGGAAAACACGTCCACCAGGACGAGGCAGTATTTGTAGCCTCCCTGGGTGGTGGGCAGGGGCCCGATGTAGTCGATCTGGATCGACTGCCATGGTCCCTCTACCCTCCTAACGTGTCCCATGGGCACCTTCCTTCTGTGGGGGTCGGGGTTATTTGCAGCGCACACAAGACAGCTAGCGCAGAACTCGCGGACATCTTCCCGGAGTCCTGGCCACCATCCCGCCTGTTCCACCCGCTGCCAGGTGGCCTCAGGCCCGGGGTGTCCCGCTCCCGGCCCTTCATGGGCCAGTTGAAGGAACTCCCTCCGGTGCTGCTGGGGTACTACCCACTGTCCTTCCTTGAACAGCATGCCTTCTCTTATGGAGAGGGCTGCCACGCCGTAAGGGCCTTCTATCCTCCTACCCTCGCTCACTGCGCTAGTGACGGTTTTCAGGACAGGGCTAATGCTACCCTTAAGTTCCTCTGGGTCCCACCCCTGCCTCTAACTGCCGCCACGGGCCCGGACCCATAGGGGTCCCAGAAAATGCCGGTGCGGGCACCCTCCTTGGCCAGCGTGTCGGCTTGCTGGTTGCCCTGGCTGCGGGGTTCTGTGGAGGAGTGGGCCTTCACTTTGTGGATGAAGACCTTGCCTTCCTCCCCCACGACTGCCAGGATTTTCTCCAGCAGGGGTTTTACTGTTAAGGGCCTCCCGTCGGCGGAGGTATATCCGCGACGGGACCAGATGGCCAGGTATTCCGTGCACCAGTTGCAAGTGAACATACTGTCCGAGCAAATCGTGTATGGGGTGGAAAAGATTTCGGAGTGGGTAACCACGTACACCACCGCGGACAGTTCAGCCTGCTGGGCGCTCATGGTGCTGGGGAGCTTGATCGCCAAGGCAATGTTAGCCGATGGGTCATAGACTCCACATCCCGTGAGACGTTCACCAGCGGATACCATGCTGGAACCATCTACATAGATCTCACGGCCTGTGGGATGTATCCCGGCCCGTAGACCAATGTTCACCTCCCATACCCCTTCTATGGAACACTGATGGACTGTTCCGGGATATACCATGTTAGCCGTGAGCTTTGGCTCGCAAAGGCCCCTCACCCTCAGATCCATCTGGGAAAGGAGGAGGGTCCAGCGCGCAATGCGGGCACTGCTGACTGTCCCATCTTTAATCCTCCCGTCCAGAAGCATCTGGGTGGGCGTGTGATGCGTGAGGAGGGTGATAGGAGAGGTGCCTGTGAAGATCAAGGATCTTTTCACGGCCCAATACGTGGCCAAAAGGTGCCGCTCGCAAATTGAGTAGCTCCTTTCCACATCAGTGAGTGCTCTGGAGGAGTAGACCACGGGTCTTAGCCTGCCGTGCCGCTCCTGGAGCAGCACAGCATTGAGATTATCCCCACTGGCCGCTACCTCCAGAAAGAACTCTCTTCCCTCCATCTATCGCTCCCAGGGCTGGTGCGGTCTGCAGGTCCCTCTTGAGCTGGACAAATGCTGCCTGGCACCCCTCATCCCAAGACCACTCCACTCCCTTGTGTAGGAGTCGGAGCAGAGGGGCTGCCGTGGCTGCATAATCCTCAATAAAATCCCTGCAGTACCCGGTTAGCCCTAAGAACGACCTCACACCCCTCACAGTACTGGGGACTGGTAGCTCTTGGACCACTTCCCTCCTAGCCCTGTCTATGGCTCGTTCTCCTGCGCGGACGGTCAGGCCCAGGAATTTAACTTCCCGCTGGCCGATCTGCGCCTTCTTTGGGTTGACCTTAAACCCTTTACTCTGGAGCAGCTCCAGCAATTCGGCCAGTAGCGGGCCATGCTCTCCGACTGAGTCAGTAAACAAGAGCAGGTCGTCTACATACTGCACCAACTGGGTGGGCTGGCTAAATTCCTTTAAACTACTCACCATGCACTGGTGAAAGATGCTGGGGCTGTTATGAAAACCTTGCGGCAAGCAATTCCAAGTATACTGTTGCCCTTTAAAAGTAAAGGCGAACTTATACTGGTCTTCCCTCCTTAAGGGGATCGACCAAAACCCATTCGAAATATCCAGCACCGTGAACGTAGTCGCGGATGCTGGAATGCTTCCGATGAGGTCGGCGACTGCTGCCACTGTGGGGGCACACGCGGGGATATTGCTGTTGAGCACCCGATAGTCCACCGTGGCTCTCCATGAATTGTCCGGTTTCTTGACCGGCCAAAGCGGAGAATTAACATGGGTGGCTATGGGCCTCAACACTCCCTGTTGCACCAACGAGGATATGGCCATCTCCATATCGGGCTCTGCTTCTCTAGGAAAGTTATACTGCTTCTGTGGCCGGGCCATGGGGTCCCCGTCTACCCTGACCTCAAACCCAGTGACCCTCCCGCAGTCGTGTTTGTGTGTGGCGAACGCAGCTAGGTGAGCCTGCATGAATGCTTTAAATTCCTCCGGGACATCCTCCACCATGAGCCCGAGGTCATAACCTCCTTTCAGCTTCACAGTACACAGGGTTCCCTTCCCTTCTTTTCCTGGGATAACTACCACGCCATTCTCCTCACCCGTGTCAGCTCCCCAAAGGCAATGATTTCGGAGATCCACGAGGATCCCGTGGCCCACGATGAAGTCAGCCCTGAGGATCCCCTTTCCTCCCTCCGCTTCCCACCTCGCCAGGACACACGTCCACTTGGTTTGGAGTGGGCCCAGGCAGATTGAGAGCGGCTTGGAGAATGCTCCCGCCTGTTCCTTACCGGTGAACCCCGATAGAATGTATGGAACTCCGCTAGACAGAGGTGAGGTGGTGGGGTTAGCTGCATGGATCACGGTGCATGATGCCCCCGTATCCAGCAAATAAGTCCCTTTAACCTTCTCTACCTCCATCTGCACGAGCGGTTTCTTCCATCCATCATACCGGAGAGCACACAGGTAGACAGGCTGTGCGGGCTCTAGTCATTGCGGGGCTTCGTCAGAGGGGATTGAGGGAGCTACCACACTGGTAGTGGCTGCTATTTTTCCCTGGCTGGCCATAAAAGATCGCATGGCCTCAAAAAATGACTCCACGGCAGCGGGGGTAATTCCTGTCTCTGCCTCCCCCGTCGCTGCCTTTTGGGCTGGGGCGGGGGGATTCTTTCCCTTGGTGTCCTTCCAGGGGTTTTTACAAACTTTGCGCCAGTGGCCGTCCTTCCCGCACCCATAGCAGTTTAACTTAGCCTGGGCGGGACGATTCCCTTCCTGGTGTCATTCCCTTTTATGCTGGGCCCCTGGTTTAACCTTGTGGACTTTCCCCTTGGGTTGGGGCGTCTCGATACCCCTGATATTTCTAAACGCTACTGTGAGCTGGCGGATCACCGTTTCTTCGGTGGTCTGGGGGCCTCGGGGGTCAAACCAGGCTGCAGCTTGAGTTCGAATTTGGGGCAGGCAGTTTGTTGTGAGACAGCGGAGCCAATGGGCCAATTGATCTCTGTTCAGGAATGCCCGCATTGGCATTCCCGGGCATGCGCTCCGGTAGACTGGCCACAGCCTGTCTGCAAACGCCTGTGGGGACTCCCCGGGGAGCTGTACCGTTTTTTCCACCCGGGCGAACGGACTCCCGTCATTTAGTCCCATGGCCTCCAATATCTCATCCCTTAACTCCTCGTAATCCTTCTGCCCCTTTTTGCACTCATCTGATAAGGTTTGGAGGAGGTCACTACCCAGAGAAAACAGCAGCATTTTTGTTTGTTCTGCTTCATCGCAGTCATTAACGCACGCTGCCTGCTCTATCTCACGGAAGTGTAGAGAGGGGTCTCCCTTCACTGTAAGCTTAGGGATATGGCTAACCATGGCCCTGAGCTGTTGGGTGCCATGCGGCACTACAAACTGGTTCTGCATGGCCCCTAGGTCCTCGCCATCGGCGGGCGGGCCATACCTCCGTTGTCGGAGGGGGTACACTGGTCCCGGTCCCGGTCTCTCTACCAGGGCTTGCTGGGTCTCCCCTAATGCTTCATCCTCCACCCCCCCTTGCTGCCAGACCTCCTGAAAACTCGGGGCTATGGGTGGTGGCCGTGAAACCTCTGGTTCCCTAACCAGTGTCGTTCTGGGAGCTGCCTGTGGGACTTCCCTGCTTGGGTTGCCGGTAAAATCCGACTGGCCTGCCTTCGGGCTAATGAGGCATACCATGCCCTTCGCCCTCGCTAAAGCCATGCTCAAGCTTTCTATTTCTTGCCTGCAGGGGCCATGATCTGCCTCCTCAAACCCCCGCGCGCAGGCCAGCTTATAGGCTGCTTTTACTTCGCCTACCTTTTCCTCCTGTGCCTTCAGTTCCCCCGTGAGGCGGCCAATCTCCGTCTTTAATCTCCTCTCTTTCTCCCTGGATTCTCTTGCCTGATATTCTACGTGTTCTGCCCTGAACCTAGCGCTCCCCTCCAGCTCAGCTATCTTGCCTTCCAGCCTTTCTACCCTGGCCTGGTGCTCACGCTGCACTTCAGCGGCCTGGCTTTCCATGTGCTCTACCTTCCCCCGATGGTCCCGGACCATCGCTGCCCTCTCCTGGCTTACAGCCTCCAGGGCCACTAGCACCTTCCCTTCCGCTGCAACCTTTTCCTGCAGCTCCCGGGACAAATGCCTTATTTTAGTTTCCTTACTGGCCACTGCTTGGTCCAGTATCAGAACCTGCTTTTTATAACACATAAGCCATACCGCTTTTTCAATGCCCTTGCGGCGCTCTTTACTAGCCGTCCACTGGGCGGCTGCCTCTAGGGGACGCTCGGCTTTTAACATATCGCTCACCCACTTTTTCGCGATATTTACCTTGCCGCACACATAGGTAGACAACCTTTCCTCCACTGCGGATTCCTCCTCCGCACCACTGTCTGCCTTGTTACACACTTTTGCCATACCTCCTACCTGGCTCGCCATTTCTGTAGGGGCTTTTGTTCCAGGGGCTTATTGTAGGTCAGCCAGTTATGTTTTCCTGAGCTGCCCTGCCCGCTGTGCGGTTGCGAATCGCTTTCCCCTTCCTGATTCTGAGCTCAGGACTTATCGAGTGGTAACAAGGACAAACGAACAGACCAGTGGATTGGTACAAGGAAAACCAATGTTTATTAATTAGAAAAGCTAACACTACAAGAAAAACAGTATTATACAGAAGATAAAAGAAATCACTATGGATGCAATACAGTTTTACACTTAACGGGAGAAGAAACAGACACAACGAGGGAAAAATTCTAAAATCACAATTTTGTAATTCCCCTTTAACTCCCACCCTTACACCTAGCTAGGTTGTCTTGTGACGGCCAGAAAGATAATGCTCACCGGTGAAACAGATGAAAAGGCCTGGCCCTTGTGCCCCGCTGCTGCCGTCGAAATGTGCTTGCGATGCTTTCTAGATGGTTTTCCTCCTTGGTTGCTAGCAGACAAACAGGACACTGGGCCGAGGCGAAGAGAGAGAGAGAGAGGTGCTGGGCCGCCCCAGTTATATCCTCTCGGCAATGGGTCATTATCGCGCCTCATCAGTCCGTTCCATTGTCCGATTTGGGCTCGAAAACGTAAGACAAGAGGACCTTGATTTTGGCCCATTTACGTTGATGGCACCGATCAGTACCACAACTGCCTTTCCATTGTTTTCTGAATGTCCTTAATTGTTCTGAATGTTCCTCAATTGTTCTGAATGTTCCTCAAGCAACTGGGACTATCTCCGCCCGAACTTAGATTGTGTAGGCAAACAATTGATAACCTGCCTCAGGGCGTGAATACAACTGAGCTTGCCTCACTGCATTGTTCAAATTAAACATGCAGTCTGTGAAGCTATCAGAAAATCCATATGGATGCCGCAGGCCCTTTGGCCATGTGTCCGACCGCAGCCATTTTGAGAGGCCCTGGATTTTTAAAACACAGTCACTCCAAGGTTTCTTCAATAACTCCAATTAATCTTCGGGGGGGAGGGAACATATGAAATTTTGCAAATCCCTTCACTATCACCTATTTTACACTATCGCACAAGGTCAAAATCACTCCCAGTGTGTCTTAAAGGGTATGCAGTGAGTTAGAATATTGCACTTTCATCTCTGGAACATGGTAATAAATGTATCTCAAACAGATTAGACAAAAATAACATCTCTCTGATGTCTGTTGGGCCCCTAAGTCAGGGATGTCCGACCTGTTGGAGCCGGTACCAAATACTCGTGTCAAAACCAGTGAATGAGCTTTATGATTACGCAGAAGAGCAAGCTCCATTACACCAAAATGTGGAATGACACACACACAGAAATCAAGAAACAAAAATCCAGATCCCCAACACAGGAAAGCACGGGCCCTATACCACAGAAATTCCAAACCAACAAACACAAAAAAATTCAAGTCAACCCCCTTCCCACTGTCCTCACCCCCATCCTTCTGTGCCGCCACCACCGTCCTGCCACCTCCTTCTTCTGCCTCAAAGTTTAAAAACTGGAATGATTCAAAGATTTACATTTCCAGACAGGAAGACTAATTGGTCTAAATCAAGGACCAGTGTAGGAATCGTCAGATCCCTAACTGAAGCACTGAGGTCGAGTCAGTCCGATAATAAAACGAAGTTTAATAGGAACTAGAGAACAAACAATTGCACGCAGGAGAAATAATCAACAGGTCTTTTCTGGTGCTGGTTTCACGAGGTCTGAGTTGGGAACCTCCCACTCTCTAACGTCATGACGTCATGACATTTCCCGCCGTTCGGGGCATCACGTGACCAACGTGATGACGTCATTGCGCTGATTCTGGGGCTTATCCAGAACGGTTATTTACATACAGTAAACAAACATAGGTGCTGTAGCACTCTGTTAAAGGCAGTTATACATTTATACAGGAGTCCGTTGGTGGCTTTGCCACATGCGCCCCCCCAGAAGTGTCTTTAACCTCAAAAGTCAATCGCAGAGGAGGTCGGACAAGCCTGTCCGAACGACTCCGATATTCCCGGAGAGGAATGGGCTGGTCAGACGATGAGCTGGTCTGTGGAACAGTCGGGTCAGACGAGGTGGTCACGGGCAGCCGCCCACGGCGCGGTGGCTGCGCTGCCTCGACCGATTGCTCAAGGTCCAGGTGTGCAGCCTTGAGGCGGTCCACGGAAATGTGGTCAGGCTTGCCCCCGACGTCCACTAAAAAACTCTTGGCGCCCGCCTGCAGTACCTGGAAAGGGCCTGTATATGGAGGCGTGAGAGGACTACGGTGGGCGTCATGCCGGACGAAAATGAATTTAGCCCACATAAGCTCCGGCGGAACGTGGGACGCGGGCAACCCGTGATGCGACGTCGGAATGGGCCGGAAAGATTGCGCTGCGGCCCGGTGAGCCTCCAGTTGTTCGGCCGCCGACCAAGGACGCGTTGGTGATGGAAGAAACTCGCCGGGCACCCGGAGCGGCTGGCCATAAACCAGTTCGGCGGCCGATGCCTGCAGGTCCTCTTTAGGCGCTGTGCGTAACCCAAGCATCACCCACGGCAGCTTGTCCATCCACGCGGTCCCCTGGAGGGTGGCCCTCAGCGACGCCTTCAAGGACTGATGAAAACGTTTGCATAATCCATTGGCTTGCGGATGGTAAGCCGTGGTCCGATGGAGCTTGGTGCCCAAACCCAAGGCTATGGTGTTCCACAAAGCAGACGAGAATTGCGGCCCGCGATCCGACGAAATATCAGATGGAACGCCGAAACGTGCAACCCAGGATGAAAGAAAAGCCCGGGCGACATCCGCGGAGATGGTGGACGTCAAAGGAATGGCCTCCGGCCACCTGGTGGTATGGTCGACTATGGTCAGAAGATGTGTGAAACCTTGTGACGGCGGTAGCGGGCCCACGAGGTCGACGTGGACGTGATCAAAACGCCTCTCCGGTACCTCGAATACGGCGACGGGAGCTTTGACGTGGCGCTGCACCTTAGCCCTCTGGCACACGATGCAGGTGTTGGCCCAGTCACGGACATCTTTTCGCATTCCCCTCCAGACGAACTTGGAAGCCAGCAATTTTGTGAAGCCCGCACACCCGGGTGCGCAAGCCCATGAATGGCATCGAAAACGTTCCTACGCCAGGACAACGGAACGATTGGGCGGGGGTCTCCCAAGGAGACGTCGCAGAGCAAGGAGGTGCTAGCCGAGTGGAAAAGCACATCCGCTGGCTGCAGGCAGGACAAGTCAGTGCGGAAAGCCTGCATTTCCGGATCAGCTGCTTGGTCAGCAGCCATGAGTGAATAATCGAGTCCCAGCTGGACGGCCTGGACAGTCGCACGCGAGAGGCAATCGGCGACCACGTTGTCCTTGCCGGCCACATGCCGGATGTCGGTGGTGAACGCGGAAATAAAGGTGAGCTGTCGTTGCTGTCGAGCTGACCACGGCTCAACCGTCTTGGCCATGGCAAACGTCAGGGGCTTGTGATCCACAAACGCGGTGAATTGGCGTCTCTCCAACAGAAAACGAAAATGGCGGATGGCCAGAAACAACGCCAACAACTCCCTGTCGAACGTGCTGTAGCTGCGTTCGTTACGACGCAATTGGCGACTAAAAAACGCCAGTGCTTGCCACGTCCCGTCGACCCATTGCTCTTGCACGGCGCCTACGGAGTAGTCCGAAGCGTCAGTTGTAAGCGCGATGGTGGCGCCAGGCAGCGGGTGCGCCAACATCATTGCGTTTGCGAGAGCATCTTTCGTGTCCACAAAAGCGCAATCCATCTCTGGTGTCCAGACCACAGGTTCCTTCCCCGGTTTCCCTCTGAGTGCCTCGTAGAGTGGCCGCATAAGCTGCGCGGTCCGGGGAACAAACCGATGGTAAAAATTTACCTTACCGAGGAACTCCTGGAGCGCTTTAACGGATTGCGGGCATGGAAAAGCAGCAATCGCCTCCACCTTTGACCGAAGTGGCATTGCTCCTTCCGCAGTGATGCGGTGGCCCAAAAAGTCGATCAGTCGCAGCCCGAATTGGCATTTGGCCGGGTTAATTATGAGGCCATGCTGATGGAGGCGGCGAAAAAGGAGGCGCAGGTGGCTGAGATGTTCCTCTTTCGAAGTACTGGCGACCAGGATGTCATCGAGATACACAAACAGGAACTTAAGATCCCGCAGCACTGAATCCATAAGGCGCTGGAACACCTGTGCCGCATTCTTGAGCCTGAACGGCATTCGGAGGAATTCAAACAGTCCGAACAGGGTAATGACCGCCGTCCTCTGGATGTCCTGGGGGTGGACGGGCACTTGATGGTACCCCCGGACGAGGTCGATTTTGGAAAAAAACGAATTGCCCGCCAAATGTGCAGAGAAATCTTGGATGTACGGTATTGGGTACCGGTCGGGCGTCGTGACCTCATTGAGGCGCCGATAATCGCCGCAGGGCCGCCAACCACTGCCGGGCTTAGGGACGATATGAAGTGGCGAAGACCAGGGACTATCTGACCGGCGAACAATCCCCAGCCGCTCCATAGTGGCGAACTCCGCTTTTGCGGCCTCGAGTTTACTGTGTTCCAGCCGCTGAGCCCGGGCATAGACCGGAGGGCCGGTCATCGCGATGTGGTGCTCCACACCATGTTTAACGGTAGTTGCTGAGAAGGTGGGTCGAGTGAGATCCGGAAATTCCCTGAGAAGGCGGGTGAAGTCGTCGGGCGCCGGCGCGGTGCAGGAAACCATGTGAGGCGCACCTGAGCCCCAAAAACATGGGATGGAGGCAGACGTGGTGGCGTGAATCAGACGGCGATTTCGTAAATCAACCAAGAGGTCATTGGTACAGAAGAAGTCAGCGCCGAGGATTGCCTGTGTGATTTTGGCGGTTATAAACTCCCATTGGAAAAGTTGCCCGCCGAAACACACCTGGATCCGCCGCTTCCCGAACGTACGAATAGCACTGCCGTTGGCGGCCTGGAGTGGAGAACCGCGCCTCCCTGCCCTGACGTCGAGGAGTGAAGCGGGGAGGATGCTGCACTGAGCGCCCGTGTCACACAAAAACCGCCGGCCCGAAATGGAGTCGGTGATATACAATAACTTCCCGGAATCTCCAACTGCCATCGTAGATGCGAAACCGACCTCGGGGTCATTCTTCCGGTCATGCAGTCGGTGCTGTTGCTTTCTCGGTGTATTTGGCACGAAACTACATGGAGGACGGCAGCTTCTGGCTTTTGGACCGAAACGGGCGTGGTAGTAGCAAAGACCGGATGGTGGAGGCGCCGAGGCGGGGTTCTTCGGGGCGGGATGCTTCGAGGTGGCGCAGTACGCATAAATGGTATCGGCTTCGGCCGCGAGCGCTACACCGTCCGTAGTCTCCGACCTGGCGAGGGCTGCTTGCACCTGCTCAGGGAGCTGGCGCAGGAACAGTTCCCGAAACAGAAAACACTGCGGCTCAGAACCGAGGAGCGTGAGCATCTGGCTCATCAACTCAGACGGCTTGGCGTCGCCTAACCCAGGCAGCGTGAGTAAACGTCACGCGCGCTCCGCTTTCGTGAGGCCGAAAACCTGCATTAGTCGCGCCTTAAGCGTATCATACTTGTTATCTACAGGCGGGGTCTCCAGCAGACTGATGATCCTCGAAGCCATCGAGCTGTCCAGTGCGGAGACCACGTAAAGATAACGGGTCTGATCCAGCATGATGTTCCGAAGCTGGAACTGAGCCTCCGCTTGGACGAACCAGGAGGCCGCCTGTTGTTCCCAAAATTGAGGGAGCTTCAAAGTCGCTGCATTAACATCCATCGTTTTGTTTTGCGCGTCCTCCGCGAAAATCGTCCGCGAAGTCTCGGGGTTACCAATGTAGTAATCGTCAGATCCCTAACTGAAGCACTGAGGTCGAATCAGTCCGATAATAAAACGAAGTTTAATAGAAACTAGAGAACAAACAATTGCATGCAGAAGAAATAATCAACAAGTCTTTTCTGGTGCTGGTTTCACGAGGTCTGAGATGGGAACCTCCCACTCTCTGACGTCATGACGTCATCACATTTCCCGCTGTTCGGGGCGTCACGTGACCAACGTGATGACGTCATCGTGCTGATTCTGGGGCTTATCCAGAACGGTTATTTACATACAGTAAACAAACATAAGTGCTGTAGCACTCTGTTAAAGGCAGTTATACATTTATACAGGAGTCCGTTGGTGGCTTTGCCACACCAGCCTTTTTTTGACCTCCAGGCTCAGGAAATTTAAAGGGCTGTGGCTGAGCTGTTCATCCAGCCTGCACTTTTTCTCACAAAAAGCCAATTTCAAATAGTTAGTTGCAGCTTCCAATGAAGCCGACCATAGTTGAAACCAGCTGTGTGTATAAGTGTGGGTTGGATGAAAGGTGCTCACTGGCTGGATCTGGCCCACGAGCTGCCTGTTGGACACTGCCACACTGTGAATTTCATCTAATTGAATCTCAACCCAATTGAAAATGAACAGGAGTCTGCAGTACAGAATAGGCCCTGACGTTTGTCAATAGGCTCAAAACTGAAATAATAACAGGCTAGGTTCTTTAATTTGCCTCTGAAACAAATGTTACCATTATTACAGCACAAATATTTGTTAAAACATTCCTTCATATGTGACTTCTTCCAGGTGGTGGCAGCATGCGATTACCATCCCCATTGGTCAGATGAGCTGGTACTTTGCCAAGGTGATGTTATCCAAGTGCTGTACAAAGATGATGAGGTGTGGTGGTTTGGCCGCTTGCAGAATGGGCAACAGGGATACTTCCCATCCACCTATGTCAGTAAACACAGTAAGTGCTGGGATTCAGATCACATTTTCCCAAATGTGAGCCAAGCAGCCTATGAAATGAGGAAGTCTTCAGATCCATTATTATATGTCATAGTTTATCATGTCAACCTTTGAGTGTCAAAAACATCATTCTTCTTTAAGGGAGTGTTTGCTAAATCTAATTCTGTTTTGTCAGCAAATATATGACTTGATAACATGAGTCGTTTTGTTGTAAGCTGCACCATTCACTAGAACCTACACTCACAAACGGTCTCTTTCTGGGAACAGTTGGGCATTTGTTAGTGGACTAAGCATGAGCACTCTGCTGTTGTGCCACATTGGGCACAGATGGGTATTGAAATACCTGTGGATGTGAATGATAATTTGATTGACTAGAGAAGAGATAATTTTCTTCCATGAAGCCAGCTCTCCCAATGGCTCAGTTGGTAAAGTTAGGTCAGAATGTCCCTGAACTAAAAACAGAAAATGCTGGAAATACTCAGCAGGTCAGGCAGTATCTGAGGAGAGAGAAACAGAGCTAATGTTTCAGGTCGATGACCTTTTGTCAGAATGTCCCTTGTTTGATTCTCAACCTGTGCTGAGTTAGTTGATCTCAGCCAGCATGGCAGTAGGGTATTAGAATCTGGCTTCAGCATTCCTGGGCTAAGGAGGATGAAAAGTAATCAGCCAGGGTTGTAAACCTGGCCAGTTTAAAAAATAAAATAAAATCTTCAACCAAACAGATCCTGTGATAAAATGCTGCAGTAAAAGCCCACTCTCCCACCCTGATTAAAGTGGGTATTCCAGTTACACCAAAAATGGCACAGTGCCTGCCTGCAATAAGCTAATGTTCTGTCCCTGGGATTTAGGATAGGGTTGGGGCACATCCATGTAGTGGCTGGAAGTTCTGTCCTACCCTAGATCTATCCCAAAAAGCCTCTTTGGGAATTTGTTGGCTAATCTCTTCCCTTTCCTCCCCATCCCTCCCTCAGATAGTTTCTCTTCCTCCAATGATCCAGGCAACACATCCCTCGGGGTGAAGCCTAGGTGCATTCAGACTGTTATCTGATTTACTATTTTTGCTTAAGTCCAGTATTTTACATTGCAACTTTTACAAATGCTCCCTCCAATTTTTGTACAAAATATGGGGGCAACAATTACAATTTTGAAGGACACCCGTCCCATGTAATTCTTTATTCTGAAATTCTGGAAAAGAATTGAATGAACAAATTGAGGATTCTGAACTATAACCATATAATTCTCTTAAATATGGGAACAAATTTTCTTTTGTTTTGTTCATAGAGGAAACTAATGAGAATATGAAATATGTGAACGATGGAAAAAGCGCTGCCAAGGTAACAGAAAACAATCAACCCATGGGGTTACCTTTATTTGAGCCAGGCAGATATAACAAAGTAAAGAGATCATCAATGTTTGAGGTATGTCACATGTTCTGAATCCTACTGGATAAGCAAGGTGTGTAAATGTTTATTGCGAGCTATCATAGTATCAAAAAAGATAATAAGACCAAAAATGAAATGGAAAACCAGTGCAAAACTGAGCAAAGTTGTAATGGGCTCCTCGGCTTCATTTGAAAGTCTTTAAATATCAATGGTTTGTACACACACAATTCTTTGTCATTGTTCCTCATCCAGGTCCTGCTATGCGCTGCTAAAATGGAGTGAAACCAAGTTTGTAACATTATATGGAGGAAGGAAGGAGAGGTGACAGTGATTTCTCTTTGATCCTGTGCGTTCTGGTTATAGTCACTTAACAATTCCATGCAGTCAGTGGAACACACATTTAAGAAAAAAAAATGTATGGACTCAATTTTATCCAAATTACAAATGCATCCAGAATTTTTGTTGGAATAAACGGGTCTTTTTCCGAGTGGCAGGCAGTGACTAGTGGGGTACCGCAGGGATCGATGCTAGGACCCTAGCTGTTCACAATATACAGGAAACTCTCGTTTAAACGGCACCTAAATATCCGGAATTCCCTATTAACCGGCAAAATTCATACTCCAAAAACAGCACCTCAATAACCGGAAATGTTGCCGAGTCCAAGTCTGAGCCTCACGCGGTGGCCAAGTTCGTCAGTGGGGGTAGTTCTCCAAACTGCCACTACTCGACTTCTTGGCGCTGTCAGAAGTCTGAACACCTCAATAACAGGAGTCTGACTCTCCCGCGCTGCCGGAAAGTACCCAATTACTGTATACTGCACATTTCTTGATTTTTTAATTTTTGTTTGTTAAAAATAGCCTCGGTAGATAACCCTCTCCATCATCCGGAATTTTTAATCAACCGGCACCATCCCGGTCCCGTCGGTGCCGGATACCAAAGAGTTTCCTGTATATTAATGATCTAGACGAGGGAACTAGATGTAATATCTCCAAGTTTGCAGACGACACAAAGCTGGGTGGGCGTGTGTGCTGTGAGGAGAATGCCAAGAGACTCCAGTATGATTTGCACAGGTTGGGTGATTAGGCAGATGCATGGCAGATGCAGTATAATGTGGATAAATGCGAGGATATCCACTTTGGTGGCAAAAACAAGAAGGTGTAGGTATTCGGGTTCACCTAAGTAGGTATTGGACGAATTCCTACTAAATAATCGAGTTCGACTTCAGGAGAACAATCAAGAAGTTATTTAATTCAAGAATAACCGAATTCCAACAGGTAGGTACAGGAAACAGATGAAATACAGCAGGTAAGAGAGATGGATGCAGGAGAGCCTTGGAGTAGGTCTTTACCCATCAGGGACGCCACGAGGACTGATTCCCCAGTCCTGTGGATTGCGTGATGACATCATCACACTCGGCCGCGTTTTCCCGCGCTTGTGTGGTCACGTGACTGCGTCATGATGTCAGCGCGTTTGCCCGCGCTTGGGCGGTCACGTGACCCGCGTCGTGATGTCGGCACGTCTACCCGGCACTGTAGCTGGCCGTTGCGGCTGAAGTCGCGGGAGCGGGAGGCCGAACTGGGCCGGCGGCCACCGCAGGAGCGGGAGGACAAGCTGTGCCGGCGGCCGTCGCGGGAGTGGAAGGCCGAGCTGGGCCGGCTCGCATCTAGGTGAGTCACGTGACACGCGACGTGACGTCATTGCGTTGGGTCGCGTCTTAAAGGGGCAACGGCCCGAACAGGTAAAGTATATGTACAAACATAGGTAAGTTAAAAGGGAATTATGTACAGGTAAGTAAGGGACACCCGGTGGTACCGCCACATACGCCCCCCCAGAATTCGCTTTAACAAAAGTCAAAAGACGAAGTGGTCTGGCGGATGATCGTACTGATGTGCTGTAACGACGATGGGTGGTCGGTGGTCTCGGCGGTCGTGCTGTCTGGACTTGGCGGGCGAGGTCAAAAGGCGCTGGTCATGAGCGGATCCTTGCGTGTGGCGTGGCGGATAAAACGTATCCAGCCATGCGAAGGATCGTGGTGTCATGGCGAACAAAATGCATTCAGCCATGCGAAAGACCGTGGCGACGTGTGACCTCTACAGCCCGTGGTTCGAAGCGGGCGCCGGGGCAAAACAGCTGACTGGCAGGTTGGGCATACGTGGACCATGGCTCTGTTGATGTTGGAAAAAGTCCCCAGTCTGACAAAATCTGTAGGAATGCCGAACGGGCGATCCAGGAGGACTTGGCGGGCGAGGTCGGTGAACTCGCCAACAGGTGAGCGAACCGTTGCTGCGTTGATCAGTGATCGGTGACGACAGCAACTTTCGCGTAGCCAATCGCAGCCGCAGAATGCCCGTTGGACCCGTCGTCGATGTTTGCAGCGTCAGTAGATGTTAGCGTTTGTTGAGGGGAACACTGTAGCGAGGGCGGTAATGCTTCGAGTTGTTGTTGCTTTAGGGGGAACACTCCCGGGAGGGTGGCAACGCTTCGAGTTGTTGTTGATTTAAGTAGAAAACTGCCGTGGGCGGCAACGCTTCTCTGTCTCGCCGAAAAGCGTGGTAGGTTACACAACCAGCAGGGTGACGGGCTGGTGCGTCGTCAGCGGGGAATGAGTCTTCCTGTTTCATGAGGGATGGGTCCTCGTGGTTTGCGAGGGATGGGTCCTCGAGGTTCGCAAGGGATGGCTCCTCGTGGTTCGTGAGGAGCGAGTCCTCGTGGCATCTCCGCGGGGGCGCACTTCGATCTTGTGGGTCCGAAAACCTGCGGAACCTGCGCTTGGAGGGATGCATACTTGCTGTTGCGTTGGGAGATGTCGTGGAGGCGGACGATCCGTGTGGCGGTAGAAATGTCGAATACGGAGACCATAAGCAGGTGCGTGGTCTGCGCCGCATCGATGTTCTTGGCGAACGGGGCTTCTACCTGAAGAAAGCACGAGGGCGGTTGCTGCTCCCTGTATTGCGGTAGCGACAGCGAAATGACTGATGCTTCCATGGCGTGCTTCTTTTGTGAAAATCGTTCACAAAAATAGGGGACTGGCTGCATGACGTTCGTGAAAAACGGGCTCACCTCCAGGCTGCGCTTCCTTTGCGAATACGTTCGCAAAGGCGGGGTCGCCAATGTAGGAATCGGTGTTCGTCGGTTTTCTTCCTCTGTGAAATGGTCCACAGAGATGGGGTTCAGGCTGTGCGCTGCTTCCGTGAAAAACGTTCATGGAAAACGGGGTCACCAATGTAGGTATAGGTGAGCTCCCGTCCTCACGTCGTTGGGTCACCAATTGTAGGTATTCGGGTTCACCTAAGTAGGTATTGGACGAATTCCTACTAAATAATCGAGCTTGACTTCAGGAGAACAATCAAGAAGTTCTTTAATTCAAGAATAACCGAATTCCAACAGGTAGGTACAGGAAACAGATGAAATACAGCAGGTAAGAGAGATGGATGCAGGAGCGCCTTGGAGTAGGTCTTTACCCAGCGGGGACGCCACAAGGACTGAGTCCACAGTCCTGTGGATTGCGTGATGATGTCATCACACTCGGCCGCATTTTCCCGTGCTTGTGTGGTCACGTGACCGCGTCATGATGTCAACGCGTTTGCCCGCGTTTGGGCGGTCACGTGACCCGCGTCGTGACGTCGGCACGTCTACCCGGCACTGTAGCTGGCCGTTGCGGCTGAAGTCGCGGGAGCGGGAGGCCAAACTGGGCCGGCGGCCACCGCAGGAGCGGGAGGACAAGCTGTGCCGGCGGCCGTCGCGGGAGTGGAAGGCCGAGCTGGGCCGGCTCGCATCTAGGTGAGTCACGTGACACGCGACGTGACGTCATTGCGTTGGGTCGCGTCTTAAAGGGGCAACGGCCCGAACAGGTAAAGTATATGTACAAACATAGGTAAGTTAAAAGGGAATTATGTACAGGTAAGTAAGGGACACCCGGTGGTACCGCCACAAAGGCAGATTATCTGAACGGCAATAGATCTTTACCCAGCAGGGACGCCACAAGGACTGAGTCCACAGTCCTGTGGATTGCGTGATGACGTCATCACGCTCGGCCGTGTTTTCCCGCGCTTGTGTGGTCACGTGACCGCGTCGTGATTCAGCGCGTTTGCCCGCGCTTGGGCGGTCATGTGACCCACGTCGTGACGTCAGCACGTCTACCCGGCACTGTAGCTGGCCGTTGCGGCCGAAGTCACGGGAGCGGGAGGCCGAACCGGGCCGGCGGCCATCGCGGGCGCGGGAGGCCGAACTGGGCCGGCGGCCACCGCAGGAGCGGGAGGCCAAGCTGTGCCGGCGGCCATCGCGGGAGTGGAAGGCCGAGCTGGGTCGGCTCGCATCTAGGTGAGTCACGTGACACGCGACGTGACGCCATTGCTTTGGGTCGCGTCTTAAAGGGGCAACGGCCCGAACAGGTAAAGTATATGTACAAACATAGGTAAGTTAAAAGGGAATTATGTACAGGTAAGTAAGGGACACCCGGTGGTACCGCCACAAAGGCAGATTATTATCTGAACGGCAATAGATTGGGAGAAGGGGAAGTGCAACGAGACCTGGGTGTCCTTGTGCACCAGTCGCTGAAGGTAAGCATGCAGGTGCAGCAGGTGGCTAAGAAGGCAAATGGTATGTTGACCTTCATAGCGAGAGGATTCGAGTACAGGAGCAAGGATGTCTTGCTGCAGTTGTACAGGGCCTTGGTGAGACCACACCTTGAGTATTGTGTGCAGTTTTGGTCGCCTTATCTGAGGAAGGATGTTCTTGCCATGGAGGGAGTGCAGCGAAGATTCACCAGACTGATACCTGGGATGGCAGGAATGACGTATGAGGAGAGATTGGGTCGATTGGGCTTATATTCACTGGAGTTTAGAAGAATGAGAGGGGATCTCATTGAAACTTATAAAATTCTAACAGGACTAGACAGACTAGATGCAGGAAGGATGTTCCCAATGGCGGGGGAGTCCAGAACCAGGGGTCACAGTCTAAAGATAAGGGGTAAGCCATTTAGGACAGAGATGAGGAGGAATTTCTTCACCCAGAGAGTGGTGAACCTGTGGAATTCTCTACTACAAAAGGCAGTTGAGGCCAATTCATTAAATATATTCAAGAAGGAGTTAGATATATTTCTTAAGGCTAAAGGGATCAAGGGATATGGGGAAAAAGCAGGGACAGGGTACTGAATTTGGATGATCAGCCATGATCTCATTAAATGGCGGAGCAGGCTCGAGGGGCCGAATGGCCTACTCCTGCTCCTATCTTCTATGTTTCTATGTTTTCACATCAGACATTAAGCTGCTTTTTTTTTTTAGAATTTTCTAGCAAAGGATTATTTTCTAGACATATACATGTAAATTTTGGGACTGGGCAAATGGAAAACAATGGGGGGGTTTTCCAATCCTGTACATTCCTATTTACTTTCCAGTGCAAAATGTACACTGGACAAACATTTACAATTTTTTCCCACTTTTTCTTTTTTTCTGCCTATTTTCCTTGGAGTGCCCGAGAGAGGTTGCAGAGCAGATTTACTAGAATGGCACCAGGGATGAGGGACTTCAGTTATGTGGCAAGACTAGAGAAGCTGGAATTCTTCTCCTTAGAGCAGAGAAGATTATGGGGAGATTTAATAGAGATGTTCAAAATTCTGAGGAGTTTTCATAGAGTAAATAAGGAGAAATTGTTTCCACGGGTGGGTCGGTAACCAGGGACACAGATTTAAGATAATTAGCAAAAGAACCAAAGGCAAGATGAGATTTTATTTTTACGCAGCGAGTTGTTATGATCTTGACCCCTCCATGGTCTCTAAATTGTCAGACTGCTTGTCCGACACAGTTCTGGATGAGCAAAAATTTTCTCCAATTAAATATTGGGAAGACCGAAGCCATTGTTTTTGGTCCCCGCCACAAACTCCGTTCCCTAGCCACTGACTCCATCCCTCTCCCTAACATCTGTCTGAGGCTGAACCACACTGTTCACAACCTTGGTACCATATTTGACCCTGAAATGAATTTCCAACCACATATCCGCAGCGTAACAAAGACTGCCTACTTCCACCTCCGTAACATCGCCGTTCTCCGCCCTTGCCTCAGCACATCCGCTGCTGAAACAGTCATCCATGCCTCTAGACTTGACTATTCCAACGCACTCCTGGCTGGCCTCCCACAATCCACCCAACGTAAACTTGAGGTCATCCAAAACTCAGCTGCCCGTGTCCTAACCCATATCAGGTCCCGTTCGCCCATCACCCCTGTGCTCGCTGACCTACATTTGCTCCCAGTTAAGCAGCGCCTCGATTTCAAAATTCTCATCCTTGTTTTCAAATCCCTCCATGGCCTCGCCCCTCCCTATCTCCATAATCTCCTTCAGCCCCACAACCCCCCCTCCACCCCCCCCCCCAAGATATCTGCGCTCCTCTAATTCTGCCCTCTTGAGCATCCCTGATTATAATCGCTCAACCTTTGGTGGTTGTGCCTTCTGTTGCCTAGGCCCTAAGCTCTGGAATTCCCTCCCTAAACCTTTCTGCCTCTCTACCTCTCTTTCCTCCTTTAAGACGCTCCTTAAAACCTACCTCTTTGACCAAGCTTTTGGTCACCTGCCCTAATTTATCCTTATGTGGATCGGTGTCAAATTGTTTGTCTTAAAATACTCCTGTGCAGCACCTTGGGACATTTTACTATGTTAAAGGCGCTATAAAATACAAGTTGTTGTTGTTGATCTGGAATGCACATCCTAAAAAGGTTTACTACATTAAAGGTGCTATATAAATGTAAGTTGTTGTTGTTGGAAGCAAACTTTCAAAATGGAATTGGATGTATACTTGAAAAGGAAAAATTTACTGGGGAGTTGGACTAATTGGTTAGTTCATTCAAAGAGCCAGCAAAGGCACAATGGGCCAAATGGCCTCCTTCTGTGCTGTAAGATTCTATGATTTTTCTGAAGGTGATGGCTCATACTGCAGTTTGATTCTATGGGCACAGACAGCCTTTCGGTGCCTCACTGAAATCCAAGAAGTATTTGAATATATAACTTTGTTACAAATGGATGCTTTATCAATGCAATATCCAACAAAAATAAAACCCAGAAGAGTTAGCAGGATAGGTGTCAAATTACAATCTTTGGAGAGGGTTCTTGTTGGGAAAATCTAATCCAAAAATTCAAAATATCCCTCATTAACAGAATTAACGATTTGTGTTTCACTCCTAAAAACCCGAGAAGGGTAGAATTATGCAAATCCTGCTCCCAACACGAAGCTTCTTTCAAAGGGAACGTGGATGGGTGAATCAAGCACGGAGTTCAGCTCACTCCTGAACTTCCGATGATCAAGTTTAATCATCAGAACATTGTGCATCCCGCAGATTGGGCGCCCTGACTCCTTGCGCAATTCTCCGATCCACGTTCCTGTCCAGCCACGTTTTGACTCAGGAATAGGACTTGCAAAATTTAACCTCATAATTTGTTAGAACTATTTTAAAAGAAAATCCCAGAAACCAAATCTAAATCTATTTTAAATTAGCGAAAGGCACTTCCGAAACAAAAAGATTGTCAGTAAATGCAGTATTGGCACTTGGCAACAGAGGTCACTACGTTGCTGGCTATTCCAACCTCTAAGAGCTCAGTACAGACAGGTCACTGGATCAGAAGTCATACCATGTAATGGAAATAAAAACCGAAATGAAAAATATGCTGAATGCTGCAGTCAAAGGAAACCCTTAAAGTACTTGAAACATCAAATGAATTATTTTCGAAGTGTGACTTCCAAAGTAAAATATTTCCTGTACTTTTTTTCTCCTTTGAAGATGCATTTACAAAGCAGGTGTATCCTGTAACTGAGACAGTAAAGCATTGCCAATGTAAGCTTGCAATCAGATAAGATACAATTTATGGATACAAAATAAGTATTTAAAAAGGAAGAGTATCTTATGAAAACCGTATTTTCATAGAAATTGGAGAATGAAATGCACCAGAAATGTTCTTTTAAGATTTCTGACACAGCTTGTTTTTCTAAGAAATCCCAGGCGTTGCCGGTTATGCAAGCTTCACTCAGACCAGGTGTGATCCCCGAGCCAACTACAGATGTCAGCAGTTTTACAGAAGGGTAAGTGCTTCTCCCGCAGCCCGCTGAAGCCCAGTCTTCTTTTGAACACAGCTGTCACTAATCTGTTGCCCGGCGACGGCCTTCTGTCAGACACTCGGCGGGACATCAGCGGAACGACAGGTGGCACAAGTCAGAGGTCAGCTGTTTATTACATGGCAGTGTCAACTGCAATTATTCTTTTTGTACAACGAACCCTCATTTAACAGTCTGCTTACAATTTCTTTCCAAAACACATGTCTGCTCCTTTGTGTTTAGACGTAGGGCCTAAGCACTAGGTTTTATTGAACAGTCAAATGTTTGTGTTGAAAATAGGACAATCCTGTGAAGCTACATTTTTAAAATAAGGTTAATTATTTAACCCTTCAAGTATTGAATTTCTTTTCAAAGCAAAGCGACCTATGCAGCTTTCCAAATATGCTGTTAATGAGAATATTTGGGTAAACCCTCCTTTATATTTATCCCCTTTTTTCTTTGCCTTTCTGCAGCTGAGAGGGTGGGTGCAAATCCTGTTCCTAGACTGAGAGAGATTCTCTTCTTCTCTTCTTAGGCAGTCCCTCGGAACCGAGGATGACTTGCTTCCACGTTAAAAATGAGTTTGCAGGTGACTGACGAGTCCAATGCAGGACCAACAGTCTCTGTCACAGGTGGGGCAGACGGTGGTTGAAGGGACGGGTAGGTGGGGTGCTTGGGGTGACGTGTGCTGCTTGCGCTTGGCTTCTGCTTGCTCCCAGCGAAGAGACTCGAGATGTTCGGTGCCTTCTCTATTTTGTGCGGTCTTGGGCCAGGGATTCCAAGGTGTCAGTGGGGATGTTGCACTTTTTCAAGAGAGATTCTATCAGTTCAGTATCACTCCCATGATTAGCCAGTAGGAGGCATGTTTTAAAAAGAGGGGAACAGTCACTGTCAGTATCCTGCCTCCTTCTAAGTGAGGGGGAGTGCTTTATCACACAATACTCCATATAGCAATCTGGCTAAGAAATTATGAAACCGAGTGTTCTGGTTTAAATGGTTGTTTAGCTAAATTATGGGAATAATTTGATGCATTTGTGCTCCCAACAGGTAAAGCTCTGTACTGGGAACATAAATTCATATAATTATGTTCTATACATATAATGCCATGGGAGCACTGAAATATATTTAAGCACTGCATGTGGCCTTCTTTAGAGGCAAGTTTTATGCCAGTCCTGTGAATGAAACATTTTGGAAGTCAAAACAAACTGCTGTTTGTACACTTTGTGGTGAAAGTCTTCTTTCTACAATCATTATAAAAATACTACACTAAGACAGGTAGGATCATGGGACAAGTGGTGCTGGGACAACAGTCAAATCATCATTTGCTTGAGCCACAA
Organism: Somniosus microcephalus; assembly: GCF_052327205.1. Taxonomy (NCBI): domain Eukaryota; kingdom Metazoa; phylum Chordata; class Chondrichthyes; order Squaliformes; family Somniosidae; genus Somniosus; species Somniosus microcephalus. The sequence goes on from NC_140993.1 coordinate 150,224,313, forward strand.
AATCTTAAAACTCATTTCATTTCAGAATTTCCTGAATGTACAAGAACATTTGTACAATAGTCACAATCATTAGTTCGTAAATATTTGTACAATACAGTCACAATCATTAGTTCGTAAACATTTGTACAATAGTCACAATCATTAGTTCATAAATATTTGTACAATACAGTCACAATCATTAGTTCGTAAACATTTGTACAACAGTCACAATCATTAGTTCGTAAACACTTGTACAATAGTCACAATCATTAGTTCGTAAACATTTGTACAATAGTCACAATCATTAGTTCGTAAACATTTGTACAATAGTCACAATCATTAGTTCGTAAACATTTGTACAATACAGTCACAATCATTAGTTCGTAAACATTGGGGATAACTCAAATTTTAATAGATGAATCAAAAAATCAGAGGTAATCTTTTATTTAAAATATGAGGTATTATTTGATTGCAAATCAGTCATGTAGCTGTTGAATTATCTTGTAATCTCCACTTTTAAAATTATTTTTTGTAACTAAGATTTTGAGCTTTATTGAAGTTTTGCCATATATTGCCATATATTAATACATCTGTCAACACAGATTTGTGCATCATTTGAACGACTTCAGAACATTAATTCAGTCCTTAAATAGGATCATTTTCCATGCCAATTTTCTCCCTGCCCTCTGGTCCTGAAGATATTGACTTCCACTATCTCATCCAAGTAGCAATTATTCATGGGTGAATCTTGACAGTGAAGCAAGTTATTCAGATGCAAGGGCATCAAAGCCAAGACCAATACTACCCTTACTCAGTATCTATACTGATGTACATCCAGCAGGGGCTGCTGGATAGCAATTAGGAGCAGGAATCTTGGTTGATTTTTCCACTCCCTAACCCAGGGGCACTGAGGCCATTTTAGCTGAGAATAAATAACTTAGGTCAGGCCAGGCATCACTTAAACCTACCACTTCTCTCGACCCCTCCATGGTCTCTAAATTGTCAGACTGCTTGACGGACATCCAGTTCTGGATGAGCAGAAATTTTCTCCAATTAAATATTGGGAAGACCGAAGCTATTGTTTTTGGTCCCCGCCACAAACTCCGTTCCCTAGCCACTGACTCCATCCCTCTCCCTAACATCTGTCTGAGGCTGAACCAGACCGTTCGCAACCTTGGTGTAATATTTGACCCTGAAATTAGCTTTCGACCACATATCCACGGCATAACTAAGACTGTCTATTTTCACCTCCGTAACATCGCCCGTCTCCACCACTGCCTCAGCTCATCCACTGCGGAAACCCTCATCCATGCCTTTGTTACCTCTAGACTTGATTATTCCAACACGCTCCTGGCTGGCCTCCCACATTCTACCCTACGTAAACTTGAGGTCATCCAAAACTCAGGTGCCAGTGTCCTAACTCGCACCAAGTCCCATTCACCCATCACCCCTGTGCTTGCTGACCTACATTGGCTCCTGGTTAAGCAACGCCTCGATTTCAAAATTTTCATCCTTGTTTTCAAATTCCTCCATGGCCTCACCCCTCCCTATCTCTGGAATCTCCTTCAGCCCCACAACCCCCCCGAGATATCTGCACTCCTCTAATTCTGGCCTCTTGAGCATCCCTGATTATAATCGCTCAACCATTGGTGGCCGTGCCTTCTGTTGCCTAGGCCCTAAGCTCTGGAATTCCCTGCCTAAACCTCTCCGCCTCGCTACCTCTCTTTCCTCCTTTAAACCCTACCTCTTTGACCAAGCTTTTGGTCACTTGCCCTAATTTCTCCTTATGTGGCTCGGTGTCAAAATTTTTGTTTTATAATACTCCTGTGAATCACCTTGGGACCTTTTACTATGTTAAAGGCGCTATATAAATACAAGTTGTTGTTGTTTTCCTTCCGTCTCTTTGATACCATACTCAGCCAAATTCCGCTTTAATGTCAAGGGCAGCTACTCTCATCTCAATTCAATTCTTGCATCTATATCTGTTACTCACTAACTAAACTAGGTGAATAAGGAGTTTTTTCAAATGGAATGTGAAGGTTAAGCGAATAAAGCACAAGAGAATTGCAAGGCCCATGTTTGACAAATAATTTTTTTTCAGGAAACAGAGGATGAGTGAGAAAAACATCAGAAAGTATCCAGTACCTGCTCTTGAATTAGATGCCAGTGTACCACTGACAGGGAACATATCACATACAACTCCCAACATTCTGAGAAGAATCATCATGAAAAACAGGAAGAAGGCACCGTGTTCTGGGACAACAAACAATGCTTTTGAGCCAGATTGAGGAACCTGCTTTAACTTTGTGCAGGAACAATGAGAAGAATGTCATGTCATTTTATTTTGAGTAAGATTTGAGTTGGGCTGTTTAACTGTTTGGGGTAAGCTGTACCATCCCAAGGAGTCAATCACTCAGCAGGTTTTGTGAATTACTAAAAATATGTTTTAAGTTTTTAAGCTTGTTGTCAAAGTCATCAGTACTAGAATTTGGACTGTGATGTTGGGGCCATATTGATATGTAGAATAGATGTGCTTCACATTATTAAGCATTAAAAGTTGCTGTTATTTAGAATAAAAATGAAAAACGCTGGAAAATGTATGAAGAATGGAAATGAGTCAAGAGAAAAGATGGATTAACATTTAAGATGTAGACTCTTTGTCAGTACAGATTTTCTACACCTGCAACTTTAACTTCTGCTAGAAATTTCACCATCTGAGGGGGCAGAATTCCACCAGAATTTGCAACAAAACCCTATTTTTCATTCTTAAACACCACAGGAAATCCCAAATGGTAGGAGCAGATGCTTTTTCTTCCCATCCCAAACACATTATGGCAGCACTTTGGGGGTGTTTCTGGGGGTGTTCTCAGACTACCCTGGGAATTATGGCAGACACACCCCTGATAAACCCAGTGAACTTATGTCTGCTGAGAGCGAATTGGGAGGTTTTGCTACATTAAAGGCACTATATAAATGCAAGTTGCTGTTATAAGTCTTGAAGATCTACTAAATGTTTTCAGATGTATTTCTTTTTAAGGGGTGTACATATACAAGCCTTTAAAGGTGGCAGGACAAGTTGAGCAGGCTGTTAAAAAGGAATATGGAATCCTTAGCTTTCTAAATAGAGTCATAAGAGTAAAAAATCAAGGAAGTTATGCAAAACCTTTATAAAACACTGATTAGACATCACACTTTAGGAAGGATGTCAAGGGCTTAGAAAGGGTGTAGAGGAGATTTATTAGAATGGTACCAGGGATGAAAGACCAATTACCTAGACAGACAAGAAAAACTGGGGTTATTCTCCTTAGAGCAGAGAAGGTTAAGGGGAGATTTGATAGAGGTGTTCAAAATCATGAAGGGTTTTGACAGAGTAAATAAGGAGAAACTGTTTCCAGTGGCAGAAGGGTCGGCAACCAGAGGGCACAGTTTTAGGATAATTGGCAAAAGAACCAGAGGCGACGTCAGGAAACATTTTTTTACGCAGCGAGTTATTATGATCTGGAATGCACTCCCTGAAAGGGTGATGGAAGTCGATTCAACAGTAACTTTTAAAAGGGAATTGGATAAGTAATTGGAGGGGAAAAGTCTGCAGAGCTATGGGGAAAGAGCAGGGGAGTGGGACTAATTGTATAGCTCTTTCAAAGTGCCAGCACAGGCTCGATGGGCCAAATGGCCTCCTTCTGTGCTGTATCATTCTTTGATTCTATGAGTCTATGGCTGGAAACCTGCCGGTAATAGCGACAGCCAACGCTAACGGATGCTGCAGAAAGAGCTCTGACGCACCAGTATTTTGGTGCTGCCCGCTAATTTACATCAGCAGAGCGGAGAATCTGTGGTACAACGCTCTCTTTCCGGCGCTAAGCACAGCAGGAGGCCGAAAGTCGCATCTGTTACCACTTAGATTTAAGGAGAAAAAGGAACAAACAAGTTAACCTGTAGGCCATGTACGGAACAGTTACCGTATTTATTACGGCAATTTACCTGCTCACCAATCAATGTTACAGTATTGCATTCAGCTCTTGTGGAGAAAGCTCTTGTTGTTTAAAGCACATCAAAGTGACACAAGCAAAGCGCTGGAACCTACCTAGGCAAGTGTGTTATCTTTTAAATCAGCTCAGGCTCTGACTCACAAAATTTCTACAGAGCAAAAAAGGGTTCAGCAACTAGAGAGTCTATCGACTGCGCCAGGAAAGTCTGTGGTTTGATCAATCTCCATCAAATGTGATGAATTATTCAGTGGTGATGATCATTTATAATGACTTGTCACCATTGGCCATTCGCTTCATATAACGATGACCGTTTTGGTTTCAGTCACAAACTGTTACGGATAAGTCTGCTCTCGTCTCCCCACCTGCAATCATTTGTGTACCATTATACACAGAGGTGCTTCTACTAGTCTTCATCCTCAGAACTAGATCCTTTCCATCAAATTAAACACCCACAGCCATGTGTACCTGAGAGCAGGTATAGCATGTGTATGATGCTCAAGCGGTCAGCAGCTGTACACACAGGCGTGCTTTGGCGAGGGCAGTAAAAGGAGTGGCGAGCTCAAAAATGGATGAGCATGCGTCAATTCAGCGTTGCACACCAATTGACGTCACGCTCCTGCTAATTAAAAAACTTTCCGCAAGCACAGGCAATGGCAGCACTACTAACCTGCCGAAAATGGTGGCCCACCAGAAGTGGGCTGAAGTGAGACGGCCACCATTTTTTTTTTTAACTGAAACTGGCCTTAACGGCCAGCGCAAAACACCTCCAACTTCTAGGCCTATAAGTTTATATATCGTATAGTAGTACATGTGTTACTAGTAGTACAAAGCAAATCTCAAGCTCCTCATTATATCTGCAAGAGTTAGAGTCAAACTGAAGCTGTAACCAAAGTGACCTAAATGGAAGCATTTTGGGTTAACTTGCATCCCCTGAACTTTGCTCCATTAATATTATCTTAGGTTTGAGTTGGTCTATCCCACAAATTATTCTGTCGCAGCATGTGTACTCACATTGTCATAGCAGGTAAGCAGCTGGATGCACCAACAAAGATATCTGTTTCACTTCTTCATTCATACTTTTACAGTTTTAGCCCTTAATGCGTCACGGACAAGTTCATCTGTCTGTTTGCAATCAAGCTCGGGGGCAGAGGAGGTCCTAATATATAAAAATTGCAATTAGAATATTGTGCCCATTCTTGTGTGTGCTACTTTAGAAATTATGTCAAGGCCAAGGAGAGGGGACAGAAGATACTAAAATTATACCAGAGAAAAGAAGCTTTAGTTATGACATAGCAGAGAAATGGGGACTCTTTTCATGAGAACAAGAGGTTAAGACAAGGAGGGCTAAATTTGATAGCCCCTGAAAATAGGTGCAGGGATTAACCCGCACCCATTGCTTCTGATGCAGGCATCATATATACTTCGTGCTGCCTGCTAATTTAAATGATTGCAGCGTTGAGGAAGTGCTAAACGCGCTGGTGAGTGGCTGAGTGCCTCAGCAGCGGGCCCAAGTTCGTGAAAAGCTAGCACCGCTTAAAGCTAGCCTGCTCTACTTAAAGATAGCCTTCACCTCTTAAATGGGAGGTGAATTCTGGCTGAAGCAAGTGCTGGAAGTAACTGTGGAATAGAGCCTGACCTGCAAGAAGAGTGACTATTGGCGCAAAAGGGGAGAGAGCATGCTCCAAGATTTTCAGATGCTGCATTGGAGGCCTTGATGGAGGAGGTGGACAGGAAGAGAGGTCCTTTATCCTCAGGCGACCAGGAGGCCCTCCAGACAAACTCTCAGAAGGCAGTTAGAGCAGATAGACATGGCGGTCAATACCAAAAGTCAAGCCCCGAGGACCTGGATGCAGTGCCGCAAAACGTTCAATGGCCTCACACAAGGTCAAGGTCAGTGAATTCATCTTCAAATGCCATATCCCACCAACTGCACCACTAGCCTTACACACTGCTCAATGCACCACACCCCCATCACTCACCTACCAACAATCTCTATCAAACAAGACTCATACCTCACATTCATACCTCCACCTCACCCTCACACACTTACCACTGCTGCAAGCCTCACACCCATATCTCACAGCTTGCACACATGGTCAGCTATTCACCATGACAGGCACATCATCCGAACACATTGCACCACACTCACTGACACATTTCTCTCTCTCTTGCAGGACGAGTTGGCACATAACCGACAGCAGCACAAGCTAACCAGTGGGGGACAGGCATGTCTGCATGACCTAGCCCCGATGGAGGACACTGTGATCACCATCATTGGGGCAGCCATCGCTGAGCCCGTGGCCAGCGGCGGGGCTGAACAATCAAAGATGACATACGTAATCGTTCTTCTCACATCCCACTTCCCCCTTAACCCACAATCTTTTCTGATTTACAAGCTGCAGAGAGTGTAAGCATGCACCTCTTGCTTTACCCACCTCCCCTCACCACAGCCCTACCCTGTGCCTTTCTTCTTTCAGATACCCAAAAACTGCAACCTGGCCAGGCAGCGGTGGAGGAGCAAGAACTGGAAGAAGAAGGCGGCAGTGATGCTGAAGACACAGCACTGTCACTCATTTCACACTCACAGCCACCAGCTCAGATACTGACACTTAGCGTACTTTAGAGGATAGCTTAGACACAGGATCTACATGTGGTAAGACACTTGGCATGAGGGCATGGGTAGCGCAGCTGCCAGCTCCCCGGATGGCAAAGTTGCACGAGTTCTGCTGCACAGGACTCAGATGAGCACTTCGATGGGGCAAGCTACAGAAGAAGGCTGATGGGTATTTTTTTTTAATTTGTTCATGAGATGTGGGCGTCGCTAGCAAGCCCAGCATTTATTGCCCATCCCTAGTTGCCCTTGAGAAGATGGTGGTGAGCCGCCTTCTTGAATCGCTGCAGTCCGTGTGGTGAAGGTATTCCCACAGTGCTGTTAGGGAGTTCCAGGATTTTGACCTAGCGACGATGAAGGAATGGCGAAATACTTCCAAGTCAGGATAGTGTGTGACTTGGAGGGGAACCTGTAGGTGATGGTGTTCCCATGCACCTGCTGCCCTTGTCCTTCTAAGTGGAAGAGGTCACGGGTTTGGGAGGTGCTGCCAAAGAAGCCTTGGCGAGTTGCTGCAGTGCATCTTGTAGATGGTACACACTGCAGCCACAGAATGCCGGTGGTGGAGCGAGTGAATGTTTAAAGTGGCGGATGGGGTGCCAATCAAAAGGCTGCTTTGTCTTGGATGGTGTCGAGCTTCTTGAGTGTTGGAGCTGCATTCATCCAGGCAAGTGGAGAGTATTCCATCGCACTACTTACTTGTGCCTTGTAGATGGTGGAAAGGCTTTCGGGAGTCAGGAGGTGAGACACTCGCCACAGAATACCCAGTCTCTGGCCTGCTCTTGTTGCCACAGTATTTATGTGGCTGGTCCAGTTAAGTTTCTGGTCAATGGTGACCCCAGGATGTTGATGGTGGGGGATTCGGCGATGGTAATGCCGTTGAATGTCAAGAGGTGGTGCTTAGACTCTCGCTTGTTGGAGATAGTCATTGCCGGCACTTCTGTGGCGCGAATGTTACCTGCCACTTATCAGCCCAAGCCTGAACGCGGGCATGGACTGCTTCATTATCTGAGGTGTTGCAAATGGCACTGGACACTGTGCAGTCATCAGCGATCATCCCCACTTCTGACCTTATGATGGAGGGTAGGTCATTGATAAAGCAGCTGAAGATGGTTGGGCCTAGGACACTGCCCTGAGGAACTCCTGCAGTGATGTCTTGGGGCTGTGATGATTGACCTGCAACAACCACCACAACCATCTTCCTTTGTGCTAGGTATGACTCCAGCCAGTGGAGAGTATTTCCCCCCAATTCCCATTGACTTCAGTTTTACTAGGGCTCCTTGATGCCACACTCAGTCAAATGCTGCCTTGATGTCAAGGGCAGTCACTCTCACCTCACCTCTGGAATTCAGCTCTTTTGTCCATGTTTGGACCAAGGCTGTAATGAGGTCTGGAGACAAGTTGTCCTGGCGGAACCCAAACTGGGCATCAGTGAGCAGGTTATTGGTGAGAAAGTGCTGCTTGATAGCACTGTCAACGACACCTTCCATCACTTTGCTGATGATTGAGAGTAGACTGATGGGGTGGTAATTGGTCGGATTGGATTTGTCCTGCTTTTTGTGGATAGGACATACCTGGACAGTTTTCCACATTGTCGCATAGATGCCAGTGTTGTAGCTGTACTGGAACAGCTTGGCTAGAGACACGGCTCGTTCTGGAGCGCAAGTCTTCTGCACGACAGCCGGGATGTTGTCAGGGCCCGCAGCCTTTGCTGTATCCAATGCGCTCAGCCATTTCTTGATATCACGTGGAGTGATTCGAATTGGCTGAAGACTGGCTTCTGTGATGGTGGGGACCGCAGGAGGAGGCCGATATGGATCACCCACTTGGCACTTCTGGCTGAAGATGGTTGCAAACACTTCAGCTTTGTCTTTTGCACTCACGTGCTGGGCTCCACCATCATTGAGAATGGGGATATTCATGGAGCCTCCACCTCCCGTTAGTTGTTTAATGGTCCACCACCATTCACGACTGGATGTGGCAGGACTGCAGAGTTTTGATCTGATCCATTGATTGTGGGATTGCTTAGCCCTGTCTATAGCATGCACATGCTGCTTCCGCTTTTTAGCATGCATGTAGTCCTGTCTTGAAGCTTCCCCAGGTTGGCATCGCATTTTTAGGTACGCCTTGTGCTGCTCCTGGCATGCTCTTCTACACTCGTTGTTGAACCAGGGTTGGTCCCCTGGCTTGATGGTAATGGTAGAATAAGAGATATTGTGGTGGTATGCACAATGAAATGCTTGGTGCATTGGCAGACCTGTCAGAAAGTCTGGGTGCAATGTCATGTTCGGCACCAATTTGGCACAGTTTTTTGCGCAGAGCTTGGAGCCCATCCTTTCCAGCATAGAAGTGGTGGCCAACTCCATTAGTGCACTTGTTGATCCAACCATGATGCAGCGCCTGATGGCTGATGTCTCAGCTTCCATTGCAGCACAAGCAGAAGCCGCCCAACGTCTGAGTGCTGCGGTGGAAGCTAAGACTTCCGTCATGCAAGCTCAGCTTGCTGCCACGCAAGCTCAGACCGCTGCCATCATGGCTGCGGTTACCAGTGTTAAAAGGGGCTTGCAGGGTGTCACAGCAGTCGAGCAATCTGTCCTCCAACAGGGGCTCGGGAGATTGGGCCTCGGGAGATCGGGGAGGGGGGGCGAGCCTCGGGAGATCGGGGAGGGGGGGCGAGCCTCGGGAGATCGGGGAGGGGTGGTGAGCCTCGGGAGATCGGGGGGGTGGCAGGGCTCGGGAGATCGGAGATCGGGCCTCGGGAGATCGGCGATCGGGGGGCGGGGCTCGGGAGATCGACCTCGGGGCCTCGTGAGATCGGGCCCTCGTGAGATCGGGCCTCGGGGCCTCGTGAGATCGGGCCTCGGGAGGGCAGGGCTCGGGGCATCGGGGGGCGGGGCTCGGGGACACCCCCTCTCCCCCTCATCTTCCCCATTTCCTCCCCCTCCCCTTCCCTCTTCCCCTCCCCCTTTCCTCCCCCTCCCCTCCCCATCCTCCCCTTTCCTCCCCCTCCCCTCCCCCTTTCTTCCCCCTCCCCCTTTCCTCCCCCTCCCCTCCCCCTTTCCTCCACCCTCCCCCTCCCCTCCCCCTTTCTTCCCCCTCCCCCTTTCCTCCCCCTCCCCTCCCCCTTTCCTCCACCCTCCCCTCCTCCCCCTCCCCTTTCCTACCCCCCTTTCCTCCCCCCCCTCCCCCTTTCCTCTCCCCTCCCCCTTTCCTCCCCCTCCTCCCCCTTTCCTCTCCCCTCCCCCTCCCCTCCTCCCTTCCTCCCCCCTCCCGCTTTCCTCCCCCCTCCCCCTTCCCCATTTCCTCCCCCTCCCCCTTTCCTCCCCCTCCCCCTTTCCTCCCCCCTCCCCCTTTCCTCCCCCTCTCCCTTTCCTCCCCCCTCCCCCTCTCCTTCCCCCCTTCCCTTCCCCCCTCCCCTCCCCCTCTCCTCCCACCCCCTCCCCCTTTCCTCCCCCTCCCCTCCCCCTCCCCATGCATTCCTCCCCTCCCCCCTCCTTTCCTCCCCTCCCCTTCCCCTTTCCCCTCCCCTCCCCTCCCCCTTTCCTCCCCCTTCCCTTCCCTCCCCCCTCCTTTCCTCCCCCCCTCCCCCCCTTTCCTTCCCCCCACCTCCCCCCCTCCTTTCCTCCCCCTCCCCCTCCCTCCTTTCCTCCCCCTCCCCCCTCTCCTCCTCCCTTTCCTCCCCCTTCCCCCTCCCCTCCCCCCTCTCCTCCCCCCCCTCCCCCCTCCTCCCCCCTCTCCTCCCCCCTCCCCCTTTCCTCCCCCTCTCCCTTTCCTCCCCCCTCCCCCTTTCCTCCCCCTCTCCCTTTCCTTCCCCTCCTCCCCCTCCCCCTCTCCTTCCCCCCTCCCCCTCTCCTTCCCCCCTTCCCTTCCCCCCTCCCCTCCCCCTCTCCTCCCACCCCCTCCCCCTTTCCTCCCCCTCCCCTCCCCCTCCCCATGCTTTCCTCCCCTCCCCCCTCCTTTCCTCCCCTCCCCTTCCCCTTTCCCCTCCCCTCCCCTCCCCCTTTCCTCCCCCTTCCCTTCCCTCCCCCCTCCTTTCCTCCCCCCCTCCCCCCCTTTCCTTCCCCCCACCTCCCCCCTCCTTTCCTCCCCCTCCCCCTCCCTCCTTTCCTCCCCCTCCCCCCTCTCCTCCTCCCTTTCCTCCCCCTTCCCCTCCCCTCCCCCCTCTCCTCCCCCCCCTCCCCCCTCTCCTCCCCCCTCCCCTCCTCCCCCCTCTCCTCCCCCCCCTACTCCCCCCTCCCCTCCCTCTCCTCTCCCCTCCCCCTCCCCTTTCCTCCCCCTCCCCTCCCCCCTCCCTCCCTCCTTTCCTCCCCCCCTCCCCTCCCCGCACCCCCTCCCCATTTCCGCCCCTCTTCCCCTCCCCCCTCCCCTCCCCCTTTCCTCCCCCGCCTCCCCCATGTCGCTCTCTCTCTCCCCCCCCAGTCGCTCGCTCTCTCTCTTCCCCCCGGTCTCTCGCTTCCCCCCCAGTCTCTCGCTCTCTCGCTTCCCCCCCCAGTCTCTCGCTCTCTCGCTTCCCCCCCAGTCTCTCGCTCTCCCCCCCCAGTCTCTCGCTCCCCCCCCAGTCTCTCGCTCTCTCTCTTCCCCCCCAGTCTCTCGCTCTCTCTCTTCCCCCCAGTCTCTCGCTCTCTCTCTTCCCCCCCAGTCTCTCGCTTCCCCCCCCAGTCTCTCGCTCTCTCGCTTCCCCCCCCAGTCTCTCGCTCTCTCGCTTCCCCCCCAGTCTCTCGCTCTCCCCCCCAGTCTCTCGCTCCCCCCCCAGTCTCTCGCTCTCTCTCTTCCCCCCCAGTCTCTCGCTCTCTCTCTTCCCCCCCAGTCTCTCGCTCTCTCTCTTCCCCCCCAGTCTCTCGCTCTCTCTCTTCCCCCGTCTCTCGCTCTCTCTCTTCCCCCCGTCTCTCGCTCTCTCTTCCCCCCCCAGTCTCTCGCTCTCTCTCTTCCCCCCCCAGTCTCTCGCTCTCTCTCTTCCCCCCCAGTCTCTCGCTCTCTCTCTTCCCCCCCAGTCTCTCGCTCTCTCTCTTCCCACCAGTCTCTCGCTCTCTCTCTTCCCCCCAGTCTCTCGCTCTCTCTCTTCCCCCCAGTCTCTCGCTCTCTCTCTTCCCCCGTCTCTCGCTCTCTCTCTTCCCCCCAGTCTCTCGCTCTCTCTTCCCCCCAGTCTCTCGCTCTCTCTTCCCCCCAGTCTCTCGCTCTCTCTCTTCCCCCCAGTCTCTCGCTCTCTCTCTTCCCCCCAGTCTCTCGCTCTCTCTCTTCCCCCCAGTCTCTCGCTCTCTCTCTTCCCCCCAGTCTCTCGCTCTCTCTCTTCCCCCCAGTCTCTCGCTCTCTCTCTTCCCCCGTCTCTCGCTCTCTCTCTTCCCCCCAGTCTCTCGCTCTCTCTTCCCCCAGTCTCTCGCTCTCTCTCTTCCCCCCAGTCTCTCGCTCTCTCTCTTCCCCCCAGTCTCTCGCTCTCTCTCTTCCCCCCAGTCTCTCTCGCTCTCTCTCTTCCCCCCCAGTCTCTCTCGCTCTCTCTCTTCCCCCCCAGTCGCTCTCTCTCTTCCCCCCCAGTCTCTCTCTTCCCCCCAGTCGCTCTCTCTCTCTCTTCCAACAACAACATGCCCTCAAAAGACCCTCGGCACCGCCGGGCACTTCAGCTAGTAAACTATAAATTACATGAAATAACTATTTTAAACAATAATTAAAATTTTTGTAAATAATAATTTTATTTTCTAACAGGACTAAAAATAAACTTACCTTGCTTTAAAGTATTTAAAAATAATAAACCTGTGGAAAAAATGTTTTAATTTTAATTAATTCACCACTTACCTTGTAAAAAGCAGGCCTTGCGACTGCTTTTTAAATGTGTAACTTCTGCAGACTTACCCTCCCGGGAAAACCTGCAAAAAAAAAACGAAGTACAATGTGCACGCGCAGCCTCTCCTGCGCACGCGTTCGAACTCTGAACCCCTTCTTTCAGGGGAACGGAAGTGCCGGTTTCCCGCGTATGCGCAGTGCATGCAGGAAACCGGCACTTCCATTGGGCCTATGGGTGAGTACCCCGTGCGTATTCACCCGTGGAGACCCGAATTTCTGGGCCATTTAATAAATATTGCTAGAGAAACTGGATAACTTCATTAAATAATTACTGGAGTAGTTCCACTACTCAATGTCAATTTTTTTTCTTCCCTACATTTTACCATACCTGGACATCAAGATATTATAGTCAATTGAAATCATTGGGTTGCAAACAAACAGCTCAAATAGTAGACACATTAGCCTGCAACAGTTTTTAATTTACCACAATTTGGAGCAAGTCCAAACTTTGGAAGAGTGACTCAGTGCATTTCTGTACCTGCCCACATCTTACATGATAATACAGTAGAAGACAAGCTGATATGCTGGGAAAAATGAATTAAAAGGAGTTTAAAAAAAATTATAATGCCAAGATGAACAACAACTTGAATTTATATATCACCTTTAACATTGAAAATGCCCCATGGTGGTTTACAGAAGAGGAGAGAAATGAATACCGAGCCTTTGAAGGAGAGTTAGGAGAGGCAACCAAAGAATTGGTCAAAGACTTGAATAGAGCTGAAAATTGGGTGGGGTGTAAATCAGCCATCCAACCCAAATGCGTGCCAGGCACATTATATTTAGAGACAGAGAGGGAGATGGCAAGGTGGAGTGGTTTAGGGATGGAATTCCAGAGTGTAAGGCGGAGACAGCTCAAGGTTCTGCCACCAATGAGGGAGCAGGTTGGGTGGTCGGAGGGTGCACAGGAGGTCAGAGTCAATGGACTCAGAGCACAGGAGGGGTATTAAGGCTGGAGAAGGTTGCAGTGGTAGTGATGGGGCAAGGCCATGGAACATAGGAACGAGGAGTAGGCCGTTTAGCCCCTCGAGCCTGTTGCGCTATTCAATGAGATCATGGCTGAGCTCCGACCTAACACCATATACCCGCCTATGGCCCATATCCTTTAATACCTTTGGTTAACAAAAATCTATCAATCTCAGATTTTAAATTAACCATTGATCTAGCATCAATTGCCATTTGTGGAAGAGAGTTCCAAACTTCTACCACCTTTTGTGTGTAGAAGTGTTTCCTAATTTCACTCCTGAAAGGGCTGGCTCTAATTTTTAGACTATGCCCTCTAGTCCTAGACTCCCCAACCAGCGGAAATAGTTTCTCTCTATCTACGCTATCTGTTCCCTTTAATATCTTGAAAACTTTGATCAAATCACCCCTTAACCTTTTAATTCTAGGGAATACAACCCTAATTTGTATACTCTCTCCTCATAATTTAACCCTTGGAGTCCAGGTATCATTCTGGTAAATCTACAATGCACACCCTCCAAGGCCAATATTGTTATGTCTGACATTTGGTGATAGGTACTCGATTGCCTTGGCCTGAGCACATGGAGTTTGATAGTGCTGTGATCATTGTATTGTGTATAGGTATTCGATTGCTTGTGCCTGGAAGTGTGTGTGTGTGTGTCAGCCATATTAAAAGCAGCATGAACTGAACTCACTGACGGTCTCTGGATTATCTTTGCAAATGCAACAAATATATCCTTAAGGTGTGTTGCCCAGAACTGCTCCCAGTACTCCAGGTGTGGTCTAACCAGGGCTTTGTATAAAGCTGCAGCATAACCTCTACCCCCTTGTACTCTAGTCCTCTAGATATAAAGGTCAGCATTCCATTAGCCTTTATGATTATTTTCTGTACCTGTTCATTACATTTTAATGATCTATGTACCTGGACCCCCAAGTCCCTTTGTACCTCCAGTGTTTTTAGCTTTACATCATTTAGAAAGTACCCTGTTCTATCCTTTTTAGGTCCAAAGTGGATGATCTCACATTTGCCTACATTGAAATCCATTTGCCACAGTATTGCCCATTCACTTAATCTATCAATATCCTTTTGTAATTTTATGCTTTCATCTACACTACCTACAATGCCGTCTATCTTTGTGTCATTGGCAAATTTGGATATGTGGCTTTCTATCCCATCATCTAAGTCATTAATAAATACTGAAAGGATTTGAAGAGCACAAGGAGGCCAGGAAACCAGTGAAAGTCAGCAAGGATGGGGGTAGTCGATGAGTGGGACAAGGGACAGGATACAGCTGGTGGGATTTTCTACAAGCTGGAGTTTGTGGAGATTGGAAGGCCAATGAGAAATTGAGTCTAAAGGTGAGAAAGGCATGGATGAGAACTCCAATAATGTGCCTTCCAATCTATTCTAGATTGGCTCCATTTTGTTCTACACATCTCAACATGAACTTAAACTGTAACCTTCCTCCTTCACCTATAGGCCTGCAACCCTCACCCCTTGTTGATGTATACAAATATTCAGTAAAACAGAAGATTTCAGAAACCTCTAGCCAGAAATTACAATGCGCAATAATTCTAGCTCTGCAACTAAGTAGACAATTTAGTCTTCCTTCTTCAAACTCTAATCGCCCTTAAATAACATCAGAAAATGCTGGAAATACTCAGCAGGCCAGGCAGCATCCGTGGAGAGAGAAACAGAGTTAACGTTTCCGGTCTGGGACCCTTCATCAGAACTGGAAAAAGCTGGAGATGTAACAGATATTAAGCAGGTGCAGAGACGGGGGGGGGGGGGGGGGGGGGGTTTAGGAGGGGAGGAAGAAATAGAAAGAACACCCTGTACTTTTGTAAGAGGCAGGAAAGATAAAATGTTGCAAATGGGAATGGCAAAAATCATACTGCATGAAAAATGGGGGCAGGGATAATTATCTGAAATTGTTGAACTCAATGTTGAGTCTGGCAGGCTGCAAAGTGCCCAATCGAAAGATGAGGTGCTGTTCCTCGAGCTTACGTTGAGCTTCATTGCAGCAATGCAATAGCCCAAGGACAGAGAGATCAGAGTGGGAGTGAAGCGGTGAATTAAAGTGACAGGCGACCGGAAGCTCAGGGTTACCCTTACAGACTGAACGGAGGTGTTTCGCAAAGCGGTCACCCAATCTGCGTTTGGTCTCCCCAATGTAGAGGAGACCGCATCGTGAGCAGCGAATACAGTATATTAAATTGCAAGAAGTACACGTAAATCGCTGTTTCACCTGGAAGGGGTGTTTGGGGCCCTGGACAGTGGGAAGGGAGGAGGTAAAAGGGCATGTTTTGCATCTCCTGTGCTTGCATGGGAAGGTGCCAGGTGAAGGAGAAGGGCTGTTGGGGGTGATTGAGGAGTGGACCAGAGTGTCGCGGAGGGAGCGGTCCCTTCGGAATGCTGAAAGGGGAGGTGAGGGGAAGATGTGTTTGGTGGTGGGATCACGTTGGAGGTGGCGGAAAATGATCCGTTGAATGTGGAGGCTGGTGGGGTGAAAGGTGAGGACAAGTGGAACCCTATCGTGGTTCCGGGAGGGAGGGGCAGGGGTGAGGGCAGAAGTGCGGGAAATAGAACGGACACGGTCAAGGGCCGTGTCAACCACGGCAGAGGGGAATCCTCGGTTGAGGAAAAAGGAAGACATGTCGGCAGCACTAGTATGGAAGGTGGCATCGTCAGAACAGACGCGGCGGAGACGGAGAAACTGGGAGAATGGAATAGAGTCCTTACAGGAAGCGGGGTGGGAGGAAGTGTAGTCCAGGTAGCTGTGGGAGTCGGTGGGCTTGTAGTGGATGTTTGTTGAAAGCCGATCACCAGAAATGGAGACGGCGAAGTCGAGGAAGGGAAGGGAAGAGTCAGAGATGGACCATGTGAAGGTGAGGGAAGGGTGGAAATTGGAGGCAAAGTGAATGGAATTGTCTAGTTCAGGGCGAGAGCAGGAAACAGCACCGATACAGTCATCAATGTACCGGAAAAAGAGATGAGGGAGGAGACCTGAGTACGACTGGAACAAAGAGTGTTCCACATATCCCACGAAAAGGCAGGCATAGCAACACCTTTGATTTGGAGGAAATGAGTGGAGTTAAAGGAGAAGTTGTTCAATGTGAGAACAAGTTCAGCCAGGCGGAGGAGGGTAGTGGTGGATGGGGACTGGTCGGGCCTCTGTTCAAGGAAGAAGCAGAGCACCCTCAGGCCATCCTGGTGGGGGTTGGAGGTGTAGAGGGATTGTACGTCCATGGTGAAAAGGAAGCGGTTGGGGCCAGGAAACTGTTAAAGTAGCGGAGGGCGTCCGAAGAGTCGCGGATGTAGGTGGGAAGAGACTGGACAAGGGGAGAAAAGAGAGTCGAGATAGGAAGAGATAAGTTCCGTGGGGCAAGAACAGGCTGAAATGATGGGTCTACCAGGGTAGTCCTGTTTGTGGATCTTGGGAAGGAGGTAGAAGCGGGCTGTGCGGGGTTGGGGAACTAGGAGGTTGGTGGCCGCGGGGGGAAGATCTCCAGAGGAGATGAGGTCAGTGACAGTCTTGGAAACGGTGGTTTGATGTTCGGTAGTGGGGTCATGGTCCAGGTGGAGGTAGGAGGAGGTGTCGGAGAGTTGGCGTTCAGCTTCCGCTAGGTAGAGGTCAGTTCGCCAAACAACAACAGCACCACCCTTGTCAGCAGGTTTAATGACAATGTCAGGGTTGGATCTAAGAGAATGGAGTGCTGCAAGGTCAGAGGGAGGTAGGTTGGAGTGAGGGGAGCAGAGAAATGGAGACGGCCGATGTCACGGCGGCAGTTAGCGATGCAAAGATCTAGAGAGGGTAAGAGGCCAGGGGGAGGGGTCCAGGTAGAACGGGAATTCTGAAAGCGGGAGAAAGGGTCAGTCGTGCGGGGGGAAGACTCCTGGCCAGAGAAGTGGGCACGGAGACAAAGGCGGCGGAAAAAGAGCTCAACATCGTGCTGAGCTCGAAATTCATTGAGGTGGGGGCGTAAGGGGATGAAGCTCAGGCCTTTGCTGAGGACTGATCGTTCGGGGTCAGAGAGGGGAAGGTCAGAGGGGATAGTGAAAACGCGGCAGGGGGTGAGATTGGGAGAAGGGGGGGGGGTCAGAGGAAAGTGAAGGGGAAGAAGGTTCCGGAGGGGCGTTGGTGTCGACTTCCATGAAGGTCTGGTTTCTCTGTTCAATAGATGCCCATCGCTCCTCAAGAGATGTCATTCTATTATGAGCACTCACCATGTTTTCCATACCCTAGCGACTTATTTCCTCCATGGAGGTTGCCATCCTTTCCATAGTGATGCGTTCATGTGCCAATGACTCCACAGAGGCTCTGCTCATGTTCGCTATGGACTCCTCCATTCGCTCCACACTCACATCGACCCTGGAGACAAAACCTCCCAGAGACTCCTGCATCTGTTCCTGGAGTTCCAGCCTCGCTGATCTTATAGATGGACCCAGAGGCAGAGGGTCGACATGCAGCTGAGCCGAGCTGGCAGTGTCCTGCGCCCTCCGACTAGCACGCTCCACTGCTGTCCCTGTCTCCACAATCTGCTGATGCTCACTTGTGAGCTGTGATACACCAGGTGACAACACTACTCTATGTCCCGAAGGTCCCACCGAGGTGTGAGTGTCTGCGCTGGTGCTGGGCATGCTGAATTCTGCTGACGCTGCACCCTCAGAGGTTGCAGATTCCTCTGAGGAGTCTGGAAGCTCAGGCTCTTCCTCCTGGACAGTGGGGATGGGGGCTCTCGATGGTCCTGTGGGGGAGTAAAGGAAAGAGTTAGAGATGTGAGGTCAAGGCTACAAGCACATTGCATATTGCAGATGATCATAGGTCCATCTGTTATAGCTTCAGAATCATTATCAGCGACTCATGCAATGTCAATGAGAGAGATGGAAAACTATTCTGTCACCAGCTTGCTGTGATGCACCCGTCTGTCCGTCCCCCACTTGCGCCTCATCCTCCAGTCCTACGATCTCCAGGACGGCCTCCTCCCAGGGGGTGAGGTGGGCTACTGATTGTGGCCCTCCTCCTGTCCTCGCTCGTTCTCTTTTATTGTGAGCTCTCTTTTCCTGCAATGAGGGAGACAAGTGGAGTTTGAGTGAGAATGAAGGAGTGAGTGTAGAGAATCCATAGCATAGATGGTTAGAAGGAGACAAAGAAGGAGTGAGGTGGCAAGACCAAGGGCCCTCCCTGTGTGTTGTCAGTTGTTTTCATAGCATCAGTGATAGGGAGTGTGAGAGCTGCATAGTCGAATAGTTAGGTGAATGTGACATAGAGAGAGGGAATGGGTAAGGGTGCATGGATGTCAGTGTCAAGTAGGATGTGGAGGAAGAGATTGCTAAAGCTGAGTGCTGGTGAGGAGAGGCAATGGAGATCAGACAGAGTGATGGGAACTTCATACTCACTTTTCCAGTGTGCTGAAGGTCATGAAATCTCTTCCTGCACTGTATCCAGGTTCTGCGGGTAGCTGATAAGGAGTTGACCTCCTCTGCCACTTGCAGCCACACAGCCTTTGTCTGCTGGGGAGGCATCTTCCTCCCTGATGAAGGGAAGAGCACCTCCTTGTGAGCTCTTGCTCCCTCCACTAAAGCCTGCAGGGCAACGTCGTCAAAACGGAGTGCAGACCTCAGTCTTTCTCTTGCCATTCTGCTTCCAGCTCAGTGTATCAGCAAATGCCAAAAGGTTGGCAGCCTGCAGAAGAAGCAAGGCTTGTTGCAGACCCTAAATGCAGCAGCAATAATGACGTCATATTGGCCCAGAAATTCGGGTCGGGGGCTTCCCGCGGGTGCAAGCCCCCGACCTGCACTTACCTAGCGCGCCGGCGTTTGAGCTGTGGGCCCCCGTGGAATTCCGATCCTGGGCCTGCTCCAACTGCCGGCGCGTAGTGCTTGCGTATCCCAGGGGCGCAGTTAGTTCGATGCGTCCCCTGGGATCACGTGGGCCATGGGGAGCCAATCGGAGCAGGGAATGTTTCATTCATAAGTTTGACAGGAAGGGCTGTCAAACTTATAAATACTATAAGCCCCAAAACATCACCAAATCTTCAAATAAATTTTTTAAAAACATCACATTTTTAAAATAAACTATAAATTACATGAAATAACTATTTTAAACAATAATTAACATTTTTGAAAAAAATAATTTTATTTTCTAACAGGACTAAAAATAAACTTACCTTTCTTTAAAGTATTAAAAAATAATAAACCTGTGGAAAAAATGTTTTAATTTTAATTAATTCACCACTTACCTTGTAAAAAGCAGGCCTTGCGACTGCTTTTTATGTGTAACTTCTGGAGACTTACCCTCCCAGGAAAACCTGCAAAAAAAACGTAAGTTCGATGGGCACGCGCAGCCTCTCCTGCGCACGCATTCGAACTCTGAACCCCTTCTTTCAGGGGAACGGAAGTGCCGGTTTCCCGGGCATGCACAGTGCATGCAGGAAACCGGCATTTCCATTGGGCTTACGGGTGAGTACCCCGTGCGTACTCACCCATGGAGACCCGAATTTCTGGGCCAATGCGACTTTCTGACTGGAAATACTCATTTGCCAAGGGTTCCCACACGTTGGAAATCAATTGGCCAATTGGGTTAAAATTGCATCAATCTCACACACCCATTTAGATTCGTGTGGGAAACACCAAATTCGGGGAACCGACAATTTCCCGCACCTGAGTTAAAATCGACCCCTATGACTTAAGCTATAAACTTTGATTCCAATTTATTAAAAGTAAAATGTAGGCTGTAGGAGAAAATTAATACAGCAGATTTCACTTGATTACAGAAATTTTACCTTATGGTATAAAGATAAGTAAAACTGTGATGCTTCACTAACTCTCCAAATTATGACAAATCTGAACCAGTGTCGGCAATGCATATACGTGAGGTTTCATATCACCGTCACAAAGCCTTTAAGTGTTTGCCTCTATCTTGATGAATTAAGGGTAACTAAAGAATCGCCAGAACGCAGTCAAATTTTATCCATGTGCCTGTGCAAGGTGCTGGCAATCAACCCTCAGATACACCCTATGAGAACAGCTCCGCCGGCAGCAACATGTTATTTGAAATCAGTGTAGTACTTCAGGAATAACAATCAAAAGATACAATGGCTGGCTTTTGTGCAGAACAAGGTTAGTCTGATAGCCTGGCATTAGAAATGACGATATGCAAGTGAAGCATTCAGACCCGTTACATCCTGCTTTGGGCCTGAAGTGATTAAGTAAATAATCAGAACAGTTTAAGGTGATTGCTTACAGTTACCCGCTCGAACAAAAAACAAACCAACCTCCTACAGCATTCCCAGCCACACATCAGTAATGTGGATTCTCTCTCAAACTTGCAGTAAGCAAAATTACATTGAATAACTGCATCTCATATAAATAAATAATAAAAATATGGCCGGGAACTTCCTCGGAGCTGCTCCCGTTCCACTGCCGTAACTTCGCTGGAAGTGCAGCGGAAACCCTGCTTACTCACGTGTGCAAAATGGCAACTGTATTCAGCAACATAATAACAGTTATTTTATTGAAGTGCTTTGGGATGTTTTTGAGATGTGATAAGGTAAGTTGGATAATGGCAGGCCATGTAGTGATTCAAAAGCAGGGACGAGACTCTTCGGCCTGGCTTCTCCTTCACGATACCATCCGCAATCAGGTGGGATAGTGGTAGGGAATGATGGATCTCCACCAGAAGCTGAACAAGGTGGCTTCATTCTTGCCTATGATGAGCTGAAGAAAATACTGGGTTATTCGAGATTTGCTATCAGACAGCACAGCAATAGTTGTGAAATCAAGGGTGGAACCAGAAAGATAGTGTTGGGTAACATCAGCATACAAGTGCAGGCTAACTGCTTGCTTGCAGAGATACTACAGAGGTTCCCAGCAACAATATGTAGATAATGAATAGGACAGGGTCAAGGATGGAATCTTGAATCATATTACAAGTGTCTATGCTAGCACAGAAGGAGCAGCTATTAGAGGTGCAGGTGGGAATAGACAAGAGCAGTCCCACACAGCTGGATCACAGAGGAGAGGTGGAGCAGGAGGATGGAACAATTGACTGTATCAAAGGTCATGAAGAGGAGTAGAGTATCACGGTTGCAGTTACACATGATGTTGTTGTGGTCTTGGTGCTGTGAGTGGGACAGAAACTACATTAGAGGGATTTGAATAGAGAGTGATTGGACAGATGGTTGTAAAGTTGGATGGCAATTATATATTCATGGAACTTAGAGAGGATGGAGAAGACAGAGGTGGATCAATAGTTCAAGAGGACAAAGTTTTGAAATTAAACTTTTTAAGGAGGGATGTGACTGAGGAGGGAAACCTACCCGAAGAAATGGAGAAATGGATGATCTTAGCAAGCATTGGGCTGCGTAGGAGCAGTTGAGTGCGAGGGCCTAGTTCACGAGGAGGACCAGGTTACAGTTGGTGGATCTCATGGAGAAAATTAGGACTGAGGGGATAGAGTGCTGTGAGATCAGGGTTGAGGCTGATAGGAATTGGAGCATGGAAGGCCTGAATGCAAATTGTTGAATTTTTATTTTCTTAAAAGGCTCAGATATGATAAGAATGTTTATAAGACTGAGCTCATTGCAAGTATTTTATAGCGAGGAGCACAATGCAGTATCAGACTATACACTAACACCCTGTTCCGCCATTTGCATTCTGCAAGTAACCTTTGATATCGACGTGCAGAGGTTTTTCCTTCTACAGTATTCAGTCATTCTGATCTCTAAAAGGTGCCTGTCTTGGCACTGCAATAGTTTTTTTTAAAGAAAAGGAACGTAATATGCAAATCAAAATAACGAACCTAGTGTAGAAACATATCTAAATATTTATGTCATACAAATTTGGTTTTTAATTTCTTTGTAAATGCAAATAGTTTCTTTATTGACAAAGCTCTCCAGTTGCATCGAATCAGGTTTCAATTTGTTTGAGAGATTAGCCATCGTTCACCAGAATGACGCTGA
Source organism: Somniosus microcephalus (assembly GCF_052327205.1). Classification (NCBI taxonomy): domain Eukaryota; kingdom Metazoa; phylum Chordata; class Chondrichthyes; order Squaliformes; family Somniosidae; genus Somniosus; species Somniosus microcephalus. The sequence goes on from NC_140993.1 coordinate 150,246,648, forward strand.
ATGATCAAAATCCACTGAAAGCTTTTTGAACATGCACACAGATATATTCCGATCCAGTGGTGAGATCACTGCAAACTCAATCTGACTTTCAGACACTCATATTTACATAGCAACAGACCACAAATGACAATTTAGGATGAGATCAGCCTAACCAATGCCTAAGCTCTGAATCAAAAACATTTCCAAAAGATGAATCCTGTTTTATCTTTTCTCTTTGCAGTTACCAGGAGCCTAGTGCAGCTGAAATAAATGAAGCGCCTAATGCTGAGGAGGGTCCAGTTTGTTCGTTTAAAGAATTAATCAGGAGCCCTTGCTTTACCGCCAAATAATAGACAGCAGCAGACTTTCGCAAGTGTCTGCCAGATGATCCCCTTGTCACCTTAGTAATTGACTCCCATCTGGTGTCTGATGTACACAAAGGCTAGCACTGTGACAGCAGCAGGAGGGCATTCGAGCAAGCCCCGTTTATAGAACTGCCCCACCACATGCCGCTCTAGCAGTGCCTTGGTCTTTTCGAGCTGATTTCATTAACTTGTAAACATTCAGCTTCTGATTCCTTCAGAACTTATGCTCCTGGCCTACTGACATTAGTCCTTTTATTCATACAATAGGATAAACTTTGCATTCAAGACAGCTCTGCCATAAAATGTATATGATTTCACCTGCACAGCAGTTTCTCTGTGAACTGGTGAACAATAAAAGCCCATTGTTTAACTCACTTGTTGCCAGTGAATTTGGTCATTTCCTGGCCTGGAGCAAGTTGTCTGGTTCATTAATATCACAGAGAAGATGCATTTTTCTGAAGTGACCTAACTTCCTCACAAGCTCTCTATTTTCATTGCTCACGATCACTAAATGGCATACGCCTTTTGCAGTTTATAAATTTTGTTGCCAGAACAGTTTTCTATTCACAGCTACAACCTTTCTCCACCAACATTGTTTGTTACGAAGTGATGCTGATTTATGCTGGTATGGCCTAGCTCCAGAAAGTGAGCTGATTTTTTAGATGCCTATTAGAAGTGCCTGTCAGGATTATTAATTTAATAATTCTATGGATTTTCTGCTGTTTGTATTAACCCATGCTGTGCTCTCCAATTAGGTTTCCGCCCTTGCCACAGTACCGAAATGGCTCTAATCAAAGTCACAAATTACATCCTTTGTGACTGTGACAAAGGTAAACTATCCCTCCTCGTCCTTCATAGAATCATAGAACCATAGAAAAATTATGACACAGAAGGAGGCCATTCTGCTCATCGTGTCCGTGACGGTCGGAAAAGAGCTACCCAGCCTAACCCCACCTTCCAGCACTAGATTCGTAGCCTTGTAGATTACAGCACTTCAAGTGTACATCCAAGTACTTTTTAAATGTGATGAGGGTTTCTGCCTCTACCATCCTTTCGGATAGTGAGTTCCAGACCCCCACCACCCTCTGGGTGAAAATGTTTCCCCTCATCTTCCCTCTAATCCTTCTACCAACTACATTAAATCTATGCCCCCTGGTCCTTGACTCCTCTGCTAAGGGAATTAGGTCCTTCCTATCCACACTATCTAGGCCCCTCATAATTTTATACAGCTCAATTAAATCTCCCCTCAGCCTCCTCTGTTCCAAGGAAAACAATCCCAGCCTATCAAATCTTTCCTCATAGCTAAAGTTTTCCAGTCCTGGCAACACCCTCGTAAATCTCCTCTGCACCCTCTCCAGTGCAATCACATTCTTCCTGTAATGTGGTGACCAGAACTGCACGCAGTTCTCAAGCTGTAGCCTAACCAGTGTTGTATACAGTTCTAGCATAACTTCCCTGCTATTATATTCTATGCCTTGGTTAATAAAGGAAAGCATTCTGTATGCCTTTTTAACTACTTTATCGACCTGTCCTGCTACCTTTAAGGATCTGTGGACATACACTCCAAGGTCCCTCTGTTCCTCCACACCTCTCAGTATCCTCCCATTATTTGTGTATTCCCTTGCCTTGTTGCCCCTCCCCAAATGCATTACCTCACACTTTTCCGGACTGAATTCCATTTGCCACTTTTCTGCCCAACTGACCAGTTCATTGATATCTTCCTGCAGTCTAAAGCTTTCCTCCTCACTGTCAACCATGCAGCCAATTTTTGTATCATCTGCAAATTTCTTTATCATGCCCCCTACATTTAAGTCTAAATCATTAATATATACGACAAAAAGTAGGGGACCGAGTACTGAGCCCTGTGGAACCCCACTGGAAACAGCCTTCCAGTCGCAAAAACTCCCTTCAACCATTACCCTTTGCTTCCTGCCACTGAGCCAATTTTGGATCCACTTTGCCATTCTCCCTTGGATCCCATGGGCTTTTACTTTTTTGGTCAGCCTGCCATGTGGGACCTTATCAAAAGCCTTGCTAAAATCCATGTAGGCTACATCAAATGCACTGCCCTCATCGACCCTCCTTGTTACCTCCTCAAAGAATTCAATCATATTAGTCAGACACGACCTTCCCTTAACAAAACAATGCTGACTGTCCTTGATTAATCTGTGTCTTTCTAAATGAAGGTATATACTGTCCCTCAGAATTGATTCCAGTAATTTGCCTACCACTGAGGTTAAACTAACTGGCCTGTAAATTACTGGGTTTATCCCTTCCTCCCTTTTTAAACAATGGTACAATGTTAGAAGTTCTCCAATCCTCTGGCACCACTCCTGAAGCCAGAGAGGATTGGAAAATGATGGTCAAAGCCTTCGCAATTTCCCCCTTGCTTCTTTTAATAGCCTCAGATATATTTCATCCAGCCCTGGCGATTTATCTACTTTCAAGGATGCTAAACCCCTTAATACTTCCTCTCTTACAATGTTTATCCCGTCCAATATTTCACTATCTTCCTCCTTAACTACAACGTCGGCATTGCCCCCCCCTTTTTTGTGAATACAGCTGCAAAGTATTCATTAAGTACCTTACCCACATCCTCTGCCTCCACCTATAGATCACCATTTTGGTCCCTACTCTTTCCTTAGTTATCCTCTTGCTCTTTATGTAATTATAAAAGATCTTTGTGTTTTCTTTGATTCTACTTGCAAGTATTTTTTCATGCCCTCTTTTTGCTTTCCCAATTTCCTTCTTAATTTCACCCCAACACTTTCTATACTCTTCTAAGCTTTCTGCAGTATTGAGCTCACAATATCTGATATAGGCTTCCCTTTTTTGTCTTATCTTACCCTGTATGCATCTTGTCATCCAGGGGGCTCTAAATTTGGCAGTTCTACCCTTTTCCTTTGTGGGAACATGTTTACCCTGAACTCCATGTATCAAAGAGTCATGAATCTTTGGAATTCTCTTCCCCAGAGAGCTGTGGAGGCTGGGTCATTGAATATATTTAAGGTGGAGATAGACAGATTTTTGAATGATAAGGCAGTCAAGGGTTATGGGGAACGGGCAGGGAAGTGGAGTTGAGGCCAAGATCAGATCAGCCATGATCTTATTGAATGGCGGAGCAGGCTCGAGGGCCCAAATTACCTACTCCTGCTCTTACATCTTATGTTCTTATGCATGTTCCCTCTTGAATGCTTCCCACTGCTCTGACACTGATTTACCTTCAAGTAACTGTTTCCAGTCCACTTTTGCTAAATCACTTCTCAACCTAGTAAAATTGGCCTTCCCCCAATTTAGAACCCTTACTCCTGTTTTTTCTTTGTCCTTATCCATAATTATGCTAAAACTAACTGATCACTACCACAAAAATGCTCTCCCACTGATACCCCTTCCACCTGCCGAGCTTCATTCCCTAAAACTAAATCCAGAACTGCCCCCCCCCCCCCCCCCTCTTGTTAGGCTTGCTATGTCTTGGCTAAAAAAGTTCTCCAGAATGCAATTTAGGAATTCTGTGCCCTCTATACCTTTTACACCGGTAGTATCCCAGTTAATATTGGGGTAATTGAAATCCCCCACTATTACTGCTCTATTGTTTTTGCACTTGTCAGAAATTTGCCTACATATTTGCTCTTCTATCTCCCTCGGACTGTTTGGGGGTCTATTGTACTCTCCCAGCAGTGTGATTGCCCCTTTTTTGTTCTTTAGTTCAACCCATATGGCCTCATTTGATGATCCTTCGAACATATCATCCCTCCTCACAGCTGTAATTGTCTCTTTAATCAATACTGCGACCCCCCCCTCCTTTTTTAACCCCCTCTCCATCTCATCTGAAAACCCTGTAACCAGGAATGTTGAGCTGCCATTCCTGCCCTTCTTTCAGCCATGTCTCACTAATGGCTATAATATCATACTCCCACATGTCTATCTGTGCCCTTAGCTCATCTTCCTTATTTCTTTGACTCCTTGCATTGAAGTATATACCATTTAGTATTGCCAAACTGCCTTGTTGTCTATTTTCTAGCCCTCATTTTCTCTGCCTTCCAAACTTGCCTACTAATTTTCTGCCCTCCATGTCCAACTTTGTTTCTCTCCCTTCTGAAAATACCCTCAGGTACCCATCCCCCAGCCAAGCTAGTTTAAACCCTCCCCAACAGCACTAGCAAACTCCCACAAGGATATTGGTCCAGGCTCTGCAACCCGTCCAGCTTGTATAGGTTCCACCTCCCCCAGAAACTGTCCCAATGCCTCAGGAATCTAAAGCCTCCCTCCTGCACCATCTCTCCAGCCACGCATTCATCTGCTCTACTCTCCTATTTCTGTACTCACTAGCACGTGGCACTGGGAGTAATCCTTCTTGACTTGTCTGCAGCCTTTGACACAGTTGACCACTCCATCTTACTCCAACGCCTCCCCACCATTGTCCAGCTGGGTGGGACTGCACTCGCCTGGTTCCATTCTTATCTATCTAATCGTAGCCAGAGAATCACCTGCAACGGCTTCTCTTCCCGCTCCGGCATCGTTACCTCTGGTGTCCCCCAAGGATCTATCCTTGGCCCCCTCCTATTCCTCATCTACATGTTGCCCCTTGGCAACATCATCTGAAAACATAGCGTCAGTTTCCATATGTACGCTGACAACACCCAGGTCTACCTCACCACCACTTCTCTCGACCCCTCCATGGTCTCTAAATTGTCAGACTGCTTGACGGGCATCCAGTTCTGGATGAGCAGATTAATTTTTTCCAATTAAATATTGGGAAAACCGAAGCCATTGTTTTCGGTCCACGCCACAAGCTCCGTTCTCTAGCCACTGACTCCATCCCTCTCCCTAACATCTGTCTGAGGCTGAACCAGACCATTCGCAACCTTGGCGTCATATTTGACCCTGAAGTGAACTTCCGACCACTTATCCGCAGCATAACTATGACCGCCTATTTCCACCTCCGTAACATCGCCCATCTCCGCCCTTGCCTCAGCTCATCCGCTGCTGAAACCCTCATCCATGCCTCTGTTACCTCTAGACTTGACTATTCAAATGCACTCCTGGCTGGCCTCCCACATTCTACCCTACGTAAACTTGAGGTCATCTAAATCTCGGCTGCCTGTGTCCTAACTCGCACCAAGTCCCGTTTGCCCATCACCCCTGTGTTCGCTGACCTACATTGACTCCCGGTTAAGCAACACTTCGATTTCAAAACTCTCATCCTTGTTTTCAAATCCCTCCATGGCCTCTCCCCTCCCTATCTCTGTAATCTCCTTCAGCCCCACAACCCCCCCGAGATATCTGCGCTCCTCTAATTCTGCCCTCTTGAGCATCCCTGATTATAATCGCTCAACCATTGGTGGCTATGCCTTCAGTTGCCTAGGCCCTAAGCTTTGGAATTCCCTGCCTAAACCTCTCCGCCTCGCTACCTCTCTTTCCTCCTTTAAGACGCTCCTTAAAACCTACCTCTTTGACCAAGCTTTTGGTCACCTGCCCTAATTTCTCCTTATGTGGCTCGGTGTCAAATTGTTTGTCTTATAATACTCCTGTGAAGCGCCTTGGGATGTTTTACTATGTTAAAGGCGTGATATAAAAGTTGTTGTTATTGTTATGTACATTACTACATACTCATTTTCCTGGCTGTTCAGTTCAAACTGATTAATTAATATAAGATTGTAAAAGTCTACCTTTTTCTCCTGTGCTTGAAATCTCCAGTCATGATGAATTATCCTTCTAAAACTTTCAGTATACCTTTAGAATCTACCTATTGACCTGACATTCTGCATATATTGTGCACGTTGAATTTCCCTATTCACAGATAGATCTAACTTAGCCACCCTGTACATATAACTACTAAACACATCAGATTTGTATATTAAATGACACGTCATACCTTGAATAATTTTATTTACCTCATATCTACAAACCCTTGACATGAAACTATTGCCAAAAAGAATCCCAAATATTGCATATATTACAGCAGGCCATAAAATTGGACATGTTAATCAGCCCTCATGAAAAAAAGTTATGCAAAAAGGTAAAAAAGGAAGAACTTGCTTTTATATCGTGCCTTTCATGACCTCTGTATATCCTAAAGCCTTTATTGCCAATGAATTACTTTTGAAGCAAAGTCACTCTTTAATGTAGTGAAACGTAGCAGCCAATTTGCACACAGCAAGGTCCCACAAACAGCAATAAGATAAATGACCAGATTATCTGTTTTAGTGGTAATGGTTGAGGGATGACTATTGGCCAGGACACCAGGAGAACTCCATTTAAATAGTGCCATGGGATCTTTTACATCCACTTGAGAGGGCAGATGGTTTAACGCCTCATCTAAAAGACAGCACCTCTGACAGTGTAGCATTCCCTCAGTCCTGCACTGAAATGTCAGACAAGAGTATTGTGATGAAATATGCCTTCATCAGACCTGCTTGTATTTTACCTGCTTGTATTGTGTGAACCTCACCCTTTTGTTCCTATTGTGTGTATTGGCTATGCCCCTGTCTTTTGCCATATAAAGGTCTCAGGAGCTGTATGAGTCATTCACTATCAGACGAACCCGATGTGGGAAGACCTGCTATGCTGTTATGTTCTTAGTGATTAAAAGCCTTCAGTTGAATCCTTGTCTTTGAGTCATTGATGGCACATCAATTTTAATCACTAAAACACCAAGATGGATCGACTCCTGAAACCAGAGCGCTTGGATCTGGACCCCCATGCCTCAGACGCAGCCACACAGTTCGGACACTGGTTCCAATGCTTCGAATTTTTCATTGCAAACTCATCCACTGCCATAGCCGCAGCCGAAACCGCTACCGGAGACATGAAACTGGGAATCCTGCGAAACTGGGTGAGCCATCGGGTCTCCCCTCTCATCCAAGATGCCACCAGCTACGAGGATGCCTGCACCATCCTGAAAGCCCACTACGCGCGGCCAATAAACGTGGTGTACGCCAGGCATCTTCTGACTACTCGCACGCAGCGGCATGGTGAGTCACTAGAGGACTTTATACGAAAGCTAAAAGTACTGGGCAGAGACTGTAACTGTAAGGCCGTGTCTGCCATCGTGTACACGGAGGAGCTGATTCGAGACTCCCTTATTGCGGGCCTCAGTTCAAATTATATTCGGCAGAAACTGTTTGAAAAGGAGGGACTGGACTTAGAACAGGCTATAGATATAGCGCGATCGCTGGATATGGCCCAGAGGAACTCTGAATCCTGTTCCCCAGGCCACGCGGCCCACTCCGCCTTGTGCGCGCCGTGGGGGCCGCCATCTTGGAAGCCATCTTCACCTCCCAGGTCTCAGGCCAGCCCAGCACCATCGGAGCCCCAGCCTCCACCCAGGAGCCCCACTACTGCCGCGATGCATCGGGGCCCGAAATGCTACTTCTGCGGTCAGGACAAACACTCCAGGCATCTGTGCCCAGCGAAGGGCACCACCTGTTTTAAATGCGGGAAGAAAGGACATTTCAGCAAAGTCTGCAGAGGGAACCCCGCCTCCAACTCCACCACCGCCGCGTGCGCGCCGTGGGAGCGGCCATCTTGGAAGCCATCTTGTCCACCCTCATGGAGTCCACCATCTTGCCCCGACTACACGGACCTCCAGGACCCACTGGTGGCCTCGATCACAGTGGATCAATCCAGGCCACATCCGTTGTCTAAATCGATGATGGACATAGAGGTAAACGGGAACAAGGTTAAATGCTTGATTGACTGCGGGAGCACTGAAAGCTTTATTCATCCTAGCCTGGTAAAACGACTTTCTCTAACGATAGTCCCCACACAGGGCAAAATCGCCATGGCCGATAAGACTCATACCTTAAAAATTACAGGTTTCTGCGCGGTTATGTTGTCGGTAAAAGGCAATGATTACAGAGATTTTAAACTATTGATAATGCCAGATCTCTGTGTGAGCGTGACCTTGGGTCTGGACTTCCAGTGCCACCACCAAAGTATCACGCTTACCTACGGTGGGTCCCAGCCGCCCCTCACAGTGTGCAGTCTGGCTACCCTGAAGGTCAAGCCGCCCTCTCTGTTCGCCAACCTCGCACCCAACTGTCGACCCATAGCGACCAAGAGTAGGCGGTACAGCTGAGAAGATAGACGGTTCATTGCGTCGGAAGTAGAAAGACTCAAGCGGGAGGGTATCATCGAATGCAGTACCAGCCCGTGGCGCGCCCAGGTAGTAGTAGTTAAGGGTAGTGAAAAGAAGCGGATGGTGATAGATTATAGCCAGACGGTTAATCTATACACCCAGCTAGACGCCTACCCTCTGCCCCGCATAGCGGATATGGTTAACCAAATCGCGCAATACCGGGTGTTTTCCACCATCGACCTAAAATCGGCATACCACCAGCTCCCCATTAGGCCGGAGGACCGTCCATACACCGCCTTCGAGGCGAACGGACGTCTCTACCACTTCCTCAGAGTCCCCTTTGGGGTAACGAATAGGGTCTCGGTCTTCCAGCGGGAGATGGACCGCATGGTCGATGAGAACCAGTTAACAGCCACCTATCCATACCTAGACAATGTCACCATCTGCGACCACGACCAGCAAGACCACGACTCGAACCTCGCGAGATTTCTGAAAACCGCCCTCAGACTCAATCTCACCTACAACGAGGATAAGTGTGTCTTTAGCACCACGCGCCTCTGTATCCTGGGCTGCGTGGTGGAAAACGAGGAAATCGGTCCGGACCCCAACCGATTGCGCCCCCTACAGGAGCTACCCCTACCAAACACTCCCAAGGCCCTGAAAAGGTGCCTGGGGTTCTTCTCCTATTACGCCCAATGGGTCCCCAATTATTCCGACAAGGCCCGTCCCCTCCTGAAATCAACGTCCTTCCCGCTCACAGCCGAGGCCCACGCCGCCTTCAACAGCATTAAACACGACATTGAGAAGGCCGCGCTGCGGGCAGTGGACGAAAACATCCCTTTCCAGGTCGAAAGCGATGCGTCCGACTTCGCTTTAGCAGCCACCCTCAACCAGGATGGGCGGCCCGTAGCCTTTTTCTCAAGAACCCTCCAAGGGCCCGAGATCAGGCACTCCTCGGTAGAGAAGGAGGCCCAGGCCATAGTGGAGGCAGTGCGGCACTGGAGGCACTACCTAGCCGGCAAACGCTTCACCCTGCTTACCGACCAGCGGTCGGTAGCCTTCATGTTTAACAACAAACAGAGGGGGAAGATCAAGAACGACAAAATTCTCAGGTGGCGGATCGAACTCTCCACGTTTGAGTACGACATAATATATAGGCCGGGGGCCCTCAACGAATCCCCCGACGCCCTATCACGAGGGATGTGTGCCAGCATCCAGGGGGGCAGGCTACAGGGCCTCCACAATGGCCTCTGCCACCCGGTGGTCACCCGGCTATTCCACTTTATAAAATCCCGTAACCTGCCCTATTCCATCGAGGAGGTCCGGTCTATGACCAGGGACTGCCGCACCTGTGCGGAATGCAAGCCCCGTTTTTTCAGACCCGACCGAGCCCACCTGATCAAAGCTACACGGCCATTCGAGCGCCTGAGCTTAGATTTCAAGGGACCACTCCCCTCCACCGACCGCAATGTGTACTTTCTCAACATTGTGGACGAGTACTCCCGCTTCCCATTCGCCTACCCCTGCCCAGATATGACCAGTGCCACGGTCATCAAGTGCCTCGGCAACCTGTTTTGCACGTTCGGCATGCCTAACTACATCCACACTGACAGGGGGGCGTCGTTCATGAGCGATGAACTGCGCCAATACCTGCTGTCGAAGGGGATAGCCACGAGTCGGACCACTAGTTATAACCTCCGGGGTAATGGGCAAGTGGAGAGGGAGAACGCGACAGTGTGGAAGGCAGTCACCTTAGCACTAAGGTCTAAAGGCCTCCCCACCTCCCGCTGGCAGGAGGTCCTCCCAGACGTACTCCACTCGATAAGGTCGCTACTGTGTACTGCTACTAACGCCACTCCTCACGAGAAGATGTTTGTTTTTCCCCGCAAATCAACCTCAGGAGTATCCCTACCCTCGTGGCTCTCCACCCCAGGGACAGTCCTGTTACAGAAGCATGTGAGGGGCCACAAAACGGATCCCCTCGTGGAGGCAGTACACCTACTCCACGCAAACCCACAGTACGCGTACGTCAAGCACGCCGACGGGCGTGAAGACACCGTGTCCATAAAGGACCTCGCCTCGGCAGGAAGCGACGACGACGACCCATCACCACCACCCCCAGAAGAACCTCCACCATCCCCAGAGGTATCCTCACCACCCCCAGAAGTACCTGCAACACCCCCAGCACATGGGTATGCCCAGGAGGGCACCATGGACTCCCGGTCGGAACCCGAGGTACTGTTGCGACGTTCAGGAAGGACTATCACACCCCCGGACAGACTAAATCTGTAGAAGGGGTGAATGTGATGAAATATGCCTTCATCAGACCTGCTTGTATTTTACCTGCTTGTATTGTGTGAACCACACCCTTTCGTTCCTATTGTGTGTATTGGCTACGCCCCTGTCTTTTGCCATATAAAGGTCTCAGGAGCTGTATGAGTCATTCACTACCAGACGAACCCGATGTGGGAAGACCTGCTATGCTGCTATGTTCTTAGTGATTAAAAGCCTTCAGTTGAATCCTTGTCTTTGAGTCATTGATGGCATATCAAGTATGTGTTAAAGTCTCTGGAGTGGGGTTTGAAACCACAACCTTCTGACTCCTGAGGCAGGAATTCTACCACTGAGCTTAGGATGACACCATGAAAAGTCATCAATCTAATTTAATTTTTTTGCAAGGTACCTCTTTATCTTCCTCACCTCTTCCTCTCTGTTTATTTCCTTATGACATGCATTAACTCTCAGTAAGATGATATTCAACTACTTATGTCATATAATCCTTATCTAATCAGTTTCCATCAATTATCTTTTATTTTCACTCAGTTATTCAAAAAAAAACCTGCATTTAAATTGCTAACTTTCTATTTTGTATTCCTAATAGCTCCAGAGTTGAAAAGCTCATGGGCAGAAGTCTGGGAACAGGTTGCCTGTTCACTCTCTATGTTGCGGGAATGATACCAAACACAGATAAGAAAAAGAAAAATGAGGAAATAAGCAGAAAGATAATAATACATTACACTTGCAGTAATATCATCTATCTAGTTTTTTCTTGGAGGTGAATCAACACAGAATTTTATGTTTTTTGTAACACTAACCATGCATCAACAAGATGAAGTGTCCCATCAATTTGTACAAAAAACTGTTGCTTAAGTAACTGTGGTTTTCTGAATTAAAGCTAAAAGGAAGCTATGTCCAATTCACAGCATGGCGCTGGGCACAAGGACAAACTGCAGCTGAATCTGCCCATTAATGTAACAGACTGGCTGAACAATAGGTCACAAATGCATTACTTTATGGTACGCTTGCTGCCTTTAACACTTGTAAATGACCTATTGTGATCTTCTTATTCAAAAAAGCCACAATTCAAGTACTGAAGCTGGACCATGGTAACATTTGACCTCTTTCTTTGATGCATTAATTTATGAATTTGTGGCATTTAAACATGTGATCAAGATAAAGCTGCTGACATAGAACGTTCCATAATTTTGTGAGATCCTCTTCAATGTCTTGTTGCACCAGTGAATCCAATTACCTAAACGGGGTTTGTTGTTCATCTATATAACATTTTAACTAACTTACGGGGAAAAATTTGGTATCGACCATTTTGGGGCGCTAATATCAGTTGGGCGCAAAATTTAACACCCAGCGCAAATTATCGCTGGCGACCGGGAAATTCGTCTCCAGTGCCCCTGGAGGTGACTGGAGCACTACATCAAGCGCTACACACTTCTCTTAGGGCGCTATCGTTGGGGAACAGGGCGCTACCTCAGAGCGCTACTCAAGCTCAGGTGCTGTCAATTACCTTGTACGCAGACATACTGGCGCCTTCCAGTTCTTAAAGGAGGGTCCATCATGCTGCACAGCCTCACCCTGCTCATTGCTGCATTTGACCTGGGCCTGCAAGGAGGTGCAAATCTTCAGCAATGATTATCATGGCTGATCATAGGCCCAGGGAGAGAGCTCGCCGGTTCAGCGACCAGGCATTGGTGGCTCTGGTTGTGGCCGTGGAACGCTGACAGGCAGTGCTATTCCCAGACACTGGTAGGAGGCCATTGGGTGTTCACAAGGGTGTGGAGGGAGGTGGCCCATTATGTATCGTCCAGAAGCCTGGTCCAAAGGGCTCATATGCAGTGCCGCAAGAAGTTCAATGACTTCACTTGGGTTGTCAGAGTGAGTAGATGCTTGAAATACCCCTACATCCCACCATCTCAACCTCACTCTGTGCACAGACGGTATCAAGTGCCAAATCCCCAACACTCACCCAACAACTATGCCCATCTACTAAAAGTCACATCCACATCTCACACCTTGCAGACATTAATAGCTATTCAACTATGGCAGGCACATCTACCAAATGGCTGCACAACACGCTGTCCTTTTTCTTGCAGGCCAAGCTTTCTCATAACAGGAGGGAGCAGCAACGCACGGGAGGAGGTCAGGCGGAGCTGCACCCCCTCACACAGCTGGAGGAGCGAGTTCACAGACTAATTGCGAGCCACGTTGTGGGCGCTGTGGCAGTCGGAGAGGTCGACCCTCTTGGGGACAGCAACGGTATGTTCATCATCTTTCTCTCCTCTCTCATACTACTTCCCCCCTCACAACACCAGCCTTTCCCACTTTCCATCTGACTATACTGTCTCCATTCCTTGCTCCCTTCCTGCCCCCCTGCCCTCATGTTAAAGCCACTCGTACCTTCCTGCTTTCAGATAGTGAGCCACCATCTGACCAGCCTGTTCCTCAGCCTCCCAGTGGCAGCGATGCAGGAGAGGAGGAGGAACACCAAGCCGGCACCTCACCTCCTTCATCTCCCAAGGGCGAGACATCAGATACTGGGGCCACGCAGTCACTGGAGGGGAGCATAGGAAATGGCTCTGATGTGGGTGAAGCTCCGGGACCCAGCGAGCTGCAGCAATGCCATGGGGGAAGGGAAGCTCGGGGACCATCTCCCCGTAGGGTGAGTGCGCGCACGAGTTCTGCTGCACAGGACTCGGATGAGGACCTCAATATCGCGGCGATGAATACTCAGGCAATAAGCATGCATACTGAGTTCATGGGTGCAATGGGAAGGGTGCTCGAGAGCATGGATGCACTGGCTAGGAGTGTGGAGGAGTCCGCCACCAGCACAGCTGTCATCTGTGCACAAACCCTCAAACCCATCCTTGCTTTGTTACAGAGGATGGTTGACTTGCAGAGAGACCGTGGGGGACCCAAAACTTTTGCCGCGTGTCATGGGTGAGATGGCAGCATCTATTGCAGCACAGGCTGAGGCAACGCAATGGCTTAGTGCTGGAATCGAGTCATTGGTTGGTGCCATCCAATCTCAGACTGTTCTGATGCAGTCTCAGATTGATGCCACGCAAGCGCTGACTGCAGCCATTGTGGCTGGGTCACCCACATTCCACCGGGGATCTCATGATGTCGCAGCAGGCCAGCAATCTGTGTTCGAGCAGATTGCTCCGGATGCTGAGGTTCTGCCCCGGGGGAGTGGCAGTGTGTCAGTCGAGCAGGAAGGTGTTGTCCTCTCTCAGGATGACAACATTCCTGCTGCCACCACTGCCACTCCACCATTGCACTTGCCACAGCCTGTAATCCAGCCAGTCCAGACTGCTGCCGCCCATGCAGAGTTGGTGCAGTCTGCAGCCGGGCCTTCCAGGCCCACAGATGGTCTGCAGTCTCTGGCTCTCAGCAGCCTTCCGCCAGCCTTGCTGCAGCCACTGGGACCACATTACGGAGGAGCAGTAGGGTTGGAAGGGGGGAAGTGCAAAGGGAAGGGAGATCATTGAAGAAGGCCGAATAATAAAAAAAATTCTAACATATGGGGGGAGTGTTTGTAACAAATTTGATGTGTATGTAAATATATTGTTCAGTCTGTTAAGACTTATTTTGATGTGGTAAGAACCAGTTTTGTTTGTTAATTAATTGTTGTGTTTGTTTGTTATTAGTTGTGCTTAATAAGACACAGTTGTTCAGAAGAATAAAATGTTTTATTGAAACGTTACAAATTTCCTCATGTTACTCATTGGAGCTTTGCCCGGTAATAGGGGCTGCGAGCTGGCTGTAATGATGTGTTTGTTGATCCCAAAAGCCATCTTCTCTGTCATTCATCAGAAGCATTGTCTTATGAGGAATTCATGAACGGCCCTTGCAGAAGCAACATTGAGCGCCTCCCTCCCACGTTGTTGCTGCTCATCCTCCTCTTCATCCTCCTCCTCCTCCTCTTCCTCCTCCTCCTCCTCTCCCTCTTCCTCCTTCTGAGGTGGTCCACCAATCCCTGGTGGCAGTGGCTGAGTCCTCATTGTGAGATTGTGGAGCATGCAGCACACAACAATGAAAACCAATACTCGATCGGGGGTGTACTGCAGGGCTCCTCCAGAGTGGTCAAGACACCGGAACCATTGCTTCAGCACGCCGAGAGTCTGCTCAGTCAGGTTCCTAGTGGTGCTATGGCTCTCATTGTATGCAAGCTCAGCAGGATTGTTGGGGTTACGGAGCGGTGTCATCAGCCAGGTGCAGAGTGGATAACCCTTGTCCCCGAGGAGCCAGCCACCAGGTTGATGCGGTGGTTGGAACAGGTCTGGGACACTAGTCTGGCGCAGAATGAATGCATCGTGGCTGCTGCCAGGATAGCAGGCATTGAGGCGAGGATGTGATGTCTGTGGTCGCACACCAACTGGATGTTCAGAGAGTGGAAGCCTTTGCGGTTGCGGAAAACCTCTGCATTGTGATGAGGTGCCCGCAATGCCACCTCGGTGCAGTCAATGGCACCCCGAACCATGGGGAAGCCCACTATGCTAGCGAAGCCACATGTGCGTTCACGCTGTTTTTCTCGGGTCATGGGGAATGAGCATCTGTGACTTCTCGGATGCAACAATGGACAGCGAACTGGGAGATGTTGGCAATATTCCCTGTTGAAGCCTGGAAGGAGCCGCTGGCATAGAAATTGAGAGCGACTGTGACCATCACTGCCATCAACAGAGACGTCCTGGTCCTGAGCTGAGGCTGGAGCTCTGGTTGCAGGAGGTGACAGAGCTCTGTGACAACCTCCTTGCTGAAGCGGAGCTTTCAAAAACACTGTTCCTCGGACAGATGAATGTATGAGAATTGCTCCCGGAATATCCTTGGAGGGTAAGGTCTCCTGTGGAGAGTCCTGTTGGCCCTCCTCTCTCTGGCCACATTTTCCACTCTCTCTCTCAGCCTCCGCTGCCTCCGACGGTGAAGCTGGAGGATGAGGCCCCGTGCTAGTACAGCCCCCATTAAATCTTCTAAATGTGGTAGTAATAAAGGTTACAGAAATGGGAACCTGAAAAGTCTTGCTGACGAACAAAACTCCTTCAAGTAGGATAGCGTTAAATGTCTCCAGGTGCCTCTCTCCCGCTCTAAACCTGCATATGCAAAATTGATTGCTGACAGGAAAAAGCAGGAAGCGCGCGCCTTTAAATAGCGCTCCCCCAGCTCCCAGCCGACTGCAAACCGTCCCCTTCTACCTGTCGTTCCCAGCGCCAGGCGCGGAGGCAGGGACAAGAATCAATTTCCGGTCCAGGCCGCTACCGGGGCGATGCACGCTTGGATGACGTCACGATCTCCGGGTGCAGGAGATCGTGGCGGTAGTGTTTAGTGCCACCGCAAACCGCCAGGTCAATTAGCGTCCCCCCCGAGGCGCTAAACAACCGAATTTTTCCCCCTTAATCTTTCCTTGTGGCAGAACCACTGAATGACTCTGGCTAACTGTATATAATTCTCTTTAACGATGTTCTAACACCAGCCTAAACCTGTACCATTGTGTTAGGCATTACTGTATATAGAGTTTGCATGTACGGGGCGTGGCCCCTTTAAGAGCGTGGGAAAACGTGGGCAAACACGATGACGTCACATCGCAAACCACGGGACTGCCCAGTCAGGCCTCGTGGCATCTCCTTTGAGTAAAGACCTGTTTGATTG
This sequence comes from Somniosus microcephalus, assembly GCF_052327205.1. Lineage (NCBI taxonomy): Eukaryota > Metazoa > Chordata > Chondrichthyes > Squaliformes > Somniosidae > Somniosus > Somniosus microcephalus. The sequence continues at coordinate 150,263,010 of NC_140993.1, forward strand.
TCCTCTTGTGTCGATCTCCGTTATTCGTAGGAATTCGTTAATTCCTACACTGGTGACCCCGTTTTTGTGAACGTTTTCACAAAAGTAGAGCACAGCATGGAAGCAAATGCCGTTTCACTAAAGCTACCGCAGTTCTGGGAGCAGCAAGCGCCCTCGTGGTTTATTCAGGTCGAAGCCCAGTTCACCCTGAGGAACATCGATGCGGATCAGACCAAGTATCTTTACGTGGTCTCCGCACTCGACAGCTCTATCGCCTCTCGGATCGTCAGCCTCCTCGAAAACCCCCCAACGGAGCGCAAGTATGAAACCCTCAAAGCGCAGTTACTGCAGGTTTTCGGGCTTTCAAAAATCGGAGCGCGCCCGACGATTAATCGCTATGCCCAGGCTCAGGGACTCCAAGCCTTCAGAGTTGATGAGCCAAATGCTCACACTCCTTGGCTCAGAACGGGAATGTTTCCTATTCCGTGAGATTTTCCTCAGCCAACTGCCTGAACAGGTACAAGCTGCCCTGGCCAGATCTGAAACTGAAGACTGCGCAACACTCGTTGCGGAGGCTGACAAAATTTTCGCTGTAACTCGGCAGTACTGCGCCGCCACGAGGCACCATTCCCCGCAGACACCGCCCCAGCTCGTCCGCCTGCTGGGCTGTGTTTCTACCACACGCAGCTCGGCACGAAAGCAAAGCGTTGCCGCCCTCCCTGCACTTTTCCCAAAAAAAAACAACGACTGACACTGCGACCACCGAGGAACGGGTCTAACGGGCACCCCGCGGCCGCGATGGCGATCGGCAACGCGGGAAAATTGCTCTTCATCACTGATACTCTCTCCGGTCGTCGTTTTCTGTGCAACACCGGAGCGCAGTGCAGTATTTTACCCGTGTCTGCCCTCGATGTTGTTATGTATTGTGTGTTCTATTGTGTGTTCTCCTCCCACCTGTTGTGGCGCTGTCACAGGAGATAAATGGTTGGGTGTTCTCTGTTAAGTTTAGCTCTCTTTGTTCAGAACTTTCCAGAACTTCCTTTCCTTCCAATAAAGCACTTCATGTTTGAATCTCTGAGTTCTGAGTCCTAAATTGTGTCTAGGTAGCGAGGAGCGGATGAATCTGCGTACGTTACGGGTGCAGTGAGTAAACAGAAAATTTAATCTGAAACGTGAGATAGCTGCTATATTAGGAAACATTGGTGATTTTGATGAAAATGTGGAGCAATGGAGCGCTTATACAGAACGTTTTGACTATTTTGTATTGGCGAATGCGGTGGCAAATGAAAAGGTCGTGCCTACCTTTTTGAGTGTAATCGGGCCGAAGACATTCAATTTACTTCGCAGCCTCGTGCAACCAGATAAGCCAGGAACTAAAACATATAAGCAACTAGTGGAAATTCTTGGAGCACATTTTTCACCAAAACCTCTGGTTATTGCTGAGAGATTTAGATTTCATAAACGGAATCAAGAGGAAGGGGAATCAGTGACGATGTTTATTGCTGCTTTAAAAAGGTTGTCGGAACACTGCCAGTTCAAGGAGGTGCTGAATGACACCATTAGAGACAGACTTGTGTGTGGTCTGCAAAATGCAGCCACACAGAAGCGCCTTCTTACTAAGGACAACCTTACTCTTGAAAAGGCCATTGAAGTTAGTGTCTCCATGGAGATGGCGGAAAAGGAGGCTCACCAGTTGAGTTCAACAGGGAGAGTTCACAAGGTGTCGTCTAAGCCTAAAGGTGCGCGGAACGGCACATGTTACCATTGTGGGAAAACGGGCCATCACGCTAATGACTGCTGGTGTACGGAGCTGGAATGCCGAAATTGTGGCAAAAAGGGACACATTGAACGCGCCTGTCGAGGTAAAAAAAAGAACAGACAGAGCTGGGAAGCATGGAAGCAAAATGTCTGTATTTGGACAAGAGAGGAAAAAGAGTGTTCATTCAGTGCAGTATGATGGAACAAGCAAAACAGAGGGGAGCGACACCTCTGAGGAGGAAGAGGTGCACATACTGACGGTTGCAGGTGGTTCAAATGGCTACTGGGTGTCACCACTGGTGGAGGGACAATCAGTGCGGATGGAGGTGGACACAGGCGTGGCTGTGTCCCTTATTTCAGACACTGTCTACAGCAAAATGCTAAAGCATCTTACCCTTCAGCCAACAAACATTGTGCTAAAGACGTATACCGGCGAACCTGTGGCCATGAGAGGCGTCATTGAGGTGACAGTTAAATTGAATGGACAGACTGCAAAACTGCCACTATATGTGGTAAAGGGAAATTACCCATCGCTACTGGGACGTGCGTGGCTAGAGAAAATCACACTGGACTGGCCTGCAGTCCGCATGATGTCAAAAGGGGAGTCAGGTCTGACTGCAGTGTTAAACAAACATGCAGAACTCTTCAATGGGGAACTTGGGAGCATGAAAAAGATCAACGTGAGACTGGACATCAAACCTGACAGCAAGCCGAAGTTTCACAAAGCCCGACCTGTACCCTATGCAATTAGGCCAAAAGTTGAGGCTAACTTGGAGGTCTTAGTTGAGAATGGAGTCCTGGAGCCTGTGAGCGTGAGCAAATGGGCCACACCCATTGTTCCTGTCCTGAAAAAGGATGGATCTGTTCGAATCTGCGGGGATTTTAAAGTGACTATTAACCCGGTGCTGTCTGCGGAACAGTACCCTCTTCCCCTCATTGATGATCTTTTTACGGGCCTGGCCGGAGGGCAAAAGTTCAGCAAAATAGACTTATGCCAGGCTTATCTACAAATGCATGTCGATGACAAATCAAAGGAGCTGCTGACAATTGTGACACACAAGGGGCTATACAGGTACTGCCGCCTTCCGTTTGGAATTATGTCGGCCCCTGCTCTATTCCAAAGGGCAATGGATCAGATTTTGAGTGGACTGCCAGGAGTCCAGTGCTACCTGGACGACATCCTTGTGACTGGGACAAATGAGGAGGATCATTTTCTGAACTTGGATGCGACACTACAACGACTGAAAGAGTACGGACTCAGAGTTCGTAAAGACAAATGTGAATTCTTTCAGTCTTCAGTTGAGTACCTGGGGCATGTGATTGACGCTACTGGCCTGCATAAGGCACTGTCAAAGGTCAAGGCGATCGTGGAGGCCCCAGCACCCCAGAATGTGAGCCAGTTACGTTCATTTCTGGGGCTACTTAACTACTATGGGAAGTTTATTCCAGACTTAACAACATTGCTGAAGCCGTTACATCAGTTGCTATGTCAAGGCAAAATATGGAAATGGACTGAACTGTGCAACGAAGCTTTCGCCCAAGCAAAGAAAGCATTGCTGAAATCAGAGGTCCTGACACACTTTGACCCAAAGCTACCCATGCAGCTAGCATGTGATGCATCACCATATGGTGTGGGAGCAGTCATATCCCACATCATGCCTTCGGGTGAAGAGAAACCTATCGCCTTCGCATCACGCACCTTGAACAAGGCTGAGAGTAACTATGCGCAGATCAAGCGCGAGGCCTTGGGAATCGTTTTTGGAATTCGAAAATTTCATCAGTACCTGTTTGGGAGAAGGTTCACACTCCTGACGGACCACCGTCCATTGACTTCAATCTTCGGGCCCCACACCAGAATTCCGTCTCTCGCTGCAAGCAGGATGCAAAGGTGGGCTTTACTGTTGTCAGGACACACATACGACATCAAATATCGCAAATCAGACTTGCACGGCAACGCAGACGGTCTCTCGAGGCTACCCTTGCCTGTTACTCCCCCAGAGCCTCGTCAGATAGACATCTTCTACTTTAGACAAGTGGAGGGAGCACCTGTCACTGCAGTTCAGGTGCGAAGGTACACCCGCAACGATCCAGTCCTGTCTGAGGTAATGGACGATGTCATTCGAGGGAGAGCTATAGGAGATTCTCCTAGTTTGAAACCTTACGTTTCAAAAAGAAATGAGCTCTCCGTCCAGGCAGGTTGTCTTCTTTGGGGACGCCGTGTCATCATTCCGCCACCTCTGAGGGAACCTATACTGCAACAACTTCATACAGGCCACAGTGGGATGGTTCGGATGAAGGAAATGGCAAGAAGCTACTTCTGGTGGCCAGGTCTCGATGGGAATATTGAGGAGAAAGCCAAAACATGTTCCCCATGTCAAAGGGTCCGGAATGTTCCACAGCTGGCAACCCTACACCCCTGGGATTGGCCTGCAGAAGTGTGGCAGCGAGTACATGTGGACTTCGCCGGTCCTTTCGAAGAGAAGATGCTTATGGTGGTTGTGGACGCTCGTAGCAAGTGGCCGGAGGTCGCTGTGATGAGGTCTACCATGGCAGAGAAAACAATTGAGAAACTTGGTGAGATGTTCAGCCGTTATGGCTCACCGGAACAACTCGTAAGTGACAACGGTCCACAATTTGTATCACAGGAGTTTGCAACCTTCCTGCATGTGAATGGTGTCCAACACATCAGGTCTGCGCCCTATCATCCCTCTACTAACGGCCAGGCAGAAAGGTTTGTGCAAACTTTGAAGCATGCCTTGAAGGCATCGCAAGGTCAGGGCTCAATCCACCAACGTCTGAACAGCTTCCTGTTGTCCTACAGGAACGAGCCGCATGCCACAACCAAAACTTCCCCCGCTTCGCTCATGATGAAGAGGCAGTTGCGGACAAGTTTTGACTTACTCAAACCTCCAAGGGCAGAACAGGTTGTCCATTGTCAACAACAAGCTCAAGTTGAAAAGAGAGAGAAAAGAGCCAAGGAGAGATGGTTTCATCCTGGAGAGCACGTCCTAGCTCGAAACTACAACACTGGACTGAAATGGGTTCCTGCTATGGTGATCGCGCAGACGGGCCCTGTGTCTTACACGGTTGAGACTGCTGAGGACGTCGTCTGGAGAAGACACACAGATCAACTGTTGCTAGGAGCAGAGACAGCCACAGAGGCTCCAACGGCTGGTTGGCCTGAACTGTTTCCGGATGATACCGCAAACCAGCATCCTTTGCCACAGTGCTCTTCTCCAACACAGGAAGTCAAAGAGACTGTTCCACCTGTGCAAACTCCTGACTTTCGACTGACACAGGCACCTTCTCCATCCAGGCCTGTGTCAATGCCTACTGCTGTGGAAGCCAGCGATGACCGCCGGTATCCTGTCAGAGAGCGGCGGCCCCCAAATCTGTAGGCTTCGTGACTTACCCACAAGACTGGGGCAGAATAAACCCCAGGGTAAAGTCAGGGTTTGAGGCAGTCTACCTCTACCCTAAGTGCATTGAAAGTAACTTACCTGTTGAGGAATAATGTGGACCTTCCATTTAAGAGGGGAGGAAATGTTATGTATTGTGTGTTCTATTGTGTGTTCTCCTCCCACCTGTGGTGGCGCTGTCACAGGAGATAAATGGTTGGGTGTTCTCTGTTAAGTTTAGCTCTCTGTTCGGAACTTTCCAGAACTTCCTTTCCTTCCAATAAAGCACTTCATGTTTGAATCTCTGAGTTCTGAGTCCTAAATTGTGTCTAGGTAGAAAGGTACCGACACAACAGATGTGCAGATGGGGAATCACGGCCCCGCCCTTGAAGCGGCCAATGGCGGAACAATTCGGACCTTCAGCAGACGGCGAGTGGAGTTGTGCCTCAGGGGGCAACGTTTTCACTGGAGTTTGTTATGGCCAAAGTTTCCCAGCCCCTCCTCGGCACGGATTTCCTGTGCGCCAACAGCCTCCTGGTCGACGTTAGGAACCGACGGCTGATCAATGCAGCAACTTTTAATTCTCTTCCGTGTTACCGCAGTAACACTACGTCACGCACCGTCTCCTGTGCGTTCCCGACTCCTGATGAGTTCGCTCGCCTGCTCAGTGAATTCCCCGACTTGACAAGACCCATGTTCTCCTCCACAGCCACGAAACATGGTGTGGAACATCACATCATCCCCAACGGCCCCACGATCTACGCGCGGGCCCGGCGCCTAGAACCTGGCAAGCTGGCGGTCGCAAAGGCAGAGTTCGCAACCATGGAACGGTTAGGGATTATTCGCCGGTCGAATAGTCCCTGGTCTTCACCCCTCCATATCGTCCCGAAGCCTGGCGGCGGATGGCGGCCATGCGGCGACTATCGACGACTAAATGACGCCACCACTCCTGATCGGTACCCGATCCCCCGTATCCAGGATTTCCCTGCCCATTTGGCAGGGAACACCGTGTTCTACCACCAGGTCCCAGTTCATCCACAAGATGCCCAGAAGACTGCAGTCGTCACCCCATTCGGCCTCTTCGAGTTTTTACAGATGCCGTTTGGGTTAAAGAACGCCGCCCAGGCTTTCCAACGCCTGATGGACTCCGTGCTGCGGGACCTCAAGTTCCTCTTCGTCTACCTGGACGATATTCTAATTGCCAGTCCTACTAAGGAAGAACATACCTGTCACCTACGCACCCTTTTTCGATGCCTCAGCCAACACGGCCTGATTATCAACCCGGCCAAGTGTCAGTTTGGCCTGCACCAAATTGACTTCCTGGGGCATCGCATCACCTCAGAGGGAGCGGTTCCTTTACCTTCGAAGGTAGAGGCGATGACATCCTTTCCACGCCCGCAGAACATAAAGGCCCTGCAGGAATTCCTAGGCATGGTAAACTTTTACCACCGTTTCGTGCCTAAGGCGGCACTACTCATGCAGCCCCTGTACGAGGCCCTCAAGGGCAAGACTGGCAAGAACCCGGTAGACTGGACGGATGACATGGCCTGAGCGTTCGCCGACACCAAAAGCGCCTTAGCCAACGCGACTATGCTGGCGCACCCGCTGCCAGGCGCCACCATCGCAATCACCACCGACGCGTCGGACTATGCAGTCGGTGCCGTGCAACAGCAGTGGGTGAACGGGACGTGGCAGCCGTTGGCATTCTTCAGCCGTCAACCACGGCAAAACGAGAGAGCATACAGCACGTTCGACCGAGAGTTGCTCGCCCTTTTTCTTGCCGTCCGCCATTTTCGGTTCCTTCTGGAAGGACGTCCTTTCACCGCTTTTGTGGACCATAAGCCGCTGACCTTTGCAATGTCCAAGACCGCAGAACCGTGGTCAGCCCGACAGCAGCGTCAACTGACCTACATATCCGAATTCACCATGGATATACGACATGTGGCCGGTAAGGACAACTTGGTGGCAGACTGCCTCTCCCGCGTGATCGTCAATACGGTTCATTTGGGCATCGACTACGCCCTCATGGCAGCAGACCAAGCCTCAGACCCGGAAGTCCAAGCGTACCGAACGGCCATCACTGGCCTCCAGTTGGCCGACGTCAAGTTCCATTCAGCAGGTACCATGCTGTTGTGTGACGTCTCCGTACAGGATCCTCGCCCTGTCGTGCCGGTCGTCTGGCGCCACAAAGTGTTCGACGCCATACATGGGTTGTCACACCCTGGAATGAAGGCCTCTCAGAAACTGATGTCAGCGAAATTTGTATGGCATGGCATGCATAAAGATGTCCGCGACTGGGCCAACACCTGCGTGGTCTGCCAAAAGGCCAAGGTACAGCGCCACATCAAAGCTACGTTGGCCGCCTTCACAGTTCCGGAGCGACGTTTTGATCACGTCAACGTGGACCTGGTAGGACCACTCCCACCCTCCCATGGTTTTTCACACATCCTCACCATGGTTGACCGCATCACCAGATGGCCAGAGGCGGTCGCCCTGTCATCCACTACTTCGGCGGACGTGGCCAGGGCGTTCATTTCCTCCTGCATCGCCCGTTTCGGAGTACCCGCCGATATTTCGTCAGACAGGGGACAGCAGTTTTCCTCCGAACTCTGGAATGCAGTGGCCCAAGGACTCGGTGTCTGTTGTGTATGTACCTTTAAGAGAGAACTGATTTTATACTGCAGTACCGGCAGTGACCACACCTGTATATAAAGCCATAGCAGGCTTCTGTACTTCAGTCTTAAGTTTACCCTCTGTTCAGTAAATACCTGTTATTATTGTTCTCCTGCAGTCCGTGCAGGTTCGAACTTACCTGCAGTACTGCATCACCTCACGGGGATCTTTCCCTGAGAAGAAGCTTCTTGGAGGTCGAAGTCAGAGTGACGGGCGTCGACCGCGGGCAACCGCCCAAGGATCCATCGGAGTTCGGAGAATTGCAGGGGAGTCTGTGGAGAGCTGGGCTTGGCTCCCCAGTCAAGGTGTTCCAGCAAATCGTGCTGGTAGCAGGTAGTGCGCTGACCCTTCCGGACTGCGGCGGGCTCGAGCTCGATCGAGCGGCTCTGCAAAGGGGCTGTGCAGCGTTGTCGGGAGGAAAAGAGAGAGAGAGAGGGTGGAGCGCACAGGGCATGGTCGGTGCTCAAGAACCGGGCAGCGTAGAGAAAATAAAACGAGGGGAAGGAAAAGTGAGACCCGCCGAAGCCGCGGGTCGCCGCCATTACCCTGTAGAACGCTAGGAGCAGCGTGGCAGCAAGGGGAAGAAGGAAAAGCGCGGGAGGCGCCATTTTATTCCATTGGGGAAGAAGGAAAAGCGCGGGAGGCGCCATTTTAATCCATTGGGGAAGAAGAAAAAGGCGCCATTTTAAATCACCCAAGATGCCGAAGAGTGGCAGTATCACTGCTTTCGACAACAAGGTAGAAGACTGGACCACGTATGTGGAAAGAATTGAAGTGTACTGCAAGGCAAATGAGGTGGCCGATGGAAAGAAGGCGTTGGTATTATTAAATTTGATGGGCGCGAGAACGTACGGCCTATTGCGGAATTTAATTACCCCAGCTAAAACAATGGAGAAAAGTTTTGAAGAGATTGTTAATATCTTACAGGAACACCTAAACCCTACACCGCTGCTGATAGCAGAAAGATTCAAGTTCCATAAAAGAAACCAGCATAAAGACGAGAGCAATGCTGACTATCTTACGGAACTACACAAGTTATCGAAGCACTGCCAGTTCAGAGCAGGACTGGCAGACACCTTAAGGGATAAGTTTGTCTGCGGGCTCCAGAGTGAAGGAACCCAGAAACGACTACTTTCGGAAAAGGACCTGACGCTAGAACAGGCTTTCAGCGTGGCAGTATCCTACGAAGCAGCAGCACGGGGAGCTGCGGAAATACAACAGAAACCACAAGAATACAGCGCTAACAAAATGGCGTATGGAGCAGAAAAGTGCTATCGCTGCGGCAGAACAACCCATGATCAGAAGGACTGCTGGTTTAAGGACAAAGTATGCAGGCAATGTGGGAAAATGGGACACATAACAAGAGTCTGCAGGTCGGGAAAGAAAACCAACACTAAAAGAACTACTAAGGAAAAGTACAAGAAAGTAAAAAAAATGACAGACAGTAGTTCGGAAGATCAGGAGAGTGATAATGACTCTGAGAGCAGGAGACTAAGTTGTCTAAAGTTACACAACGTGATCACAAAGGAGGATCACCGAACCATTTGGGTCACCCTCATGATAGCAGGGTCCCAAGTAAAGGTGGAATTGGACACAGGATCAGCCCTAACTGTCATGAATCGACGAGACTATGAGCGGCTATTCTCACACATACCCTTGAAGGACACGTCCATTGTATTGAAGACATACACGGGGCAAAAAGTCTACCCCAGAGGAAAAATAAGGGTGCCAGTTAAATACAACGGCAAGGAAACACAGAAACCGTATCTATATATAATACAAGATGGAGGACCACCATTATTGGGACGTGAATGGATCCGAAAAATACAATTGGATTGCCATTCCATTCAGGCGCTAACTGTGACTGACAAAAAGGATGATGACGTCACACCTGGACGACTGTCAAAAATTCTAACTGACGCGAAAGAGGTGTTCCAACAAGGACTTGGGACTCTAAAAGGAGTAACGGCAATGATAAAAATCGAAGATAACGCAAACCCCAAATTTTTTAAGGCCAGACCGGTACCGTACGCGATCCGCCCAGCCGTTGAAGCAGAGCTGGAGAGTCTGGAGCATTCGGGTGTGCTGTCCAAGGTGGACTGGAGCGAGTGGGCCACACCCATCGTTCCTGTAATGAAGAAATCATTGAGCAGCACGCCTGGGGAGCCGAAGAAGGTTCGCATCTGTGGGGACTTCAAGGTAACTGTGAACCCAGTCCTGCACACAGTACAATATCCACTTCCACGGATAGAAGATATTTTCGCCTCACTATCTGGAGGGAAACGCTTTACGAAGATTGATCTGGCCCAAGCGTATCTACAAATGGAGGTGGAAGAAGCATCCAGGAAATACCTCACGATAAACACTCACAAAGGCCTTTACCAGTACAATCGACTGGTATTCGGGGTAGCATCAGCCCCGGCTATTTGGCAGAGGGCGATGGAACAAGTCCTGCAAGGGATCCCGGGGACCCAGTGTTATTTGGACGACATCCTGGTTACAGGCGAAAATGACAGTGAACACCTTGCCAACCTGGAGCAGGTGCTCACTAGATTACAAGAATATGGGCTATGAGCCAAGCGCCCCAAATGCGAGTTCTTCAGGAGACAAATCTCGTATTGTGGCCACATGATTGATGAGGAAGGGTTGCATAAGTCGCCAGACAAGATTGAGGCTGTAGTCAAGGCTCCAGCACCGGAAAATGTGTCGCAACTGAGGTCGTTTCTCGGGTTGGTGAACTACTATCATAAGCTCTTGCCGAATTTATCTACAATTCTGCACCCACTGAACGCCCTGCTGCAAACTGGAGTAACATGGAAATGGAGTGATGAGTGTAAGCGTGCCTTTCAGAAATGTAAATGCCTAATCACTTCAAAAGAAGTATTGGCCCACTACAATCCAACACTACCGATTCGGTTGGCATGTGATGCGTCTCCCTACGGCATTGGAGCGGTGCTGTCACACAAATTCCTTGATGGTTCAGAGAGGCCAATAGCCTTTGCGTCGCGCTCGATAACCTCAGCCGAGCGTAACTACGCCCAGATTGACAGGGAGGCCCTCAGCCTGGTGTGGGGGGTGAAGAAGTTCAATCACTATCTGCACGGTCAGAAATTCACCCTACTGACTGATCATCAGCCCCTGGTCTCCATTTTTAACCCAAAGAAGGGCGTTCCGGTGATGACGGCGCAACGGCTGCAAAGATGGTCACTTTTTCTAGGGGCACATCAGTACGACATAGAGTACAAAGGTACGAAACAGCATGGAAACGCTGATGGGCTGTCGTGCCTACCGTTGCCTACGGTAGAGGAAGCACCTGCAGTGGACCCTGTTGAGATATTCCATTCGACCATAGTCGAATGTCTACCTGTTACAAACTCAAGTATAGAGAAGGGAACCTGAAATGACCTGACACTCTCTCGGGTCTATGATTTGACGATGAAGGGATGGCCAGCACATGGCGACTCACTGTTGCCAGCATTCTCGCCAAGGAGAGAACAGCTGTCAGTGTGCCGAGGGACGTTGATGTGTGGATCCCGAGTGGTAATTCCACCCAAGTTGAGAGATAGAGTGCTCAATGAGCTTCATGAGGGTCATCTGGGAGGGGTAAAAATGAAGAGCCTAGCCAGGGTGTTTGTGTGGTGGCCGGGAATCGATAAAGAAATTGAGGATATGACCAAGAGATGCACAGGATGCCAGAAGGTCCAAAACGCTCCACCACAGGCCCCGCTACACCCATGGGAGTGGCCCTCATCTCCATGGCAACGGGTATACATTGATTTTGCTGGTCCATTTATGGACTCAATGTTTCTAATCGCCGTGGATGCCCATTCGAAATGGCCAGAGGTCATCAAAATGTCCTCCACCACCACGGAGAAAACTATTGCAGTCCTACGGACCATCTTCACCAGGAATGGCTTGCCAGAACAGATTTGCTCCAACAATGGGCCACAGTTTGTGTCTGAGGATTTCCGGAGGTTTCTGAGGAATAATGGGGTGAAACATTACACATCTGCCCCATATCATCCAGCCACAAATGGATTGGCTGAGAGGTTTGTTCAGACCTTTAAAAAGGCAATAAAGGCGATGTATAACAACAACATACCACTACAACACAAGGTGGATAATTTCTTGTTTGCTTACCGGAATGCGACACATGCAGTCACCAACCAAGCTCCAGCCATAATGTTCTTCAACCGAAGGCTAAGATGTCGCCTGGATTTGCTCAAACCGAGATGTTGAGGATAAGCAATTCCAGCACATCAATGAGAAGCCAACCAGGAGCTTCAAGATAGGGCAACCAGTCTTGGCCCGCGACTACCGAACAGAAAAATGGCAGCCAGGAACGATATGCACACAGCAGGGACCACTAATGTACACAGTGGACGTTGGAGAGAGCATCATGAGACGCCATGCTGACCAGATTCTAGAGTCACAGGAACAAGCCAAACCCATACCACGAGCATGTGCACCTGGTAATGAACCCGAAGTACAGATTGCGTCTACCTCAGAAGCAGTGGTATTGGAAGCTGACGAACCAAGCAATGACAATGAGCCAGAATCGACTCCGCCGCAAGAACAGGATACTCGAGAAAGGCGCTATCCAGTCAGGATCAGGAAGCCGCCTCAAAGACTGAACTTATAAATGATTATTTCAGTTGATGTATCTAGTACAGAGAAAATTGTAATTGTAATTAGTTATTATTTAGTTGTTAAATGAATGCTATGTACTGTTTATCTAAAAGGGGAGGAATTGTTGTGTATGTACCTTTAAGAGAGAACTGATTTTATACTGCAGTACCGGCAGTGACCACACCTGTATATAAAGCCATAGTAGGCTTCTGTACTTCAGTCTTAAGTTTACCCTCTGTTCAGTAAATACCTGTTATTATTGTTCTCCTGCAGTCCGTGTATTATTGATACTCAGATACTACAGTGTCAAATTACACCGCACCACAGCCTATCACCCACAGGCGAATGGCGTCTGCGAACGCTTCCACCGGTCAATGAAGGCCGCCCTGAGAGCCAGCCTCCAGGACGCTGGATGGGCAGACAAGCTACCGTGGGTCCTGTTGGGCCTTTGCACGGCCCCCAAAGAAGACCTTCACTCTTCATCAGCGGAGCTTGTGCATGGTCAGCTGCTGCGGGTCCCTGGGGACTTCCTACCAACATCGACGGAGCAATGGTCCACGTCTGCCCAGCTTGCTAGTCACCAAGAGGCGGCCAGATGTTTCGCACCGGTGCCCACTTCGCACCACGGGCCGCAGAGGTCACACGTTCCCACGGAGCTTCACAAGGCTGAATACGTTTTTATTCACCATGACGTACATAGGGATCCGCTGAAGGCCCCATATACCGGTCCCTTCCACGTGTTGGAAGCAGGGGACAAAACCTTCACGGTAGATGTCAGTGGTAAACCGGACCACATTTCGGTCGACCGCTTAAAGCTAGCACATTTGGACCTCGACCGCCCCGTCGAAACAGCACAACCGCCGAGACGGGGTCGGTCACCCGTCGTCGTTACGGCAGACCAAGTGCGACCCTCGCCAGACCGCCAGCCGCCCAGCAGCCTCCGCCTCGAGAGTACAGGAGTCGTTCTGACAGGCTTGTCAGACCCCCTCACCGTTTGACTTTGTCCATTAAAGCGAATTCTGGGGGGGCGCATGTGGCAGAACCACTGAATGACTCTGGCTAACTGTATATAATTCTCTTTAACGATGTTCTAACACCAGCCTAAATCTGTACCATTGTGTTAGGCATTACTGTGTTTTGTATATAGAGTTTGCATGTACGGGGCATGGCCCCTTTAAGAGCACGGGAAAACGCGGGCAAACGCAATGACGTCACGTCGCAAACCACGGGACTGCCCAGTGAGTCCTCGTGGCCTCTCCTTTGAGTAAAGACCTGTTTGATTGTTCTCTTGTGTCGATCTCCATTATTCGTAGGAATTCGTTAATTCCTACATCCTTTACATTTGTTTGCAAGTTAATGGCCTATTTTATTTCATGTGTCTTGTGGGTGGGGGGATTCTTAGATATTCTGAACCTTTGACAATATGGAACATTTGTATTTTTAAAATCATAAATACAGAATTTTGAGAACTTTGTGTGGACAAAGTAAAAATAAATATTTTATAAAACTATATTGTATGCCATTAGAACTGGTCTAAAATATTGAAACTGCATCAACTTAATGGAATGTATTATTCACTATTTTACAACGGGTCAATGATCTATTAAACTTCAATTCTTTAAGCTTAATTTATACTATTAATGGAAAATGATTACAGCCAGTTTGATATTTTAGTTCGATACATTGGCCCTGAATTTGCAGTCAGTATGATGGTGTATGCCTTTGAAACTGACCACAACGTCGGGATTTGACGCATGCGCAAGTGCATGCAGAAATCCCAAAGTTCCAGTCTGTCAATGACAGCTCCGAAACTGGCTGTGTTGTCCCACCCCACACACACACGCTGAGCTGGAAATCAGTAAAATCTCGTAAATCATTGAAACTGACGAAAGCTTCAGCTCTTCCACAGTAAGTACGCTGTTAAACACCCGACTGAAAGTTAGACCCAAAAGGATTAGGTGTAACTGGGGTTTTAACAGCGTTTTGACTGCTAAACAAATGTTAAGGGCCTGGAATACTAATTTTAATTTTGTGCAGTATGAAATTTGTTTAAATTTTTAAGAAACTTTTTTAAAGTTTGTGCATCTTTATTTTAGCTGTGCCTTTGTCCCATGTGAGAACCCCAATCTTTCTTCTGCTCTAACTATTTTAAAAAGTTTGAATTTTAAGAGCTTACTCATTTCCTTGTTTGCTGTCTGTGAGAATTCTGCCTTTTGATTGGCTGCTTAGACAGCCTGTTGATATCACAGCAGTTCACACAAGGGAATCCCCATTAAGTTTCGTTGAATTGAATGCAAGGTTGAAAAACCCAAAGTTCTCAACACAGGGATTGCGAGATCCCTTTGTGGTGTGTACTTCAGGGTCAGCAGCTAACGCTTTGTTGCTGACCGCAAATTTAGGGTCATTGTGTTTTACAATGGTTCATGTATTATGAGGTTTATTACCTTGATGGGGGATTATTAATTTATGGGGGGGAAATGGTTTGTTACTTCTTTCAGTTATAGAATGCTTTAGTTACGTTTTAAAGAATTTGTAGATTTTTTCTCCATAATAAAGGTTTGCAAAATCAAATTTCATATCTGTGATATGTATTTCATTAAAAACTTTCCCCTGAAGCTTGTCCCGATGGGTAAACCCAAGATAGTACCTGCTGCACCTGTAGGGGCATTGTAATAGGAGTTTTCAATGTCAAGCCTGTCACACCTTGCCTAACACAGATTCGCCCATGCAAGGTTAAAGATAAGGCAGGTGACAGTGGAGCAAAGTGGAAAGGAGAATAGAGGGGTTGCGTGGGTAGATCAAAAGGGGGATAGAGTTAGTGGCAGTAAGAAGCAGAATTGGTGGGGGGAAGGTGAAGTGGTATGGGATGCGATGGGAAGCACGTGATTGGGGGAGGGGATGGGAAAAGAGCTACTGAGGGCTACATTTTCCCCACAATTCCTACCCCAATTATAGCTTGCCACTGTTGGTGGCTCCTTTCTCTGCCATACCATGCTATAACACACCATCTGCCACCTGAAAAGAAAGTAGAAAAAGATAGAGAGGTTGTAAATCTGGGCAGCAGATTACATTCCAGCATAAGCGCTGAGATGTGCCAGTTCAGGATCTCTGGCACGGACCCTGTCAAAATTAATGCAAGGTCCTCTAATTAACATCTCAGTGTTAATGATTGGATCCCCAAGTGGTTCCCACATGCCCTGTTTGGCTGGCTGGTATGCCTGGCCTTGTCACTGACGAACACCAGGAGGATTGGAGATGCAGAAATTCCCGATGTAGGGAATCCTGCCCCTGCGCTCAGTGTCTCCTGCATCGATGATCTTGTTTGGGTTGTGCAAAGGTTCCACCCCCAACAGGTCACCCAGGAAACTCCAATCTAAGGTCAACACCCTGCGTAATTTGCAGCCTTTTTATCGCAATTCCACCAGAATTACGGCCGGAATGTGTTGGGAGGGTTGTAGGTTTTTCCCAGACAGAAAGAAGCAAAGAGAAGAGTTAAGGGGAGCGAAGCAGAAGAGAAAGAGAGCAACAGAAGCAGAAGTCGAGAGATAGAGAGAAACAGTAACAAAAAGACATCAGAGACAGGGAAGAGATTGACCATATGGTTTAACTTACTGTGTGCAACAGCACAGGAGATTGACGAGTTTATTTTATGAAGCCACTGTACATTTTGATTTCATGGTAATTACTGGAGAGATGCATCAATAAATCCAGGGGTCTCTGGAGTAATGCAAGTGAGAGGAAATGAGGCCATTTGTTTGGTTGTGGGTTCTGAGCATTAGTTTGCCTTAGGGGTGGGAGGAGGAGGTCCTACATATTAGTGGTCATGTTAGTTGCGGTTGAAGCTCCTCATGGCCTGTTCGGGGAGGAATTTTGTGTTGACTGAATCTCTAAGAATGATCCCCAGACCTTTCAGTATTTCCTGAGTTCCAGGTGAAAGTTGAACATCACCTGTTCTGATTGGTATATGTCCTACATGTGTTTCAGCCATATGTTTGTTGTGGGGAGGGCTACACTTTGCCAGAGTAGTGTGGTGGGGGAGGAATGTATCTTACAGCAATTAGTAGTAACAGTTTTGCTTGTCTGCTTGTTGTGGGAGGCCCTTTCTCTACAGTGGGCAGACCCAGCAAGGATTGAATTGGTCCTCGGGAATTGTAAGGCTAGTCATGTTCCTGGGCTTGTGACTGGAATGTGTGTAGGAGGATTCCCTTCTGGCCACAGCCCCGCCGCCAGTCCTCGGGTATGGAAATTTGTGGAGTTTATGCGGGTTACGGCACATGTGATGCATGATCTTAAGTTGGCCTTCGTGCATTTTGCAGTAAGTGATGATGTAAAGGATCTGACTCCACACACCTTGCCACTTCTTCTCCCTTAACGGTTTCGCTCCCAAACTAACCTCAGGCTTTCAGTCTTGTCTTTGGTCACGAAGGTGAACATGGTACATGCTGTGAGATGTGTTCACAGGAGGCTGCTTGGGGAATGTAAGAAAAGCTGTTTAAGGGGTGTCTTACTGCTAGCATTCTAAACTATGTTCTCCTTCTGTTACTCTAGGTACCCAAAAGGAGAAGGCAGCAGAGCCCGATGACCAGCTCAGCCAGGCAGCTTACAACACCCTGCATCACACATTCCTGCAATGGCAAGGACCAGCCCTAATATATGCACTGTGGGAACCGGGTGCAGGCCAGTTAGTGAGTTGCAGAAGGGAGCACTTAGTGAAGCACAGAGCACAAATGGGGAAGAGCAAGTGCAGGTGGAATTCTAAAAAAAGGCATTTCGACCTCAGAGGGCCTGCCTACAAATGCAGTTTAGTAGCTCAGGTCAGTAGTTCAAGCAGTCATTTTAGAGTGTGACAAACAGCCCGTACAGTTTGGGGGCATCTATGGAAAAGCCTGCATGTCTGCCTGACCAAGTTGCAGACCATCATGGCGCATGGCCACTCTCGCGCCCTCTCGAACAGAGAGTGACCCCCTCCCCCACCCTCGGCCAAGGTACTAAGCTGTCAATTTATTTTTATGAATTATTCTAAATTGTATGTGTAGGCTAAGTAAGAGAATGTAGACTTCACTTAGGCAGTTAAGTTTTGCCAATGAATATCAATTATATGAATATTACAATAACAGCAGTGAAACAATACTAACTTTGTACAGTATGAATGTTTCCTTGACTGGAATGTTTGAAATGGAATAATGTGGGCTTTTACTCAAGTTGTTCTTTGGTGATTCTGATGTTCACTGAACTTGACATATATTTACTGAGAAACAAAAACCGCTGTTACCATCCCTCCAAAAATGCCACCCTCAACCCTCTGTCCTTGCAAACTACCACCCCATCTCTGACCTCTCTTTCCTCTAGAGTCTTTGACCGTATCTTCACCTCCCAGATCTGTATCAATCTCCCCTGCTATTCCGTTTGAATCTGTCCAATCAGGTTTTCACGTCTCCCCACTGCATCAAAATGGATCTAACCAAAGTCACAAACAATATTCTCTGTGACTGTGATGATGATGTATTATCCCACCTCGTCCTTCTCGACCTCTCTGCAGCCTTCAAATCGGTCAACCACAACATTCTCCTCCAACGCCTCTCCTCTATTGTCCAGCTCAGTGGGACTGCTCTTTATTTCACTCTTACCTATCAGATCCTAGCCATAACATCTCCAGCAATGCCTTCTCTTACCAGCCCTACATTGTTGCCTCCAGAGACCCCCCAAGGATCCATTCTTGGCCCCCTCCTATTCCTCATTTACACACTGTCCCTAGGCAATCTTATCCACAGGCATGGGGTCAGTTTCCACATGCAAACATTTCAATCGATCAATAACCCATGTCCTGAAAATATTCTGAACTGCCTTGGAATGAATCATCAATTCATCAGGACGTACTGCTGACCAACTAAATGTGGCAGCTGTTGTATTGTCCACCATAGTCAGATGTGCTGCCAAGGGTGTTACTCTGTGGCACTTTGATATGCTAAGTAAACTCATCTGCTATCTGCTGGTCTTACGATCATTCATCCTGTATGTGGGCCCAATACAAGTCACACCAAGTGTTCTGGTCTTTGTGAACAAAATTAAGTTACAGATAATTCTACACATCAGCCTCTATAGGGCTTAGTTACTCACTGGATAAACTCACTGAGCCACTGGGGGAAAATTGGAGTCTTTTATTTCTTTATGGCCCTGTAATTGCTCAGCCGATCTGGTAAGCTCCCACTAGCCAGAGTCCGGTGGAATGGCTGCAAACTTCACCAGAACTAGATATGCTGGGTTCCAAACTTGTTTGGGATTGAAGCCTCTGCCTGCTCCATACAAGGCCACTGATGTGGAGGGAGCTGGATTGAGGGCAGTGACTCCCTAAGCTGGGAGTTCTTAAATCTTTGGCCTTACAGGAACCTGGTGTAAGTCTAGAGACCAGGATACTGAGTGAGTGAAGGCACAGTCTCCTGATAGGCAGAAATGGGCCCTACCAGAGGGTCCAGGCCACAATCCTGATTAAAGAGGAGTTAAGGACATAATTCGGAGCGACCCCTTGGCACAGGGGCTGCTGGGGGCATAGGCTAATTGGGGGCCAAAACATCCACCCCTGTCCTGGCCACCAGTGTTGCATTTTGCAGCCTCTTGAGGCTGGCAGGGGCCAGCAATGCACCCCTAGTGGCATAGGCACTCCCATGAAAGGCACTATATAAACGCAAGTTCTTTCTATGTTCGGTGTAACAGTGCTGTGTAAACAACTCTGATTCTACTCAGAAGCTGACGATGGAGGCCTAATTTTGTTGGAGCAAAATTATTTTATTTTCATATTTGTATGTGTAACTCATTTGTGCAAATCCATCTGACAGCAAAGAACCAAAACCAATCGCTGTCCTGTGTCTGATTCTCTACTCTAATTATACAAGTACAATAGCTCAAGGACAACTAGGGCTGGGCAATATATGCTGGCCTTGCCAGCGACACCCACATCCCGAAAATGAATAAATAATAAACAATATATATCTGATTTTTTTTCTCTCTCCATCTGTGTTTCTGTGTCTATCAGTGTCTGAATATTCTTCTAACTCTTTTTGCCTCTTTCTCACCCTCTCCATGCATCTTGCTTCTCTTTCCCCCAATGTGCCCGGCCTTTTTCTTGTCCCTTCTCCTTACACACGTGAACTCTCTGTGTGCCTGAGTTTCTCTCTCTGTTTGAACATCTCTAACTTTCCATGTGTCTTAACTTCTTGCTATATAGAAATTTTATCTCTATCTTTCCTTGTCTCAACTTCTCTCTCCAACTGAATTTCTCCCTTGTGTCCGATCTTGTCTCTGTACTTTTTCTGTAGACGTGAACTCAGCGTCTCAATTCCCTCCCTTCACCTCCCATGTGAAATTGCCTGTACATTAGCAATGGCAGAGGCTCATGAACAGGGGTGTGATAAAGTACAGGTGGCTTTTGCCCCTATCCATGTAGAAGTAGATTCAGGTGAACGGAGCAACAAAGGAGTAATGGTGGCAGCAGCAGAAGTTCAGAAATATTGGGCCAAAAGTCATTCACTCTCACAATCATCCAGATTAACAAACAGAATAAAGTGCAGAATGAGAAAAGGGACTTCAGCTCATCAGCCCACTCATTCTGACGATCATACACAATCCATCCAAATTTGGACTTTGTGCGTCAAAACTACTCCGAAATGATATATAGAACTAATGGGCTAGTGCGATCATCTGAGATTATACACTCTATTAACACCTTTACTTTAAATGGGATAATAAGTAACCTACAGAGGAATTCGTGCTGATGCATTCTTCACAAATAAGGATACAGAAGGAAGAAAGACAGGGATGGAGGAAGTGGCAGTATCAAGGATATTAGTTCTACAGAGGGACGATATACTTGAGGGTTCAAAGACTGAATCTACTTGGTTAGAGTTAAGGAACAGAAAAGGAACTGTTATATTACTGGGTGTTTACTATAGACCCCCAAAATAGTGAGAAAGAGATAGAGGAGCAAATCTGTATGCAAATTTCAGAGAAATGTAAAAATAATAGAGCAGTAAGCGTAGGGGACTTCAATTACCCTAATATAAACTGGGGGGAAAAACAGAGTAAAGGGGCAAGGAGGGTAAAGAATTCCTAAAATGTGTACAGGAAAACTTCCTTAATCAAGGAGAAATGAAGCAGTGCTGGATCTAGTTCTGGGGAATGAAGTAGGGCAAGTGGCACATGTTTTAGTGGGAGAACATCTGGGTAATCGTGATCATAATATAATTAGGTTTAAAGTAGTTATGGAAAGGGATAAAGAGAAATCAACGGTGAAAATACCCCACTGGAAGAGAGCCAATTTCAATGATTTGAGAAGGGATTTAGCACAGGTAGACTGGAAACAAAGATTGGCCAGGAAAACAGTAAATGAGCAATGGCAGGCCTTCAAGGCAGAGAGTTCAGGTACAAACCAAGCATATTCCCATAAGGAGGAAAGATGGTGCATCCAAAGCTAGAACTCCCTGGATGACAAAGGAAATAGAAGTTAAAATAAAACAGAAAAAGTTTTAAGACAAATGTCAGGTACAAAATACAATCGAAAACCAGGCAGAATATAAAGAGTGCAGGGAGAAATTGGGGGAAAAATGGATATAAGGGCAAAGAGGGAGGATGAGAAAAGATTAGTGGGTAACTTAAAAGGGAACCCAAAAATCTTTTATAAACCTATAAAAAGTAAAAGGATAGTTAAAGGAATGGCGGGGCTGATTAGGGATAAAAAAGGAAATCTTCTTGTGGAGGCAGAGGACATGACTGAAGTCATGAATGAGTAACTTTGCATCTGTCTTCAGAAAAGAGGATGAAGTTAACGCTGCAGTAGAGGTGGGGGAGTAGAGATATTGGATAGGATAAAAAGATAGAAAGGAGGTGCTAAATAGGTTGGAATCACTCAAAAGTTAACAAGTCACCCAGTCCAGATAAGATGCATCCTAGGTTGCTAAGGGAAACTAGGGTGGAGATAGCAGAAGCTCTGACCACAATGTTTCAATCCTCCTTGGATAGGGGAGTGGTGTCACAGGACTGGAGGATTGCAAATGTTACACCCTTGTTCAAAAAGGGAGAGGGATAAACCTAATAACTACAGGCCAATCAGTCTAACATCAGAGGTGGGAAATCTACCAGAGACCATTGTCAAGGACAAAATTAATTCTCACTTGGAGAAGGATGGGTTAATAAGGGCAGCAAGCATGGATTTGTTAAAAGCAAATCATGTCTGACTAACCCGATTGAGTTATTTGATGAAGTAACAGAGGGTTGGTGAAGGTAATGCAGAAGATGTATATATGGACTTTCAAAAGGCATTTGATAAAGTATTGCATAACAGACTTATTCGTAAAATAGAAGCACATATTAAAGAGATGATGGTAACTTGGGTATGTAATTGGCTAAGGGATAGGTGTCAGAGAGTAGTGGTGAATGGATGTTTTTCTGACTGGAGAGAAGTATGCAGTGGAGGGTCCCCCAAGGATCGGTATTAGGACCATTGCTTTTCTTGTTATATATAAATGACTTGGACTTGGGTATAGGGAGTACAATTTCAAAGTTTGCAAATGATACAAAACTTGGCAATGTAATAAATAGTGAGCAGGATAGTAGCAGACTTCAGGAGAACATAGACTAGTGAACTGGGAAATCACATGGCAGATGCAATTTAATGCGCACAAGTGTGAAGTGATGCACTTTGGAAGGAACAACATGGAGAGGCAGAATAATCTAAATTGTACTATTTTGACAGGAGTGCAAGAGCAGAGGGACCTGGGAGTAGATATTCACAAATCTCTGAAGGTGGCAGTGCAAGTTGATAAGGCAGTTAAAGCATATGGGATACTTGGCTTTGTAAATAGGGGCATTGAATACAAAAACAAGGAAGTTATGCTAAACATTTACAAATCTCTGGTAAGGCCTCAGCTGGAGTATTGTATACTAGGCACTACACTTTAAGAAGGATATCAAGGCCCAGGAGAGGGCATAAAGGAGGTTTACCAGGATGCTACCAGGGATGAGGGACTTCAGTTATGTGGAGAGATTGGAGAAGCTGGGATTGTTCTCCTTCGAGCAGAGAAGTTAAAGGGAGACCGAATAGAGGTATTCAAAATTATGAGGGGTTTTGATAAGAGCAAGTAGGGAGAAACTGTTTCCTTTGGCAAGTGGGTCGGTAACCAGAGGTTATAGATTTAAAATAATTGGCAAAAGAACTAGAGGGGAAATGAGAATTTTTTCACACAGGATATTAAGATCTGGAATGCACTGCCAGAAAGGGTGGTAGGATCAGATTCCATACAAACTTTCAAAAGGCAATTGGACATGTACTAGAAGAGGACTAATTTGTAGGGTTATGGGGGAAAAAGCTGGGGTGTGGAACTAAATTGGACCACTCTTTCAAAAAGAGTCAGTGCAGGCACGACAGGCTAAATGGCCTGCTCTGTGCTGTACGATTCTGATTCTACTGCAACTCTCGTTTTCCAAGAGAAAGTTCTCCTTCAAAATTAGGTAATCCGTGAAATGTCTAAAGCACCATCTGATGCGCAAGATCAAAATTTCTTAAACACCATTGGCTCTCCCGTGGCATTGCTCATAGTAAATTGCCAGATAGTGTTATTTTTGTGTTGCTGGGTATGTCACTGTCTCTTCATGCTGTTGCCTTACCCCCAAGTGTTTGTGTCTCTGTTGTCTGCAGTAAATCACCATTGTTGGGTATGATATCCTAGGATGCTGTCCCATCCTGTCATTGTTTGCTACTTATGCAGTTTGTTCCTTTGGGTGATCTACCATTGGTGCTCCAACAACCTTATCTTCACCCTTTCATCTTTTGCACTCCTCTTCCTCCTGTTCCCCTTCACAGCCTCACACTTTACCCTACCATCACCATTCCTGCCTTTTGGCTCATTCTAAATGTCACCCACCCCACTTTGGTCTTCTCCGTTGAGCCCCATGAATTTGTATTATACAATTTGTGCCTGAATGGCTTCTTTAAAATGAGTTCTATTGTCTTGGCACAGACAAGCAACTGTACAAAATTGTAATCAGATAATTAACTGGTTAAGCTGCTTTGATGGTGGTGGTTAAGGACTCTGTTCTTCTTCGAATAGTGTCGTCTGAACAGGCAGGTGCAGTCTCAGTTTAATGGCTTATGCAAAAGACAGCACCCCTGTCAATGCAGCGCTTCCCTTGTGCTACACATGTGTCAATCTGGATAATGTGCTCGCTCATTGCAGGGCTTGACCCATGAACCTCTGGCTCAGAAGCAGGGTGCTGTTAATCAAGCCAAGCAGATACACAGTAAATATTTCTGCATATCTGACAAAATATTCAAAAAGTTAAACATTTAAATGATTATTCTTTAAACTTTATTCAGTCCTGATTTTCCACCCTCATCTGAAGAGCAACTCTCACTGGGGTATGGTTCTAGTATAACTCTTCTAAGCAGTAATTTTTCATCTTGGAGCCAAAGCAGCAAGTGTCAATAGGCTATTTGACAGTAGTGGGCATCAAAACGGAGACCAATCACATATGCCCTCAAGGCTCATACATGCACACGTTGCAGCACAGGTCATTAGAGCTTAATTAAGAGCAGACCGGTTGATTTGCTCCCTAGCCTGGGGACACCAAAACCAGTTGTGTCCTCACTACTACATGCTGGGATCAAGAAATTCAGCAGACCTGGAAATGAATCTGGAACCTTCTGCTCTGTAAAGTTAATTTCAGACTTAAAAAGTGGTGCTGGGTGATGCACGTTTTCAAATTCTTTAATAAAATAAAATTACCGACTTAGTTCTCTCCTCCCCAAATGAAACTATTCAGTTTGTCTGTCTTACAATTTATTTTCTACATCTTTTTGGTTTACCACCACACTTCGACTATTTACCAGGTTATCACACTGCCCATTGCCAGGCTGCCACTTGACTTGGTTGTGAGGAAGTACTTAAGTCCAGTGTGATGAAATTGCCCTTCTATGGAAAAAAGACCTCATCTCATCTGTTAGATAATTTCAGTAGATATAGAACTCATGGTGTGCGACTAGCAGAAGGAGAAGCCTGTATCCTGTGAGTGAATCAGTGCATCAATATGCTGGGTCTTTGGGCTCATTCACCCACTAAATTACTAATTAATCTTTTTTGTTCTGATTTCAGCTATTTCTTTTTCATTTTGTTTTATTTTTGAGATAACCAGGATTTAAAATAAAAACTTTAAAAAAGGTTACACAACTACATGATAGCACACAGCAATTTATTTTGACACAACATACATATGCTCTACATAGGCAGTTGGTGTACCTTTTTTGATCATGGCAAAGAAAGGACATGCACCAGGATACTAAAACACATGTGTGACAGATCACTGCAGAAAAGCTTAACCCATATGGCAGTATAATGGCATAACTAAACAACCTTTCAGTGTTTATGCAGCATCCGTGAATAATGCAAGACTGATATAATCAAAAATGGTGTTATGTAAATCCATAGAGACTACGTAATCAGAGCAACTGCAGGATTTATATAACTGCTACATGTATTTGACATTCAAAACTTCAACCCTGCAGAAACAAAACCACCTAAAAAAACACACCAAAAATAAAAAAACAAAAACACAACCTTCAAAAAGTGTCCAATTAAAATGTGCTTAGCCAACACAGCATGCGAGATAGAACCTTCACACATAAACAGCTGTTAAATGTTACAGAATCACTGTTTCCATCATACAAACTATGTACATTCTATACACAGTGCATCAGATGCTCCCTTTTCCATCTCTCAGTAGCAGCAAGCATATCCTGCTATTGTGCATAGCAGTACAACTCAGGAGAGGAAAGGGTGTCTAAATATTTTATAGCTATTTAATAACTATGTACTATTTTGTTTTGTTTTTTTACATGTCAGTGCTACATCTCCATGCACACATTTGTACTCTGCAGATCCAAAGAACGAATTAAAACCTTCACAAAAAAAAGAGAAAAAAAAAGCATACACACATTTCTTTAAAATAAAAGTGCAAATATCTAAGTTCAGGCAACCTGAAGCCAATGTTTTACCTGTGTATGGAACCAAAGGTTCATTTTAAGTTTGGGAGATAATTCTTTACCATTTTGAGACTCTCACAATGTGTTCCTCTCTTCGGAGATACTTTAAAATTAACATAAAGTAGACTGCTTGGTTTTAAGTATAATTCTTAAAAAAAGTAAACGAACTGAATTGAAAAAAATACTTCAATACTGAGTTCAAAGGGTATTTTTTTTCCCTCCAATATGGTGATACCATAAATTGAGTTGAGGAAACCTCTGTTATTGAAGATGGCATGTCATTTTAGTTGCTTAAACCACAATAAGGCAAGGCAAGGCAATATGAACATATGCACTAACAATTTAACCTGACAGATAAAACATGTCCATTTAATTAGGTTTGCACAACCAAAGTATGCAGAAGATAACCAAAATCAAATTAATTTGATATTGAATTTAAAAGATTGTCTACTGTCAGCTGAAGTTATAGCACAATATATATAATTTTATTACTGCTCGAAAGTTGTTGCAAAAGTTCCCTCTCATCGCTATTTATAAATATATAATGTAATGATAATGATGCTATCATTATGCCATGAAAGTGATACCAATTGGATGTGATGCCATGAAAACAAAAAAAAAATGACAACATCTTCTGGGCTTTTACTCCCTTCCCAAAACTGCAACACTTTTCACAAAAGTAGATTGCAATTTGTGGAGTTAATGCTTCTTGTATTAAATAGAACATCTTTGTTTACAGTACACTTGTGGAAGTATATATTTTATGAAAAACTGGATAATTATGAATTGTGATCTTAAGGTGCAACTGACTAATAATGGACTTGCATGCAATATCTTGCTTAAAAAATAGAATGGCAGACCAGAGCACTGACAACAATATTTCATGTCCTTTGGTTGTTTAGTCAATTTTCAATTTAACAAGGCAGTACATGTACACATCCATTATTGGTTAAACATTTAAGTGCGGAGTATAATGATATTGCGATTGTGACTAGATTTGGAAGTGGAATGGTATTAACGCATCTGTATTTACAGAGACAGATGCTACTGTAAAATGCTTAGGATACAAGTTTGTGTGCTTCACTCTAGGAGAGAAGGTGGGAAGCAATACAAGAGCAGTTCCAAGCAGGATGGTTCATCAACAGTTACTTTGTGCAAAGGGAGATTAGGAAAGTTTTCTCCGTCTGCTCATAACTTGGATCCAAGTAATCTATGGAATATGGAGACGACTGAAAGTGAACACAAACTCCTGCCCCCAATCAACCAATACACTTTAATGGTATATCTTAAGATATTTACATTTTTGTTAAGTATCTAAATATGAAGAAACTTCATCTGTTAAAACAGATGTGCATATTTTGGAATGCGTGACCAACAGTAATCATTTAACAGGAATTAACAGTGGCTCCTAGGTGCTCGATCCACGCACATAAATACTATTAAGCATTAGAGCTGAAAATAATTTAAAGAAAACGTACCCTTTCCTCCCAATTTACAACTTTTCCCTGCTTCTACATACAATACATTCAAAACACTATCTCACGTTTCAGAGACTTGTGTTAAATACTGGTATTTCACCATTGTGAAATAAAAAAATTCTTCATCCTGTTTACTTACATTATAAAAACACTTGGTTTTATGCTTCACTTACATTTATTTGATCATATATTAACATATGTTCAAAATAAAGCATACCATACCATACAACAGGAAATTATCTTGGTTTTGTCATTGCCAAATATCTGATATTAGCTGGTTTAATTTTTCATGCTTGCTTACAAGCAACAAATCCCAATTGGTCACAATATTTGGTTAACAATTTGGATCAGTTGCAAAAATATAACTACATGACAATTACCCATTATATGGCATTATATCCATCAATAGCATTTAGTCTGTTCTTTTTACAGCATATCAAAGACAAAGAGTGCAACTTAGACAGTACTTTTCTCTACCTTTCCATCCATCGTGTTTCATATAGCTTTAAATATAAGCTACTATATTAGCACATATTACATTTAGCAAAAGCAGCTTCATTTTAGTTTTGGTTAGGTTTTTTTTACATGCCAGAATTTTAAACAGACTCAAACCTCTTCATAGAAATCACACCTAGGTGGGTTACGAGCTAAGTTTATGATAAAAGACATCAGCTCAAAATGATCTGAATCAATTTTAGTGTATATTGATAGTGCTCCTTAGTCAGTGGCCAGTTACAGGATCAGAGTCCTGCTTGTGTTGCTGCCATTATACGCATTCAGGTACCTCCGAGCCTGTTCAGTCATTATTAGCTGATCCTCCGTCTTCCCACAAGCTACTGCTTCCCATTCACTGCTCATCTGTGTATCATACAAAATAAAATACATCATAAATTGGAAAAAAGTAGCCTCAAAATTTCTTGTGGTAACTTAAGAAGCAACCAGAGTAGTTATCGATTAATTTACTGACTTCATTTTTCCAATAATTTAGGTTTTTGAAAAATGTTTAACAAAAGAAAATTGCATCAGGACAAATTCTTGAATCATTTCCGAACAGAAATGTACATTTGTGCTGTATTTGTAGGTAATCTTGCAGTGTTTAAATACATTAAGGAATATCTTAATGTTGTTTGGCCAATGAAATACAGCAAGGTTAGATTACCCGATTCGTAAAGTCATCTTTATTCTTAACCAGAACAATCAATCATTTTTTTGCATAAATAGTTTAGTAAAGTTACATTTGTTATCTATGGTGTATCCCCTCAAGTCAGATGACTGCAAATTTAAACATACATCCGGCCTGGTTGTTTCACTGCCAGATTTGGCTCAACCACATCAAGTGTTACTACTTCTTTCTCCTTTCAGTCAAAAGTGCATGGTGCTCCAGGATCATCAAAGAACATAAGAAATAGGAGCAGGAATAGGCCAATCGGCCCCTCGAGCCTGCTCCACCATTCAATAAGATCATGGCTGATCTGATCCTAACCTCAAATCTTCTATCACTCTCCATCCACCCGAGCCCATGTGATCTCTCGGGAGAGGTGAAAAACCAGATAAAAGACCCAATGGCCAATTTGGGAGAAAAAAATCTGGGAAATTCCTCTCCGACCCATCTAGGCGATTGAAACTCGTCCAGGAGATCACTCTGTCCCTATATTTTCTACAGTACTTACCTTCTGTAAAGGCGATCTCTACCCCAGCCAGGAACAGGAATAAAACCATCTCCTGGAATCTAACACAGAATTAGAACACAGTAGGAGCAGAACCAGGCTACACGGCCCCTGGGCCCACTCCACTACCCACAGGGCCATGACCATTCCGAACCTAGAATCATGTCCAATTTCCTGCCCGCTCCCCGTAACCCTTAATTCCCTTTACTTCTAGGAAACTATCTATTTCTGTTTTAAATTTATTTAATGATGTAGCTTCCACAGCTTTCTGGGGCAGCAAATTCCACAAACCTACCACCCTCTGAGTGAAGAAGTTTCTCCTCATCTCAGTTTTGAAAGAGCAGCCCCTTAATCTAAGATTATGCCCCCTAGTTCTAGTTTCACCCATCATTGGGAACATCCTCACCGCATCCACCCGATCAAGCCCCTTCACAATCTTATATGTTTCAATAAGATCGCCTCTCATTCTTCTGAACTCCAATGAGTAGAGTCCCAATCTACTCAACCTCTCCTCATATGACCACCCCCTCATCCCCGGGATTAACCGAGTGAACCTTCTTTGTACTGACTCGAGAGCAAGTATGTCTTTTCTTAAGTATGGACACCAAAACTGTATGCAGTATTCCAGGTGCGGTCTCGCCAATACCTTGTACAACTGCAGCAATACCTCCCTGTTTTTATATTCTATCCCCCTAGCAATAAAAGCCAACATTCCATTGGCCTTCTTGATCACTTGCTGCACCTGCATACTAACTTTGAGTTTCGTGCACCAGGACCCCCAGATCCCTTTGTACTACAGTACTTTCCAGTTTCTTGCCATTAAGATAATAACTTGCTCTATGATTTTTCCTGCCAAAGTGCATAACCTCACACTTTCCAGTATTGTATTCCATCTGCCAAATCTCTGCCCACTTACTTAGCCTGTCTATGTCCCTTTGCAGGTTTTTTATGTCCTCCTCACTCACTACTTTCCGTCCCATCTTTGTATCATCTGCAAACTTTGATATGTTACACTCGGTCCCCTCCTCCAAATCGTTAATATAGATTGTAAAGAGTTGGGGACCCAGCACTGACCCCTGCGGAACACCACTAGTTACTGGTTGCCAGTCTGAGAACGAACCATTTATCCCAATTCTCTGCTTTCTGTTAGAGAGCCAATCCTCCACCCACGCCAGAATATTACCCCCAATCCCGTGATTTTTTTTATCTTAAACAATAATCTTTTGTGTGGCATCTTGTCAAATGCCTTTTGGAAGTCTAAATACACTACGTCCACTGGTTCCCCTTTATCCACCCTGTATGTTACTTCCTCAAAAAACTCCAGCAAATTTGTCAAACATGACTTCCCCTTCATGAAACCATGCTGAGTTTGTCCTATTAAATTATGTTTATCCAAATGCCCCGTTACCGTCTCCTTAATAATGGACTCCAACATTTTACCAACCACAGATGTTAGGCTAACAGGTCTATAGTTTCCAGCCTTCTGCCTACTACCCTTTTTAAATAAGGGTGTTACATTAGCAGTTTTCCAATCTGCCGGGACCTTTGCTGAGTCCAGGGAGTTTTGGAAAATTATTACCAATGCATCCACAATCCCTACCGCCACTTCCCTCAAGACCCTAGGATGCAAGTCATCAGGTCCAGGGGATTTATCCGCCTTGAGTCCCATTATTTTACCAAGTACCACTTCCTTAGTGATTTTAATCGTATTTAGCTCCTCCCCCCCAGAGCCCCCTGTTTGTCCAGTGTTGGGATATTCTTAGTGTCCTCTACCGTAAAGACTGATACAAAATAATTGTTCAGCGTTTTTGCCATCTCCATGTTTCCCACCATTAATTTCCCGGTCTCATCCTCTAAGGGGACCAACATTTACTTTAGCCATCCTTTTTCTTTTTATATAACTATAGAAACTTTTGCTGTCTGTTTTTATATTTTTTGCTAATTTACTTTCATAATCTATCTTCCCTTTCTTAATCAATCTGAGTTATTTTTTGCTGTCTTTTAAAGACTTCCCAATCTTCTATCCTCCCACTAGATTTGGCTACCTTATATGCCCTTGTTTTTAGTCGGATACTATCCTTAATTACTTTACTTAGCCACGGATGGCTATCTTTTCTTTTACACCCTTTTTTCCCCCTCAGTGGAATATATATTTTTTGGAAGGCAAGAACAATCCAAAGATCTTTTTTTGCATCACTAACTGCTCCCTCAAACCCTTTTTTCCCCATGCCCCCACCCATCACCTCTAACACCAAAGGAGATAAAAGGTAGAAAACTTGCCTTTATATAGCTCATCACATTCTTAGAAATGCTGGACAGGCCCCCAGGAGAACTCCCTGCTTGGCTTCAAATAGTACCATGGAATCTTTTACATCAACTTGAACAGGTAGACATGGCCTCGGTTTAACATATCCTCCAAAAGACAGCACCTCCAACAACACACTACACCATTAAGTACAGTCAGCCTAGATTATGAGCTCAAGTCCTGGAGTGGGGCTTGAACCCACATCCCTCTAACTCAGAAACAAGCGTATTACCAACTGATTCTAGACTTCAAACCCCATCACGCTGCAACTTCTCTGCCATCTCCCATCATGCTCTTTCCACATTCAGCTCCTCATGAATCCCAACTCCTGCTGTCTTGATCCCCACCACACTCAACCCCTGGCCATTCAAGTTGCTCTCTTGGCCATCATGCTAGCTGACACTGTCCATGGTTCCCTTTCCTCTAGCACTGTCCCTCCCCCCCTTTCATAACTGCTGCTGTTACCACCTCCTCCTCAACCCATCTGTTCTCTCCAGGTACTGCCCCATCTCTAACTTCTTTCCTCCAAGATTCTTGCCTCTGTAACCGCCTCAGATTTCTCAAAACTCTATTCGAATCCCTCCAGAACCTTCAACCCTCATAGCACTGGCCAAAGTCACAGATTACATCCTTAAGTGATAGAGGTACATTATCTAGTTACAAATTT
This sequence comes from Somniosus microcephalus, assembly GCF_052327205.1. Lineage (NCBI taxonomy): Eukaryota > Metazoa > Chordata > Chondrichthyes > Squaliformes > Somniosidae > Somniosus > Somniosus microcephalus. The sequence continues at coordinate 150,294,591 of NC_140993.1, forward strand.
CCGATCTGCCGTCGATACCTTCTTGGGTTCAGTGGAGCCAGTTGCTCCCATTAGCAGATTGGATCCTATATGCCTTGCATTTCAAAGTTGACTCTCACCGTCCAATATCTACTTATATGGGCACGGTAGTGTACTGATTATGTTAATGAGCTTTTAATCCCAAGGCCTGGACTAATACTTCAGAGACCATAAATCCAAAACCTCACCATGAATGTTTGAAAATTTGAATTCAATATATATTAATGATCTAGTCGAGGGAACTAGATGTAATATCTCCAAGTTTGCAGACGACACAAAGCTGGGTGGGCGTCTGTGCTGTGAGGAGGATGCAGAGAAACTCCAGTATGATTTGGACAGGTTGGGTGATTGGGCAGAAGCATGGCAGATGCAATATAACGTGGATAAATGCGAGGTTATCCACTTTGGTGTCAAAAACAGGAAGGCAGATTATTATCTGGAAGGCAGATTATTATCTGAATGGCAATAGATTGGGAGAAGGGGAAGTGCAACGAGATCTGGGTGTCCTTGTGCACCAGTCGCTGAAGGTAAGCATGCAGGTGCAGCAGGCGGTTAATGCTGTGCTGATGTGCTGTAACGACGATGGGTGGTCGGTGGTCTCGGCGGTCGTGCTGTCTGGACTTGGCGGGCGAGGTCGAAAGGCGCTGGTCATGAGCGGATCCTTGCGTGTGTCGTGGCGGATAAAACGTATCCAGCCATGCGAAGGATCGTGGTGTCATGGCGAACAAAATGCATTCAGCCATGCGAAAGACCGTGGCGACGTGTGACCTCTACAGCCCGTGGTTCGAAGCGGGCGCCGGGGCGAAACAGCTTACTGGCAGGTTGGGCATACGCGGACCATGGCTCTGTTGATGTTGGAAAAAGTCCCCAGTCTGACAAAATCTGTAGGAACGCCGAACGGGCGATCCAGGAGGACTTGGCGGGCGAGGTCGGTGAACTCGCCGACAGGTGAGCGAACGGTTGCTGCGTTGATCAGTGATGACAGCAACTTTCGCGTAGCCAATCGCAGCCACAGAATGCCCGTTGGACCCGTCGTCGATGTTTGCAGCGTCAGTAGATGTTAGCGTTTGTTGAGGGGAACACTGTAGCGAGGGCGGTAACGCTTCAAGTTGTTGTTGCTTTAGGGGGAACACTCCCGGGAGGGTGCCAACGCTTCGAGTTGTTGTTGATTTAAGTAGAAAACTGCCGTGGGCGGCAACGCTTCTCTGTCTCGCCGAAAAGCGTGGTAGGTTACACAACCAGCAGGCCGACGGGCTGGTGCGTCGTCGGCGGGGAATGAGTCTTCCTGTTTCACGAGGGATGGGTCCTCGTGGTTTGCGAGGGATGGGTCCTCGTGGTTCGTGAGGGATGGCTCCTCGAGGTTCGCGAGGGATGGCTCCTCGTGGTTCGTGAGGAGCGAGTCCTCGTGGCATCTCCGCGGGGGCGCCCTCCAATCTTGTGGGCCCGAAAACCTGCGGAACCTGCACTTGGAGGGATGCATACTTGCTGTTGCGTTGGGAGATGTCGTGGAGGCGGACGATCAGTGTGGCGGTAGAAATGTCGAATACGGAGACCATAAGCAGGTGCGTGGTCTGCGCCGCATTGATGTTCTTGGCGAACGGGGCTTCTACCTGAAGAAAGCACGAGGGCGGTTGCTGCTCCCTGTATTGCGGTAGCGACAGCGAAACGACTGATGCTTCCATGGCGTGCTTCTTTTGTAAAAATAGTTCACAAAAATAGGGGACCGGCTGCATGACGTTCATGAAAAACGGGCTCACCTCCAGGCTGCGCTTCCTTTGCGAATACGTTCGCAAAGGCGGGGTCGCCAATGTAGGAATCGGTGTTCGTCGGTTTTCTTCCTCTGTGAAATGGTCCACAGAGATGGGGTTCAGGCTGTGCGCTGCTTCTGTGAAAAACGTTCACGGAAAACGGGGTCACCAATGTAGGTATAAGTAAGCTCCCGTCCTCGGGTCACCAATTGTAGGTATTCGGGTTCACCTAAGTAGGTATTGGACGAATTCCTACTAAATAATCAAACTCGACTTCAGGAGAACAATCAAGAAGTTCTTTAATTCAAGAATAACCGAATTCCAACAGGTAGGTACAGGAAACAGATGAAATAAAGCAGGTAAGAGAGATGGATGCAGGAGAGCCTTGGAGTAGGTCTTTACCCAGCGGGGATGCCACAAGGACTGAGTCCACAGTCCTGTGGATTGCGTGATGATGTCATCACACTCGGCCGTGTTTTCCAGCGCTTGTGTGGTCACGTGACCGCGTCGTGACGTCAGCGCGTTTGCCCGCGCTTGGGCGGTCACGTGACCCACGTCGTGACGTCGGCACGTCTACCCGGCACTGTAGCTGGCCGAAGTCACGGGAGCGGGAGGCCGAACCGGGCCGGCAGCCATCGCGGGCGCGGGAGGCCGAACTGGGCCGGCGGCCACCGCAGGAGCGGGAGGCCAAGCTGTGCCGGCGGCCGTCGCGGGAGTGGAAGGCCGAGCTGGGTCGGCTCGCATCTAGGTGAGTCACGTGACATGCGACGTGACGTTATTGCTTTGGGTCGCGTCTTAAAGGGGCAACGGCCCAAACAGGTAAAGTATATGTACAAACATAGGTAAGTTAAAAGGGAATTATGTACAGGTAAGTAAGGGACACCCGGTGGTACCGCCACAAAGGCAGATTATCTGAACGGCAATAGATTAGGAGAAGGGGAAGTGCAACGAGACCTGGGTGTCCTTGTGCACCAGTCGTTGAAGGTAAGCATGCAGGTGCAGCAGGTGGCTAAGAAGGCAAATGGTATGTTGACCTTCATAGCGAGAGGATTCGAGTACAGGAACAAGGATGTCTTGCTGCAGTTGTACAGGGCCATGGTGAGACCACACCTTGAGTATTGTGTGCAGTTTTGGTCACCTTATCTGAGGAAGGATGTCCTTGCCATGGAGGGAGTTCAGCGAAGATTCACCAGGCTGATACCTGGGATGGCAGGAATGATGTATGAGGAGAGATTGGGTCGATTGGGCTTATATTCACTGGAGTTTAGAAGAATGAGAGGGGATCTCATTGAAACTTATAAAATTCTAACAGGACTAGACAGACTAGATGCAGGAAGGATGTTCCCAATGGCGGGGGAGTCCAGAACCAGGGGTCACAGCCTAAAGATAAGGGGTAAGCCATTTAGGACAGAGATGAGGAGGAATTTCTTCACCCAGAGAGTGGTGAACCTGTGGAATTCTCTACTACAAAAGGCAGTTGAGGCTAATTCATTAAATATATTCAAGAAGGAGTTAGATATATTTCTTAAGGCTAAAGGGATCAAGGGATATGGGGAGAAAGCAGGGACAGGGTACTGAATTTGGATGATCAGCCATGATCTCATTAAATGGCGGAACAGGCTCGAGGGGCCGAATGGCCTACTCCTGCTCCTATCTTCTATGTTTCTATGTCCTACCACATCCAGTTGTGAATGGTAATGGACCATTAAACAACTAATGGGAGGAGGAGGCTTCATGAATATCCCCCATCCTCAATGATGGTGGAGCCCAGCACGTGAGTGCAAAAGACATGTCTGAAGCGTTTGAAACCATCTTCAGCCAGAAGTGCCGAGTGGATGATCCATATCTGCCTCCTCCTGAGGTCCCCACCATCACAGATGCCAATCTTCAGCCAATTCGATTCACTCCACGTGATATCAAGGAACAGCCGAGCGCACTGGATACAGCAAAGGCTATGGCCCCGACAACATCCCGGCTATCGTGCTGAAGACTTGTGCTCCAGAGCTAGCCGTGCCTCTAGCCAAGCTGTTCGAGTACAGCTACAACACTAGCATCTATCCAACAATGTGGAAAACTGCCCAGGTATGTCCTGACCACAAAAAGCAGGACAAATCCAATCCGGCCAATTACCGCCCCATCAGTCTACTCTCAATCATCAGCAAAGTGATGGAAGGTGTCGTCGACAGTGCTATCAAGCGGCACTTACTCACCAATAACCTGCTCGCTGATGCCCAGTTTGGGTTCTGCCAGGACCACTCAGCTCCTGACCTCATTACAGCCTTGGTCCAAACATGGACAAAGGAGCTGAATTCCAGAGGTGAGGTGAGAGTGAGTGCCCTTGACACCAAGGCAGCATTTGAATGAGTGTGGCATCAAGGAGCCCTAGTAAAACTGAAGTCAATGGGAATCGGGGGGAAAACTCTCCACTGGCTGGAGTCATACCTAGCACAAAGGAAGATGGCTGCGGTGGTTGGAGGTCAATCATCTCAGCCCCAGGACATCGCTGCAAGAGTTCCTCAGGGCAGTGTCCCAGCCCAACCATCTTCAGTTGCTTCATCAATGACCTTCCCTCCAACATGAGGTCAGAAATGGGCATGTTCACTGATGATTGCAGTGTTCAGTGCCATTCGCAACTCCTCAGATAATGAAGCAGTCTATGCCGCATGCAACAAGATCTGGACGACATTCAGGCTTGGGCTGATAAGTGGCAGGTAACATTCACGCCACACAATGACTATCTCCAACAAGCGAGCGTCTTGACATTCAATGGCATTACCATCACAGAATCTCCCACCATTCACATCCTGCAGGTGGGAGGGTCACCATTGACCAGAAACTTAACTGGACCAGCCACATAAATACTGTGGCAACAAGAGCAGATCAGAGGCTAGGTATTCTGCGGCGAGTGTCTCACCTCCTGATTCCCCAAAGTCTTTTCACCACAAGTAAGGAGTGTGATGGAATACTCTCCACTTGCCTGGATGAGTGCAGCTCCAACAACACTCAAGAAGCTCAACACCATTCAGGACAAAGCAGCCCGCTTGATTGGCACCCCACCGTCCACCTTAATCATTCACTTCCTCCACCACCGGCGTACCGTGGCTACAGTATGTACCATCTACAAGATGCACTGCAGCAACTCGCCAAGGCTTCTTTGGCAGCACCTCCCAAACTCATGACCTCTACCACCTAGAAGGACAAGGACAGCAGGCGCATGGGAACACCACCACCTCCAAGTCACACACCATCCTGACTTGGAAGTATATCGTCGTTCCTTCACCGTCGCTGGGTCAAATCCTGGAACTCCCTACCTGACATCACTGTGGGAGTACCTTCACCACACGGACTGCAGCGGTTCAAGGTGGCGGCTCATCACCATCTTCGCAAGGGCAACTAGAGATGGGCAATAAATGCTGGCCTTGCCAGCGATGCCCACATCCTATGAATGAATTTTTAAAAATCCATTCTTTGACCAAGATTTTGGTTAATCCTCCGAATATCTCCTTTTTTAAACTTAGCATCCATTTTTTCCCCATTACACCTGTGCGAAAGACTGATATTTAGAGGACCTTAGTAGATGAGAACCATATAAATATATGTATAAATTTAAGTGCAGCCCATTGACCAACTAATCTTACCCATAACTACTCCTGGGTATGAAAATACTAAGGCTTGTTCAAAATGTAACCGCAAAGACAGTCAGAAACAGTCTTGACTAGTTCTGATAACGGACAGTCATGCAGCTTACATGGGCTCCTTGATGCATAAGGTACGAGGTCAGGCCTTGTACTGGTTGTACCAGGGAAGATAGGGATAAGAGAGATGAGGCAAATTCCAATGGGGTGAAATACATATAAACGAGATAATGATGAACATGATGAAGTCGTAGTGAAAATACTGGACCAGGCGGGGCCAAGATGCGAACCTTAATCCGAGTGACAATGGAATTTTGACCATTAGAACCAATTAAAAAGGTGGTGATTGTGTTAAAGACCATATATGGACACTGGTCAAACAAACCTTTGATAAAAGCGATAAAACCCCGATACTCGAAGAACAACTTTACACAGATCTACTGCGAAGACCCAAGAGCGAAGGAACAGACTGAAGACATCACCTGTGTCCGAGAGGCTCCAGGGACCAAAGGCTGCGAGTTACTCATTAAACTATCGCCTGTTGTTAAGTATATTACTTTGTACAATGCTTAATAAATTCTTGATCTATTGCCCAAGTACTACTGGTCGCTACCTATTTTGGTGTCTCATCCAAGAACTCTGAGAAATCATAAAGTTCTTACACACCTCTGCGAAGTGCCTTCCGACTTGTTTTATGTTAAAAACACGATACAAATGCAAGTTGTTGCTTTTTGGAAGACAACAATCTTCAGTCAGTAGCGGAGGTGTCTTCCAGTACCATAACTGGATTAAACATAATAACCAATGCATAAAGCAGTTATTAACATGTAACTTAACATTATGCCAAGCTCCAGAGTTGGAAAGCCATTCTTTAGGATTGAATTAATTGCAAGAAAATGCTTTATTGGGCATTGGATAACTTGCCAAAAGTTACTTCCGAGAAACCAGAACCCATCATCTTCTCCAGTTCCTCTCGATGTCCCCACTGATGGATTGAGAGAATCTGAGACAATACTGACTGGTTCTGCTTTACAGTCATGTTATGTGCAAGTTGGCTAAAAGTAGCCAGAATTGAAGATATGTAGGATACAGGAAGCTTTGGTTTATCCGGAGGTTGTATGTCTGGAAACCTCGATCTAACGGCAGAAATCAGCAGCCATTTTGGTTAGGTTTTTTTTCTTCTCCTAGCATTTAAAAAAAAAATAAGAACAGTCAGGCTCTGGAAAGCGTCTCTGTAGCTTAGCAACAGCTTCAGAGACGCTTCCAAGGTACAGGCAGAGTGTTTACAAGCTGTTGCTAAGCAACAGTGTTTGTTGTCAGATATGGAGATGAAAACCTCCGTATCCTTCAACATTAGCGCTGGTCTATCCGGAAGTTTTGATAGGTCGGCAGCAGCTCGGTCCCATTGGTGCCGGATATCGCGAAGTTTCCTGTATATGGGAGGCATAGGATCAAATTGTAGTTTCTCTAGAAAGGTTGCAACCAAAAACACTATTTCCAATTATTGTCCCTGTTTCAAGTGAGCAGCCAAGGATATATGAAACTACAAAAAGCAATCATGAACCAAATTCTCAAGAAGTGAGTGACATGGCTGAAGCAGCAGTCCTTGCCTAAAGTTGAAATTTCCTAAATCAAGAGTTTAATTAGAGATTCTCCCAGTTGTTTGGTTTGGTTATTTATGCGAAATACGGATGATGTTAAATGCCACAGCTTACCTGTATTGGAGTTTCAAATCGTACAGTTTTTGAAGTATTTTGCTGCTTTATCTCAGACAAGATAACATTTCTGCTCCATGTATTTGTGGTGATGTCTGATTTTTCAGGTAATAGAGTCCTCAGTAATGAGCTGGTCATCAGGCTTTCAGACTGTAACACAGAGGCAACTTATTTCCTCCATTTATTTTTGTTTCTCCAATTGCCACATTATTTCCTAATGAAAAGGGCATGTAAGCAAGCAACCTTGAAGTTCACCCAATGACTCAAGATGACTGCCAGTGGACATACAAGCCTAATATAAGTTGACTCACCTGTAATTTTTCCACTCCCTGGGGAAAGCAAGTAGCCTCAAAAATGCATCTTTTGACTAGAACAATATTTACTTTGATAAATTTATGTTTTGTCACTTTTTCCCCATCCTCTCCTGAAGGTGCTGACTCTTGTTAGGTGTAGTTGCACAGGTGCCAAAAGGAGGGGGGAAAGAGAGAGAGAGAAAAAGACACACACAGACAGAGGGAGAGGGACACACCGAGAGAGAGAAAAAGAGAGGGAGAGAGAAAAAAAGGAGAGAGGACAGACAGAGAGAGGGAGAGAGAGAGAGAGAGAGAGAGAGAGGACAGACAGAGAGAGGGAGAGAGAGAGGACAGACGGAGAAAGAGAGAGAGGGGGACAGAGAGAGAGAGAGAGAGAGAGGACAGACGGAGAAAGAGGACAGACAGAGAGGGAGAGAGGACAGGCAGAGAGAGATGGAGAGAGAGGAGAGAGAGAGAGAGAGAGAGAGAGAGAGAGAGAGAGAGAGAGAGAGAGAGAGAATACACACACATATACCTTCCAGTAAGAGTCAATGATAGCAATCAGGGAAAGCAATCATATCTGATTTTCTCCCTCCTTATCTATAGAAGCAAGAGCTAGGCTGAATGACTGCTCTGTAGATGGATACTGAACTTCTTTCAAAGAAGAATAAAACCATATCTATGGTGTACAAACTACAATTCTTCCCAATGAATGCATACTATCGTCATCTCGCTGTTTTCTTTTCCTTCTGAATTATAAATCTTACAAATAAATTTGACTTAGTTTTAGCCAAATCTATCTTTCCTGCAACTCCATGTTTGAATTTCTCCAATCAGGTAATCGCCCTTGCCACAGCACTGAAACAGGCCTACTCAAAGTCGCAAATTATATCCTTTGTGACTATGGTGCAATATCCCTCTTCATCCTCCTCAACTTCTCTTGGTTTTCAAAACAATCAATCACACTATCCTCCGCCAATACTTCGTTTCTGTTGTCCAGCTCAGTGGGATTGCCCTCACGGATCCACTCTTATCTATCCAAACCTATCTAGAACATCTACAGCACCTTCCAGAACCCGCACTATTACTTCTGGAGATGCCAGGATCCATCATTGGCCCCCTCCTACCATATGTACACTGATCATACTCAGCTCTATGTCTCCATCTCTCATGACCCTTTCACTGCCTCTGTGCCATCAGACTGCTTGTTTGACTTCCAGTCCTCGACAAGCTGCAATTTCATCCAATAAAGCATTGGAATAGCCAAAGCCATTGCCTCCATACCCCACCCCACTCAGTGATCTTGCCACTAATTCCATCTTCCACCCCGGCCACTGTCTAAGGCTGAACCAGAATGTTCACAACCTTAACGTCCTCCGGTTCCAAGCTGATCTTCCAATCTCATATCTTCTCCATCACAAAGGCAGCTTATTTCCAATTCCGTAACACCGCCCATTTCCACCCCTACCTCAGTCCATCTACTGCTAAAACCCTCATCCATGCATTTGTCACCTCCAGACTTGACTATTCAAATGCTCTTCTGATCGGCCTCCCATTCTCCACCTTCCGTAAACTTCAGCTCATCCAAAACTTATACCTGTATCTATCCCACACCAAGTCCACTCACCTACCCTTACTGACCTACATTAGCTGCCGGTTCTCCAATGCCCCCAATTTAAAAGTCTCACTTTTTGTTTAAGTCCTTTCACACCCTCACCCATCCCGAATTATCCATTCCTCCAACTCTAGCTTTTTGTGCAACCCACCCTCCCTTCTGCCCCACCAATGGCAGCCTCGTCTTCAGTCGTCTAGGCCCTATGCTCTGGAATTCCCTCTATATCCCTCCACCTTCCTCTTCCCCTTTAAGACCCCCCTTAAACCCCAATTCTTTGGCCAAGCTTTTGGTCACCTCGTCCCAATATCTCCTTTTACTAGCCATTCATTTTTGTCTGTGGAACATTTTTCTATGTTAAAGGCACCAAATAAATACAAGTTATTGCTGTTGTAGCTTGAATAATTTATTCTAATAGGTGTTTTTTGCCTTTTGCAGAGAAAAGAAGTGTATAATAGGCAGTTTGTGCAACCTCCAATGCAAAAAACTCAGTAAAATAGTCACTGTAATCATGTGGCATATGACTTCGGTTCACAGCACACATAAGGGTGTAAATTTGATCAGTTTTCCTACAGAAACGACATTTTACTGCAATCTAACACACATTGTAAGCAGGAATATACCTAAGTACAACTTTTCAAAGAATGAAAATGACCATATCTAGGGTGAGCAACCTACCTTTCTTATTCATTCAACTGTCACATACAAATGGAAATGGAAGTATGCCCTAGTAGTGTATAAACTGTAGGCAAGAACAGTGCCAAAACACTTATCCTGAGCTGTTAGGTTAAGACAATCATTCTTTAAGAAAGCATATAAACTACTTCAGATAGCTTTCTTACTGACAGCTTTGAAATCAACTGTTCACATGTTGGGCCAAGAGGAGCAGAATGGCATCTTACTTTCCTTGGTGAGTCATGCCTGGCAAGAGAACAACCATCCAACTCACTGAGCTTCAATGAGGATATGGCACATCCATCACTATACAAAAGTTAAAGATCCATATGCATCAATCACGTGATGATTCCTTTCACTGGAAGAAACTGGAAGTGGCTGATAAAACTGGAACGCTGCAATTCTCTAAAGAGTGAAACTGGTGTTTAATTTTTGGCAAAATCAATGGGTAAGGCCCAAGGAATGCCCTGTACATAGGGCAAACAGGTATGGCAAGGCACCAAGCATCTCAGTTACCCTTCCATTACCAAGATGCAACTTGGAATCTTCCTCACCCCGTCTCAAACGGACAAGCAATTGGAAATCCTCCCCCAACCCACCCCACATCCTCGAGAAGCAGTTTGAGACTTTCCACTCCCCAATGTAAAGTAGAATAGAACAGTACAGCACATAAGGAGGCCATTCGGCCCAGCGAGTCTGTGCCGGCTCTTTCAAAGAGCAATCCAGTTAGTCCCACTCCCCTGCTCTTTCCTTAATCCTTGTAATTTTTCTCCTTCAAGTATTTATCCAATTCCATTTTGAAGGCTATTGAACTTCAATGAGGATATGGCACGTCCACCACCCTATCAGGCAGTGCATTCCAAATCCTAACCACTCGTTGCGTTAAAAAGTTTTTCTTCACGTCACCTCTGATTCTTTTAGCAATCACCTTAAATCTGTGCCCTCTGGTTATCAACCCTTCAGCCATTGGAAACGGTGTCTCTTTATTTACTTTATCTAAATCCTTCATGATTTTTCACACCTCTATCAAATCTCCTCTTAGCCGTCTCTGCTCCAAGGAGAACAACCCCAGCGTCTCTAGTCCATCCACGTAACTGTATTCCCTCATCCCTGGAACCATTCTGGTAAATCTCTTCTGTACCCTCTCCAAAGTCTTCCGTCCATCCCAAGTATGGTGCCCAGAATTGGACACAATACTCCAGCTGGGGCCAAACTAATGTTTTATATAGGTTTACCATAGCTTCCTGGTTTTTGCACTCTATGCATCTATTTATAAAGCCCAGGATCCCATGCGCTTTATTAACTGCTTTGAAGGTGCCAGGACAGGTTAACAAAGATTTGTGCACAAACACTCCCAGGTCTCTCTGTTCTTGCATTCCCTTTAAAATTGTACCATTTAGTGTGTATGGTCTCTCCTCATTCTTCCTACCAAAATGTATCACCTCACACTTCCCTGCATTGAATTTCATCTGCCATGTGTCCACCCATTCCACCAGCTGGTCTATATTTTCTTGAAGTCTAATACTATCTTCCTCACTGTTTATTACACTTCCAAGTTTCGTGTCATCTGCAAATTTCAAAATTGTGCCTTGTAACCCCCCCAAGTCCAGGTCATTAATGTATATCAAAAACAGCAGTTGTCCTGGTACTGAACCTTAGGGAAGGCCTCTGCATACCTCCCTCCAGTCCGAAAAACAGCCATTCACCACAACTCTCCGTTTTCTACCCCGTAGCCAATTTTGTATCCATGCTGCTACTGTCCCTTGTATCCCATGGCTTCAATTTTGCTAACAAGCCTAGTATGTGGTACTTTATCAAACACCTTTTGAAAGTCCAAATATACTTTAACTGCACTGCCCTCATCCATCCACTCTGTTACCTCATCAGAAAACTCAATCAAGTTAGTCAAACACAATTTGCCCTTAACAAATCCATGCTGGCTCTCCTTTATTAGTCCATGCTTGTCCAAGTGGCTGTTCATTTTCTCCCAGATTATTGTTTCTAAAAGCTTCCCCACCACAGATGTTAAACTGACTGGCCTGTAATTGCCAAGTTTATCCTTCTCTCCTTTTTTGAACAAGGGTGTAAACATTTTCAATCCTCCAGTCCTCTGGCACCACCCCTATATCTAAGGAGGTTTGGAAGATTGGGGCCAGCACCTCCACAATTTCTACCCTTACTTCCTTCAGTAACCTAGGCTTCATCCCATTCGGACTGGGTGACTTATCTACATTGCATAGCATGTTAAATGTTTGCTTACTAAACTTATACATACTAAACTTTTATTTACTAATTCCACCCCTCACTACAGAGAAGCTATTGAGTACTAACCCTCCAACTGGCAAGCAACTCTAGCCTCCCCTCAAGAACCTAATTTGTTACCTCACACCACCGAGAACCAATTCTGGTTCCCGCTCCCAGAGAACCAACTTTGGTTTCTTCTCTTGCCTCCCTCTACAGCCAAAGTCCTTCCCTTCACCCTGCATTGAGAAGGAACCTGGAACCCTTCCCACCACCCCCCAGACATTGAGCCAAAAACCTGTACTCTGCCACCACCCCACTGAAAAGAAAACCAGCCCTACCCCTCACCACCCTCATGGAGATGGAAATGGGCCATGGCCCATTGTAACCCACGCATCTAACCCCCAAACACAAGTCAGTCCTTGCTCAGCCACGTGATGCTCTATCTCCTCCATCCCTCCTCCCGGTCCCACCCAATTCACTTTCCCCATCTTCCTCTCCACTCAGTATTTGTAGGGAAATTGTGTTAGGGAAATTGACAGGATTGAAGGCCGATAAATCCCCAGGGCCTGATAATCTACATCCTAGGGTACTTAAGGAAGTGGCCCGAGAAATAGTAGATGCATTGCTGGTCATCTTCCAAAATTCTATAGAATCTGGAACAGTTCCCATGGATTGGAGGATAGCGAATGTAACCCTACTATTTAAGAAGGGTGGTAGAAAGAAAACGGGGAATTATAGACTGGTAAGCCTGACATCGGTAGTCGGGAAAATGCTAGAGTCCATTAAAAAAGATGTAATAGCAGCGCACTTGGAAAACAGTGACAGGATCGGACAAAGTCAACATGGATTTACAAAAGGTAAATCATGCTCGATTAATCTACTGGAATTTTTTGAGGATGTAACTGGTAGAATAGATAAGGGAGAACCAGTGGATGTGGTGTATTTGGACTTTCAGAAGGCTTTTGATAAGGTCCCGCATAAGAGATTAGCGTGTAAAGTTAAAGCACATGGGATTGGGGGTAAGGTACTGTCTTGGATAGAGAACTGGTTGGCAGACAGGAAGCAAAGAGTTGGAATAAACGGTTCTTTTTCCGAGTGGCAGGCAGTGACTAGTGGGGTACCGCAGGGATCGGTGCTAGGACCCCAGCTATTCACAATATATATATAAATGATCTAGACGAGGGAACTAGATGTAATATCTTCAAGTTTGCAGACGACACAAAGCTGGGTGGGAGAGTGTGCTGTGAGGAGGATGCAGAGAAACTCCAGTATGATTTGGACAGGTTGGGTGATTATACTGCATTTGTCATGCATCTGCCCAATGTGGATAAATGCGAGGTTATCCACTTCGGTGGCAAAAACAGGAAGGCAGATTATTATCTGAACGGCAATAGATTGGGAAAAGGGGAAGTGCAACGAGACCTGGGTGTCCTTGTGCACCAGTCGCTGAAGGTAAGCATGCAGGTGCAGCAGGCGGTTAAGAAGGCAAATGGTATGTTGGAACATAAGAAATAGGAGGAGTAGTAGGCCAATCGGCCCCTCGAGCCTGCTCCACCATTCAATAAGATCATGGCTGATCTGATCCTAACCTCAAATCTTCTATCACTCTCCATCCACCCGAGCCCATGTGATCTCCCAGGAGAGGCGAAAAACCAGATAAAAGACCCAATGGCCAATTTGGGAGAAAAAAATCTGGGAAATTCCTCTCCGACCCATCTAGGCGATTGAAACTCGTCCAGGAGATCACTCTGTCCCTATATTTTCTACAGTACTTACCTTCTGTAAAGGCGATCTCCACCCCAGCCAGGAACAGGAATAAAACCATCTCCTGAAATCTAACACAGAATTAGAACACAGTAGGAGCAGAACCAGGCTACACGGCCCCTGGGCCCACTCCACTACCCACAGGGCCATGACCATTCCGAACCTAGAATCATGTCCAATTTCCTGCCCGCTCCCCGTAACCCTTAATTCCCTTTACTTCTAGGAAACTATCTATTTCTGTTTTAAATTTATTTAATGATGTAGCTTCCACAGCTTTCTGGGGCAGCAAATTCCACAAACCTACCACCCTCTGAGTGAAGAAGTTTCTCCTCATCTCAGTTTTGAAAGAGCAGCCCCTTAATCTAAGATTATGCCCCCTAGTTCTAGTTTCACCCATCATTGGGAACATCCTCACCGCATCCACCCGATCAAGCCCCTTCACAATCTTATATGTTTCAATAAGATCGCCTCTCATTCTTCTGAACTCCAATGAGTAGAGTCCCAATCTACTCAACCTCTCCTCATATGACCACCCCCTCATCCCCGGGATTAACCGAGTGAACCTTCTTTGTACTGACTCGAGAGCAAGTATGTCTTTTCTTAAGTATGGACACCAAAACTGTATGCAGTATTCCAGGTGCGGTCTCGCCAATACCTTGTACAACTGCAGCAATACCTCCCTGTTTTTATATTCTATCCCCCTAGCAATAAAAGCCAACATTCCATTGGCCTTCTTGATCACTTGCTGCACCTGCATACTAACTTTGAGTTTCGTGCACCAGGACCCCCAGATCCCTTTGTACTACAGTACTTTCCAGTTTCTTGCCATTAAGATAATAACTTGCTCTATGATTTTTCCTGCCAAAGTGCATAACCTCACACTTTCCAGTATTGTATTCCATCTGCCAAATCTCTGCCCACTTACTTAGCCTGTCTATGTCCCTTTGCAGGTTTTTTATGTCCTCCTCACTCACTACTTTCCGTCCCATCTTTGTATCATCTGCAAACTTTGATATGTTACACTCGGTCCCCTCCTCCAAATCGTTAATATAGATTGTAAAGAGTTGGGGACCCAGCACTGACCCCTGCGGAACACCACTAGTTACTGGTTGCCAGTCTGAGAACGAACCATTTATCCCAACTCTCTGCTTTCTGTTAGAGAGCCAATCCTCCACCCACGCCAGAATATTACCCCCAATCCCGTGATTTTTTTATCTTGAACAATAATCTTGTGTGGCACCTTGTCAAATGCCTTTTGGAAGTCTAAATACACTACGTCCACTGGTTCCCCTTTATCCACCCTGTATGTTACTTCCTCAAAAAACTCAAGCAAATTTGTCAAACATGACTTCCCCTTCATGAAACCATGCTGAGTTTGTCCTATTAAATTATGTTTATCCAAATGCCCCGTTACTGTCTCCTTAATAATGGACTCTAACATTTTACCAACCACAGATGTTAGGCTAACAGGTCTATAGTTTCCAGCCTTCTGCCTACTACCCTTTTTAAATAGTGGCCTTCATAGCGAGAGGATTCGAGTACAGGAGCAAGGAAGTCTTGCTGCAGTTGTACAGGGCCTTGGTGAGACCACACCTTGAGTATTGTGTGCGGTTTTGGTCGCCTTATCTGAGGAAGGATGTTCTTGCTATGGAGAGAGTGCAGCGAAGATTCACCAGACTGATATCTGGGATGGCAGGCATGATGTATGAGGAGAGATTGGGTCGATTAGGCTTATATTCGCTAGAGTTTAGAAGGATGAGAGGGGATCTCATTGAAACTTATAAAATTCTAACAGGACTAGACAGACTAGATGCAGGATGTTCCCGATGGCGGGGGAGTCCAGAACCAGGGGTCACAGTCTAAGGATAAGGGGTAAGCCATTTAGGACTGAGATGAGGAGGAATTGCCATGATCTCATTAAATGGTGGAGCGGGCTCGAGGGGCCGAATGGCCTACTCCTGCTCCTATCTTCTATGTTTCTACTCTCTCCCTCTGCTTCCTCTCCTCTCTCATGCTTGGATCCAGTTAACCTCACACTGTTTGTCCTGAATACTGCAATCGGTCTTGACTCCCTATTTGCCACACCATGGGGGATAAACTAGTTTAATACATTTTCAAATAAAATTGCCAGGCAACTACTTTTATATTGTAGTCTTAACTACATAGTTACAGGGCACTGACCAATAAATGGCAAGATAAAACTTGCTGTATGAATAGACAAAAGTCCGTTCTTTTTATTTTGTACCATCAGTCCCAAGGCATGATTCAGAATGGTGAACTTGTATAAATAACACTGGATCAAGATTTACAGAATGCAATGGTCACATATCGGGTGAAGCTTTTAAAAAGGAAAGTGAGTATTGGCAATTCCCGTTTGTATCTGGGGGTTGAATGAACGATGGATCTCTAAATTTAAAAAAAGTCTACTACTGGAATTGAGTCAAATGCTACCACAATACTAGACATAAATAAATAACTTCAAAAGAACAACAGCTTATTTTAAAGCACAGAATAAATCCTACTTCTAGCGACAAGTTTAAAAAAATTCTACTGTATCAACTCTTCCAATAGATAGCTGAAGAGTTTGTCCCATAATCCTCTATAGGCCAAGATCTTGATCACAACTATTTCATTCTGACAGCTCTGCTAATTCTTAAACATGTATTGAAATCAATGCTAATAAAAATTACAATTAAATCAGGTGCAGGGGGAAAACCTAACAAAACCAGGAAAAGGGTGATCAGAAAAAGAAAATTTTAAAAGCAAAATACATTTTCCAGTGATAGAAATAACCTCAGGAAAATGGCACATGTGCAATTTTATTAGATCACAGATTTTCCCCACTGGAACACACAGTATAAATGGTTGATGTAAATAAATAGTTTATAAGTTAAGGGAAGTAGTATACATAGATCTTTAAAAAAAAAAAATCAAAAACCACTGACATAGATACACAGAGCCATGAACCATAACATGTGAAGCAATCACAATGAATATGAAGTTAAACTTTGTAGCTAATTGCAACAAGTTCTCATACTAATTATCTATAAGAGACTTAGATGCATAATTAATTTGCTTCTAAAAATGTCTACATTGCAAAGTTTCCAATAAGCATTAGCGAACTCACCTGTACATCTGAAACAGAGGTCTGTGTGAACTTGTGAGTACTATGGTCATCCTTGATCCATGTGTCTAAAACAAGAGACTTTCGCACTTTCTTGAAAGGAGCCGTGTGCTGTGATTTGTTGGGGGTGGGGGAGGAGAACAGGAGTAAAGATGAAAATCAGGAAATTACAAATCAGTCAGAATAGCCATTCAGGCTACAAGAAAAAAAACCTATATTACCACCTCTTGCTCACAGACTTTGAAGATGGGGTCCATTCCTTCTCCAAGTAATATGTCAGTACCAGTCTCCTTCTTTAAGACCTCTCGAATATCCTCTTCTAAGTGTGCAAGTGACTGAGGCTAGGTAGACAAAGGAGTAATTACATTTTCTTCATTTAAACAGATGGTGAATGTTTAAACTGGTCGAACTGCTTGGAACTATTATTGTTTAAAAATGCTTTAAAATCTCCTTTAGATGTTAAAATTCATTGGTTCCTTTACAAGTCTATAATTTGTAGAAGAGTCAAGAATTAATTTCTCAAGTTTTAACAATTTCCAGCTATAGGAGGTGCACATGCACGTCCTCAAAAAGCAACATATTTTTAAAACATCTGAGACTCCATAGAATTGTTGTTAAAGAGATAATCTGGAAAGGAGCCAAACTAAAAAATTGACAGGAAGATAGTTAATAGATAATGTATGCAAAGGCAGATAAATAAATCAGAAAGTACCAACTAACAGATGAAAACAAAACAGCAAACATTACACTGGCCAAGTCATGTCTAGGCCGTTTTCTGTAAACCATCTTTTCAAATTCTAATTTATACTATACAATATGGTATTTTTTCTTCATATAAAACAAATTTAGTAATACTATGTATTTTTGTGCTGCCATATCTTGACATGGTTGCTGGGTTGATATTGTTGGTGCTGCCTTCCGTTGGAGGACAGTATCATTGGACAGTCTGATGGATAGTAAGACCCAGCTGTTTACATAAGGGTGCTTCATAAAGTGAGATAACAATGGAAAGCAGGATGGAACAAAAAAGGAAGCGAAAGACCTCAAGACAGACAGATACATGCTGAACAACCAAGCCAACAAGCGCTGATCTACAATACTGCACTTACCACCATTCTAAGAGGCCCATATTTCTTTTCTTGGGCAGCAAGTGCATTCTTGAAAGGGGTAGGTGTCCTTGGTGTGCTGTCTAAAACCGTTCGTCTTATAGTGGGGGTCCTAAAACTACAAGACATAAATTTCAGTGTTAAATATGAAATAAAACTCATCAGGATATTTGAAAAGCTAAAATATGGATGAAAAGAACAGTTTCTAATCAGTTTAATTACAATAGGTGAGACCAAGTTAGATAAAACTGAAGAAGAAAACATTTGCTTTTGAAGCGATGGAATGGAAAAGGAGAAAATGAGTTATGTACTGAAGTGTATTTCCATGTAACCACTCAAGAGCAAAGAAAATTCAGCTTGGTTAATTTAGATTTTTGCATCACATTTTCTGAAAAAGCCGAGTATAGTCCCCCATGATACCAAACTAATAAACTCATGTTGACAGGAGTGGGAGCTGCACAGACAGGAATACGTTTTCTATGCATAATGAACGATGTGTTAATTCAGTCAAGATCAAGAGTGGCATAAATATGTTTATTCAGATACTAGCTGATCTCCCCAAGGAGCTGCTCATGAATAGTTCTTTTGAAAATAAAATAGTTACTAGACTATTTACTATCCATGCAATGTACTATTGCATTGACCACCTGCATGTACTACACAATTCCATTAGTTTATAATCTATTAATGATTTGAAGGAAATAGTGAACCCACCCTCACAATTTATATTGTATTTATGGCCCAGGTAGCACATTTTTGAAGAGATTTTGCAACCCAAGAAAAATCAATTAAAACTACTCAGTGATTTAACAATAACTTGCATTTATGTAACTGCTTTAATATAGAAAAATGTCCCAAAGAGCTTCAGGAGGTATAGCCAGACAAAAATGGACAATAAGACAAAGGAAATAATGGCTCGGATTTTGCGGGAGAAATAACGATGAAGCCATCAGCGCTCACCTTTATTAAAGAGTAAATTGGACAGCATCTTGCGGCGACCGCACACGCGCAGTCAAACACAGAAATCAGGAAGTTGCGGTCCGAGTTGTCTGCTCTTCCAAAAGCTTCGCTATACCGGTATCTGGCCGATAGTTGGCATTGAAATACATGGAAGAGCGTGAAGTTGCAGTACTACTTGCATGATAGATACCCACTGCCAGAAAAAGCTAGGACATGTCCATTCCAGTGCAAGTTATTTTTTTTTAATGGCGTGAGAAGTCTTAATTACTGCCAAACAACCTCTCTGGCACTGAAAATTAACTTTTACAAGTATCGAGCCTCATTCCGTCACATTTTAATTATTGTTGGAGATTTAAAAAAAATTAACGTTTTCTTTCTTTCGCTCATCTCTTTTGCTTAATCCCATCTTTCTTTTCCTCTCTCTATTTTGCTTTCGGTACATGATTTAGCACTGAATTAACTATTCTAATTTACACTTCCTGATTCAGACTGCACACCTCATTGAGAATTCTTCAATCTGATTGGTTAAGGAGATAGTTACTTGCTCTTTTCACTCCGATCCCTGTAGGAGGGGTCCGTGCTGAAATGGATGTCTAATCACCGCAAGTTCCAGTGCAAAAGCCCATAGAAAGTCAGTGAGCCAGTGTAAGCGAAATGAACGGCTGCCGCTGTTCGCTCGCCACTGATCGCAAATTCCAGGCCAATTAAGAGATGACCAAAAGCTCGGTCAAAGGGTTTTAAGGAGAGCCTTAAAAGGAGGAGAGGAAGGTGGAGAAGCAGAAGGTTTAGAGGGAACTCCAGAGAGTAGGGCCTAGATGGCTGAAGGCACTGCCGCCAATGGTGCTGCAAAGCGAGGGGAGTGCACAAAAGGTCAAAGTCAGAGGAATGGAGAGTTTGAGGCGGGGGGGGAGAAAGAATGTATGTTGTAGGGCTGGAGGGGGTTACAGAGATAGGGAGGACCAAGGCCATGAAGTGATTTAAACAGGAAATTAGAATGTTATATTTGAGGCATTGGGGGAAACTGGAAGCCAATGTAGGTCAGCGAGGGCAGGAGTGAGTGATGATGTGAAGTGCCTTGGGTCATTTCACTACACGAAAGATGCTATATAAATGCAAGTTGTTGTTGTTATTGAGTAGGACATGATACAGGCAGCAGAATTTTGGATGAGCTGAAGATTACAGAGGGTGAACAATGGGAGGCCAGACTGGAGAGCATTGGAACAGTCGTATCTGGAGGTGACAAAGGTGTAGCCGCGCTGAGGCGGGGCGGAGGATGTTACCAAGGTGCAAGTAGGCAGATTTTATGATGCGAGTATTTGGGATTGGAAGCTCAGCTTGTGGTCAAATAGGATGCCAAGACTGCAAACAGTCTGGTTCAGCCTGAAACAACAGCCAGGGTGGAGGATGGAATCGGTGGCAAGGGCCAAAGACGATGGGGGAGAAATTGAGTATAGCCCCGTTTGGGGCGCCAGCCTCGCCAGGGCGCTAAAACTAGCGCCCCGGAAGCATTCGCGGCCGCCCACGGGAAATTGAGTGGTAGAGCCCCAAAGGGAAGCGTGGTGCTACTGGAGGCGCCCCGCATCCCTTTTGGGGCGCTGCGACTGAATATCGTGGCGCAACGTGCCGCAGCGCCACACGCTGCGGCACGTCGCGCTGCGGTATTGCAGGCCTTCCTCCCCTTCTTAAAGGGGAGGGGCCTTGTGCAGCGCAATCTGGGGCCCAGCTGGGCCCCCCCGAGGATCGGGAGTGCAGGCAAAAGAGCCCGGCACCGAAGAGAAGTGCCGGGCTCTTGGATTGCAGCCGGCACTCCGCGGGGGGGAGGGGGGTTCAGGAGGCCGGGGACAGGAGCGCAGGCAGGTGCTGGCAGGCGGCCAACAATAAAAATGGCCGCCCCGCACCGCTCCTTTAATTTGCGCCTCCCCAGCCGCAGGTAGGCCCCTCTAAACCGGTCAGACATAGTGTCCGGCAGTAAATCAGGGGGCGCTGCCAAATATCGCGGCCGGGGCGTCAGCGGGGCACTGCGCACACCGATGACGTCATCGGTAACGGCGCAGCGCTAACGGTTAGCGCCACCACTAACGTCCCGCGGAATTTAGCGGGAGGCGTGGACAGTGCTGCGCCCGGGCGCCAGTTGGCTTGCGACCCACTTAGCGCCCTCTTAAGGCGCTAACGGGTGGCGCAACCTACTGAATTTCTCCCCCGATAACTTTAGTCTTCCTAATGTAGTCTTCCTAATGTTTAACTGAATGAAATTGCGGCTCATCCAAAACCAATATCAGACAAGCGGAGGATCGAGTGGTTGAGAGGTAGGCCTGGGCGTTGTTAGTATGCATGTTGAAGCTGACCCCATGTTTGCGGATGAGGACGCCAAGGGGAAGATTTTTGATGAGGGAAGCGAGAAGGACAAATCCTTGGGGGCCTCCAGGAGGTAATAGTATAGGGGTGGCAGGAGAAGCCATTTCTGGAGATTCTCTGGCTATCAGATATGTAAAAGTGGAACCAAACGAGGGCAATCGCAAGAGCCGGACAACAGAGGAAAGGCGTTACAGGACGATGGTGTGCACGAACATGTCAAAGGCTACAGATAGGTCAAGGAGGATGGGGAGGGAAAATGCTCCAGTCCCAACCACAATTGTAATTTTGATCAAGGCCGTTTCAGTGCTGTGACAGGGAAGGAACTTAATCAACATGATGTAACTTAACCATTACAAGAAATTACATCACAATAAGTAGTTGCCCAGGGCCAATTACAGATGAAAGTTTTCAGTCACATTTTCCCCATGGACTTATCACAACATTCAAAACCAAAGACGTGCAGTTCCCACAAAAACAATGAGCCACTAGTGTATCAAGATTCCCTTTGAAGAATCTCATTGGTCAGTGGTAGATTAGCCTATACTAAGGAGTGTAATGGTGCAATATTTTTTGTCATCTGAATTGACAGGAGACAATGGGAATCCTATATATTTCTCCAGTATGCAATTTACTAATTTAGGAATCAATTGTTAGACATGGGCTGTGCTGACTTTGTGTGGCAATGAATAAAGATGCAGTTTTCAGTTCGTATGAGACTGTCTGCTTACCTAAACTGTCATCAAGCCATTTACACAAGAGAAACAAAAGCGTTAGGAAAACCAGCACCCCCTCCATCATAGCAGATAATGTAAGGTTCCACGGCAGTTAATTATTTCTCTTAAAAGCATAATTAGACTTCCTAATGACACAAGAAAGCTTTTTCTATGTTGTTGGTATTTTTCCCATCTCTCTGCAGAACACAATACTTTAAATGACCAATACAAAACAAAAAAAAACACGATATTGTCCTTGTATAAGAACTTGGTTAGGCCTCATCTAGAATAGTGTCCAGTTATGGTCCCCTCACATGGTGGATGAATATAGAGGCCCTAGAAACGATTCAGAGGAGGGCCATTACATTTATACCTAGGGCGCGATCTTGCCAGCCCTGGAGAGGCAGGTATGGAGGCAGGACTGCCAGGAAAATGGCAGAATTTGGGGGTGTGCTAACCTGCCTCCGTGCCATCTTGCCAGGAGGCGGGTAGCCATCCCGCGCTGGGTCGCCATCCCGCGCTGGGTCCAGTCTCCTTGGAGGCGGGAAGGGGATTAGCGCCACTTATCTGCCTGTTAACAGGCAGATAAGAGGATTATTCCCTATTTTACCCACAAAAGTGCTGGCTTCCCGAGGCTCCGAACCCCGCCAGGGTCACCAAGGCGAGTAGTGGGTCTGCGGAGGTCGGAGGGGTCTAAAAGTGTGCTATGGAGATGAATGATGAGTGCAAGTGTGGAGAGGTGAGTGGAAAGTGTTAGAAAAAGTGTACTTAACTTTGTTTCTTCCTGCAGGCTTCAATCGTTGGGTATGCGGAGAGCCTCGCACCTCCGCGGCAGAGATGACAGATGGCCGTTGCATTCTCCAATGCAACAACCATCTAATTTCTGCAAGAGAAGTTTGATGAGTCTTGAATACAAGGACTCATCAAACAACAGAGAATGTCAGAGTTTGACAGCTTCACAGGGCTGTCAAACGATGACAATTCATCTGTCAAAAATTTGACAGATGAAATGTCATACGCCGACGTTCTCTGTAACCGGCTTTCCCTTAATTGGCCTGCTAAGCCTGCAGGGCGGGCTTAACAAGGTCAATCAAGGGAAAATAGCGTGGGTTGGCCACAAATCAGGAGGCAGGACATCGACCCTCCAAGCAGCAGTCCCGCCTCCAATGCACCCCCATTGGCAAAATCACACCCCTAGTTTAAAGGCCCTTAGTGACCATGATAGGCTTACAGAGCTGGGCTATATACGGAAAAGTGCAGACAGAGGAGATTTGATTGAGCTCTTTAAAATAATGAAAGGATTATATTTGATTCATGCAGATATGTTACTTGAGTTAGATAGGTTAGGGAGGAACAGTAGACAGAAGTACAAATTATGCAATCATAGAACTAGGTTAGCTGTCAGGAGGTTTTTATTTCCAGAGTCATCAACCTTTGGAGCAGAGAAGATCAAGAGGAGATTTAATAGAGGTGTTCAAAATCATGAAGTGTTTTTAATAGAGTAAATTACATACAATTTGCAGCACAGAAACAGACCATTCAGCCCAACTGGTCTTATGCGGTGTTTATGCTCCACACGCGCCTCCTCC
Source organism: Somniosus microcephalus (assembly GCF_052327205.1). Lineage (NCBI taxonomy): Eukaryota > Metazoa > Chordata > Chondrichthyes > Squaliformes > Somniosidae > Somniosus > Somniosus microcephalus. Next base: position 150,318,142 of record NC_140993.1, read on the forward strand.
TACCCTACTTCATCTAAACCCATCAACATATCCTTCTGTTCCTTTCTCCCCCATGTACTTATCTAGCTGCCCCTTAAATGCATTGATGTTATTCGCCTCAGTTACTCCCTGTGGTAGCAATTTCCTCAATCTAACCACTCTCTGGGTAAAGAAGTTTCTCCATAATTCCTTATTGTACTTATTAGTGACCATCTTATATTTATGACCCCTAGTTTTGGACACCCCATGAGTGGAAATATCTTCTCTACTTCTACCCTATCAAACCCCTTTATAATTTGAGACACCTCTATTCGGTCACCCCTCAACCTTCTCTTTTCTCGAGAAAAAGAGCCCCAGCCTGTTCAATTTTCCCGATGGTTATAACTCCTGAATTCTGGTATTGTAAATCTTTTTTGCACCTTCTCCAGTACCTCTATATCCTTTTATAATATGGAGACCAGAACTGTGCACTGTACTCCAAGTGTGGTCTAATCAATGTTCTATACAAGTTTAACGGTAGTATGGTGGTTATGTTATTGGACTAGTAACCCAGAGGCCTGGACTAATAATCCAGAGATGCCACCATGGCAGCGGGGGAATTTAAATTCAGTCAATTAAATAAATCTGGAATAAAAAGCTAGTATTAGTAATGGTGACCATAATACTACCAGATTGTTGTAAAAACCCATCTGGTTCACAAATATCCTTTAGGGAAGGAAATATGCAGTTCTTACCTGGTCTGGCCTATGTGACTCCAGACACACAGCAATGCAGTTGACTCATAACTGCCTAGCAAGCCACTCAGTTGTAACAAACCGCTACAAGAAACAAAAATAATAAAACTGGACAGACCACATGGCATCGACCTCGGCACACCCAGCCCAGTCGACCCTGCAAGTCCTCCTCACCAACATCTGGGGACTTGTGCCAAAATTGGGAGAGCTGTCCCACAGACTAGTCAAGCAACAGCCTGACATAGTCATACTCACAGAATCATACCTTTCAGCCAATGTCCCAGACACCACCTTCACCATCCCTGGGTATGTCCTGTCCCAGCAGCAGGACAGACCCACCAGAGGTGGTGGCACAGTGGTATACAGTCGGGAGGAAGTGGCCCTGGGGGGTCCTCAACATTGACTCCCAACCTCATCAGGTCAAATATGGGCAAGGAAACCTCCTGCTGATTACCACCTACCGCCCTCCCTCAGCTGATGAAATCAGTACTCTGCCATGTTGAACACCACTTGGAAGAAGCGCCGACTTCAATGTCCACCACCAAGAGTGGCTCCATAACACCACTACTGAGCGAGCTGGCAGAGTCCTGAAGGACATAGCTGCCAGACTGGGCCTGTGGCGAGAGAAAAACCTACTTGACCTCATCCTCACCAATCTACCTGTCGCAGATGCATCTGTCCTTGACAGTATTGGTAGGAGAGACCACCACACAGTCCTTGTGAAGACGAAGTCCCGTCTTCACACCGAGGACACCCTCCATTGTGTTGTGTGGCACTATCACCATGCTAAATGGGATAGATTCAGAACAGATCTAGCAGCTCAAAACTGGGCATTCATGAGGTGCTGTGGGCCATCAGCAGCAGCAGAATTGTATTCCACCACAATCTGTAACCTCATGGCCCAGCATATCCCTCACTCTACCATCATCATCAAGCTAGGCAACCAACCCTGGTTTAATGAGGAGTGTAGAAGAGCATGCCAGGAGCAGCACCAGACATACCTATAAATGAGGTGCCAACCTGGGAAAGATGCAACACAGGACTACATGCATGCTACACAACGGAAGCAGCATGCTATAAGACAGAGTTAAGCAATCCCACAACCAACAGATTAGATCAAAGCTCTGCAGTCCTGCCACATCAGTCTTAAATGGTGATGGACGGGAGGAGTCGTCTCCATGAACATCCCCATCCTCAATGAGGCGAAGCCCAGCATGCAAGTGCAAAAGAAAAGGCTGAAGCATTTGCAACCATCTTCAGCCAGAAGTGCCGAGTGGGTGATCCATCTCTGCCTCCTCCTGAGGTCCCCACCATCACAGAAGCTAGTCTTCAGCCAATTCGGTTCACTACACATGATATCAAGAAAAGACTGAGTGCATTGGATACAGCAAAAGCTATGGGCCCCAACAACATCCTGGCTGTCATGCTGAAGACTTGTGCTCCAGAATTAGCCATGCCTCTAGCTAAGCTGTTCCAGTACAGCTACAATACTGGTATCTACCTGACAATGTGGAAAACTGCACAGGTATGTCCTGTCCACAAAAAACAGGACAAATCCAATCCAGCCAATTACCGCCCATAAGTCTAATCTCAATCATTGGCAAAGTGATGGAAGATGTTGTCGACAGTGCTATCAAGCAGCACTTACTCACCAATAACCTGCTCACCGATGCTCAGTTTGGGTTCTGCCAGGACCACTCGGCTCCAGACCTCATTACAGCCTTGGTCCAAACATGGACAAAAGAGCTGAATTCCAGAGGTGAGGAGAGAGTGACTGCCCTTGACATCAAGGCAGCAATTGAACGAATGTGGCATCAAGGATCCCTAGTAAAATTGAAGTCAATGGGAATCAGGGGAAAACTCTCCACTGGCTGGATTCATACCTAGCACAAAGGAAGATGGTTGTGGTTGTTGGAGGCCAATCATCTAAACCCAAGAAATTTCTTCACTCAGAGGGTTGTCAATATTCTGAATTCTCTAGCCCAGAGAGCTGTGGATGCCGAGTCGTTGAGTTTATTCAAGGCTGAGATCGATAGATTTTCGGAATCAAAGGAAATCAAGCGATATGGGGATCGAGCGGGAAAGTGGTTTTGAGGTTGAAGATCAGCCATGATCTTATTGAATGGCGGAGCAGGCTCGAGGGGCCGTATGGGCTACTCCTGCTCTTATTTCAAATCAAATCAAATCAAATCAACTTTTATTGTCATTGTTAGTGCACAAGTGCAGTACAACGAAATGTAGGCTTGCGGCTCCCGAGAGTGTACAATTTGGATTAGGACACTTAAACATTTCAACATACATTTGTACATATATATTAGCAAAAATATGACCATAATAAAGTGCATCGGCAGATGTGCAGGCTTTAGTGTTTATTTGTGGAGTTCAGTAGGATGACAGCCCTGGGAAAGAAGCTGTTCCTAAATCTGGTCGTACAGGTGCGAATGCATCTGTAGCGTCTTCCAGATGGTAGGAGGGCGAACAGACTGTGGCTGGGGTGGGTAGGGTCTTTGATGATGGACCGTGCCCTCCGTAGGCAGCGTTTCTGATATATATGTTCTATGGTCGGTAGCCGGGTGCCGGTAATGCGTTGGGCAGTTTTGACTACCCGCTGCAGGGCTTTCCGGTCATGGGAGCTACAGCTGCCGTACCATACCGTGATACAGTTTGTCAGGATGCTCTCTATAGTGCAGCGGTAGAAGTTAGAGAGGATCAGGGGTGACAGATTACATCCCTTCAGCCTCCTCAAGAAATATAGGCGCTGCTGGGCCTTCTTCACCAGAGAGGAGGTGTTGAGGGACCAGGAGAGGTCTTCCGTGATGTGGACTCCGAGGAACTTAAAGCTGGCCACCCTTTCCACCTCCGCCCCATTGATGTGGATGGGGGTGTGACTTCCACCTTTGGACTTCCTGAAGTCCACGATTATTTCCTTTGTTTTCTTGGTGTTAAGGGCCAGGTTGTTGTCGGCGCACCACTTCACGAGATGCTGGACCTCCTCCCCGTATGCTCGTATGTTCTAAGACATTGCTGCAGGAGTTCCTCAGGGCAGTGTCCTAGGCGCAACCATCTTCAGCTGCTTCATCAATGACCTTCCCTCCATCATAAGATCAGAAGTGGGGATGTTCGCTGATGATTGTACAGTGTTCAGTTACATTCGCAACTCCTCAGACAATGAAGCAGTCCATGCCCGCATGCAAGACCTGGACAACATTCAGGCTTGGGCAGATAAGTGGCAAGTAACAGTCATTGCCTGGCACTTGTTAGAGATATTCGCGCCACACAAGAGAGCGTTTAACCACCGCCCCTTGACATTCAACGGCATTACCATCGCCGAATTCTCCAACATCAACATCCTGGGGTTCACCATTGACCAGAAACTTAACTGGACCAGTCAGATAAATACTGTGGCTACAACAGCAGGTTAGAGGCTGGGTATTCTGCAGCGAGTGTCTCACCTCTCGACTCCTCAAAGTCTTTCCACCATCTACAAGGCACACGTCAGGAGTGTAATGGAATACTGTCCACTAGCCTGGATGAGTACTGTTCCAACAACACTGAAGCTGGACACCATCCAGGATAAAGCAGCCCACTTGATTGACATGCCACCCACCACCTTAAACATTCACTCCCTCCACCACCGGTGCACCATCTACAAGATGCACTGCAGCAACTTGCCAAGGATTCTTCGACAGCACCTCCCAAACTCATGACCTCTACCACCTAGAAGGACAAGGGCAGCAGGCGCATGGGAACACCATCACCTCCAAGTCACACACCATCCTGACTTGGAAATATATTACCATTCCTTCATCGTTGCTGGGTCAAAATCCTGGAACTCCCTCCCTAACAGTACCTTCTCCACACGGACTGCAGCAGTTCAAGGTGGCGGCTCACCACCACCACCACCTTCTTAAGGGCAATTAGGGATGGGCAATAAATGCTGGCCTTGCCAGCAATACCCACTTCCCAGGAATGAATTTAAAAAAAAACATACCTCTCTGCTTTTCAATTCTATTCCTCTAGAATGAACCCCAGTACTTTGTTTGCATTTCTTATGACCATGTTAACCTGCGTTGCTACTGTTAAGGTTCAGGCCATCAGAATACTATGGCACCAAGAATACAGTCTGAACTCCAGCTTCAGGTTTAACTCTGAACTACTAACATCAGACTAGTCAATTAAAGGAAGATCCTGGTCCATCCTTTTTTTTGGAAACTAGCCCAAGATTTCTAGAAATACTTTCATTTAATCCTACAAGACCTAGATTGCAAGACAGATTCAGATGGGAAGGTCTTTTGACCCATCTTAGCTCATCCATGCTGACAGATCCTAGTTTCCCAAATATGGAATCCAACTGTTGCATAAATGATTCATTGCCTCCACTATATTAACTGAAAGTCCATTGGTCAGTCTTTACATGAAGAAGGACTTTCTAGGTCTGAAATGTGCCTCTTATAAAAGGAGAAACTGTTTCCAGTGGCAGAAGGGTGGGTAACTAGAGGACACAGATTTAAGGTAACTGACAAAAGTACCAGAGGCATGATGAGAATTTATTTTTTGTTACACACAGCGAGTTGTCATGATCTCTAATGCAATGCCTGAAAGGGTGATGGAAGCAGATTCAATAATAACTTTCGAAAGGGAATTGGATAAGTACTTGAAGGGGCAAAAATTGCATGTCTATGGGAAATGAGCAGGGGAAAGGGACTAATTGGATTGCTCTTTCAAAGAGCTGGCACAGGCATGATGGGCTGAATGGCCTCTTTCTGTGCGGTATCATTCTATGATTCTATCTAGGGCCCAAAAATTATCAATTGCCACTTGGAGCATGCCCAGTGCTTGTGGATGGCCTATGTTCTCCTCCCATTAGTGGGATTGCAGCAGGGTGGTCCCAATGCCCACCAATGTGAAATAGCTGCTAACCCATTACAATTTCTTCTCAGAACCCTCATTAGCAATGCAGGTGGCTTGGAGGCCAGACAACTGCCCTTCATTGGCTTACCACCAGCAGAAGGGAGGGAAACAAGACTTCTGGTGCAGTCTTTAAAAAAAAAACTGTAGCCAGTTAAAGGGCAACATCACGTTTCAGCAAAATGGCATAAGGAGCAGCAACCTCAGGGGCGTTAGCAGTTGGAAAGACCCCAGATTTTCCAATACATTTGTGGAAGTGGTGCTGGCAGAACCATCTGATGGGCACCGAGGGCAGGAAGCCCCCAGAGAGAATGGTGTAGGCTGTCTGAAGGAAGGTCGCAAAGGCAGTCAGTGCAATCTCCACTACTCGAAGAACTGCCACATTATGCAGAGGGAGGTTCTGGTGCTAACACCCATCTTCTACCACTCGAAGTTTCATTCACCTCTCTACCAATCATACTTTTTCTCTGAGCACCTAGGTGTCAGCAAAACTCACTTCTGCAAACAGCAACATCTCCAAACACTCAAACACCTCCTTTACTCAAAACCACTCTCAACTCACTTTGCCCACAAGGACTTCTACTATTCTTCAAACACAATTAATTTAAAAGAGGGACAAGACACCTTCACCTCTCATCATGGCATGCATGATCTCATATGGGAGGAGTTCAAGTAATTCACAGGCCTGTTACTTTTTCATCTCTCCCTTCAGAAGAGTAAAATAGCATACAACTACAGGAAACTTTCTGGTATCCGGCACAGACGGGACCGAGCTGGTGCCGGTCTATCAACAATGTCGGAGAATCGAGCGCTATAGTTAAAACATACGGAGCTCCAACAAACCCTGTTGCTTAGCAACAGCTTCAAAACAATCAGCACAGCTTGCAAGCGTCTCTGTAGCTTAGCGACAGCTTCAGTTAGACGCTTGCACAGCCAGAAATGAGTTTTAAAAAAAGTAACTAAAAAGTAAAAAAAGTTCTCTGAACCGACTCCTGAATTTTGCCGGTTAACCGACATTTCCGGTTATTTAGTGGCCGGTTAATCGAAAGTTTCCTGTAGCACCACACAATGAGAACCGGGGAAAGACAACTATCAACAAAAAAACAACCACAAGAGGAAGCACCAGACTCAAACAGAAAATGCTGGAAATGCTCAGCAGGTCGGCAGCATCTGTGGAGAGAGAAACAGAGTTAACGTTTCAGGTCGATGACCCTTCGTCAGAACTGAAACGTTAACTCCGTTTCTCTCTCCACAGATGCTGCCTGACCTGCTAAGTATTTCCAGCATTTTCTGTTTTTATTTCAGATTTCCAGCATCCGCAGTATTTTGCTTTTGTTTCAATAAGTAGACATGCAGGAGAGCCTGTATGAGGGGGCGAGCTGGTAAGAGAAGTTGGTAAAGGCTGGGTGGGGTTCAGCATGTATAGTTTCAGCTTAATGTGCTTCTGCAAAGTATTGCAATACCCTACACTCACTCAATGTTTCTTCAAAAGAAAATGTCACCATGTGCATAGCTAGCTCTTCTATCTTTCAAATCATACGGAATGCCTTGGCGGAAGAGGCCAGCCACCCCATGACTGACCAGGCACTTTCAGATCCACTGCAGTTGCCACATCCTCACCAGCTCTATCTTGGCATCTCACCTGCGCAATCACCAGCACAAAGACACCTACTCACAAGGAATTAGGAAGGTCGTCAATGGGCGGATCACAGAGTACCTGGGAGTGGAAGAGAGGGAGTGTGCCAGTCCTCCACGAAGGAGGGAGATACGACTGCCCTGAGCTGAAAAATATACAGAGCCAGTCTTCAAAAGAGCAATGATTCAAGAGCTTCAGCCTTACGTGCAGACAGTGGAAATAGTTCCTACGCATATAGTTCAGATGATGGATAAATGTGAAAAGTCCATTATTTGAATCTGCAACACTCTGCAGGAAGTTTCTCATGACTCTGGAGACTGGGACAGCCCAGAAGTTTTCTGAAGCATCAAGATGCCAGGAAGAGCCTCTAAGGACGTTGGTGGCTTCTGGAGTTGCAGCCACCAATGCTTCAATAGATGCCTTGCCTGAATGCCATACTTGCACAGGCTGCCAATTGGAGCCATTTGGTCTGTAACACCTCCGAACCTGCGCATAAGACCAGTGGACTGCAAGGAGTGGGTGAAGATGTTACTAACTCTCCAGAAAGCTGCAATGGAACCCACTTCTTCTTTCACATGTAGGAGCTTCAGACACGGGCCTGGCACCCCTTGCTACTGCAAGTACCAGGTTGCCAAAAGCTACCCCCAAGAAGAAATTCATCTCAGTTCTCCAAGATTCCATGGGTGTCATCCAGCTACCACCGTTCAACCTCATTTCACTCAGAGAGCACTTTGTAGGAGTAGATTAAAAACTAGAGCGAGTAATTTAGCTGGCACAAAAGGTAATTATGGTTTTAAGTAGTAGCTGTAGAGAGGGAGAATATATTTTGTTGGTATTTCCTCATGAATTTTGTTTAAAGACAGCTTGATCATATAGAGTTAAAAGTGTACTCAAATGATCTTGCAACTTTTGGGTGTTGGATCATGGCAAGGGAAATGTAGACTTCTGTCTTATGAAGGACCATGGCAAAGTATTGAAAAGAGAGGGGGGGGGGTATGGGGGCAGGGAGAACAGGCAGGTGTGAAGTGACTTTATTTGGTGCATCAACCTTTATTTATTGAAAGATATGGGCTATCAGTTGTGCTACCCTTGCTCTGGCAGCTGGCTATCCTGTTCCACTTCCTCCCTTTCTTGTGCACCCTCCTGTGGGGATGCACAAGACCGGCCTTCTTGCTCTGTAATCCCTGGTGAGTTAATGTTTACATGCAGGAAGAGATACCTTTGGTGATACCCGATTCCAAGAGTCCCCAGCCTAGCCTCTTCTGTGTCTTCATCCTCTCCTCCTTTTCCAAATCAAAATAAAGGCATTCCTATTGAGAAATCCATGTCTACAGCGCAAAGCAATACTTTGAGTAGAGCGTTGTAAAGTAGTAGCGAAATTTCTGAGTCAACCCCAAAGTACTAAAAGATCACCAAACATCCTTCAATAGTAGCACACAAAACAGTCTCCTCAGTGTGGTGTCCACCTCAGGGATAGCTTGCAGCAGCTCTTATCGCTACTGATAGTGGTGATAATTATTTATAGCAGAAATGGAGAGGAATGGGACACAAGGTTTACCCATGCCCATCTGTTTAAATATGGCAGAGTGGGCTTGTGGTAGGCCTTAAAGGAACTGGTGATTTTTTTTGTGAAGGGGAATGCAGGTACTGTTTTTTTGTGGCAGATTTGAGGCAGTAGGCTTGAAGACTACATTTAACTGTTTACCGCTCCAAATCCACATCAACAGGTAGTGACTCAGGAGAACCCAGGCCTATACCTTCTGTTGGGGGTGGGAAGAGAAAACAGGTAATTTTTATATTTACAATTAAACTTTTGGTGATCTGAATTTGAATCTACTTGCCAATAGATTAAAAAAGAGAAAATTCAGAGTCGAGATAAAGTCAAACAGTCCATCATGCCATCCCCATCCAGAGTCTATATATGATTATATGAAATGCTTTTACAGAACCACATCATAGAAACAGATTCCTTAAATATCACTCATACGTCCAAGTGCTGTATCGTTAGTAATCTGAAGACCACTTAGTGTGAACGTGAGCTTTTGTAAAAGGCTGTTTGATGTAGAGATTGGGGAAAAACATAATATTGAACAAAATCTTTCAGAAGTAATTCTTTCCAAATATTACTCGTGTGTCTGAAGGAGGGAAGAACTATAACTACTCACCCTGCATTTTCTTTTTGCACTCTAGGCGTTTGATCTTTCCGCAGCGGAGTTGTGACGAGAACTTTTTGCCCGCAGACTGGAGTTGAAGTAAGTGCTGGGTTATCAAGGTTCAGATGATCATTGCCAGAGCAGATATTAAAAAACTGGGGTTGCAGGGGAGGAAATAAAATGTAAAAGCTGTAATACTGAAGTTTTGTGATTTTCTAGTATTTACAAATAACTGGGTTTATACCATAATACTTTAGCAAGACAATTATAACAAAAGGACAGAAAAAGAAAAACTGTACGTGCTGGAAATCAGAAATAAAAAAACAGAAATGCTGGAATTACACAGCAAGTTTGTTGGGTTCATTATCTAGTTTAAACATTTCATCACAACTGTTTCCAACACAAGGTCTGCATCTGAAATGTCAACCTAACTGTACTCTTTCCACATGCTGACATACCTGTGGTAATGCCAGAACTTCTGCTTTTTAATTACAATAAAATCACCTTTCGGATGAGAAAAGGCTATCTAGCCTCTCAGCTTCTTGAATTAATGTTGTTGTCTATCCCTGCACCATAATGTATAATCAGACTCCTTCACTTTCAAAAGCCACAAACCCATCTCCATCTTAAGCTCCGGCTGTTACAATATTCATCCAGTTCCTTTTGAATGATTCTAAAGATCAAATACTTACTGCACTAGACAGCAGCCTATTAACTGCATGAGATTTTTCCTACTTATTTGGCTAGTGGTTTCCTAATCTTAAAACCTGTCTTGTACAATCCTTAGTTGTTTGAAAAAGAGTTAGACCTACTTTAAATATGCTACATTTACATTTTTTCTTTGCTAAACTATTTCTAAACAGAAAATTTGAACAATCCTAAAAACTAAATCACAATAATTATAAATGTAAACAGTGATGTCTGTTTATTAAAATGGTTCTGCGAGTTCTACCTGAGAAGGAGAAAAAGGCAGTGTTTTTACTGGAGTACTTTTCGGGCTCGTAGTGCTGTTGTCCGTGAAGGAAATACTGTTACAGTCACTGGATGGAGATGGGCCAAGCCGAAGTCTCCTTTTCCTCCTCAAAATGGTTGGTGGTGTGCTGAACTTGGCAACGATAGGGGACGTTATAGGAATGAGCTCACCCTGCCCACTGCTATTACTGCAAGTACTTCTGCTCAGATCTGAAATGGCATGGCCATCAAAGCGATAACCTATTCCACCTCTGTGCTGCAATCGTTCAAATTTAGCTGGAGTCTGTTTAGCAGGTGTTTTCTCATTAACTTCAGAGAAGTCGAAGTTAGTTAGTTCATTCCACACTACAGAATCCTGGGGAAAAGGAAAAAAAACACCAGTTAGTTATACTCAAACTACAAAATCTATAGTAAAGGGTATAATTTTAATTCAAATGTAGATCCAGCATTGTGGTCACCAAACAACAGTGCAGGATACAAGATCTTTTTATTTAGCATTCTTAAAAACCTACAAACTTTTTAGATCACACAAGTCCTTCCATTAGTTGATAATAAATGGAGAGAAGGAAGGTTGTTGCAGTTTGAATACAAGTAGATTGATGTCATCATATTCTATTGTTATGGTTACAGCAGTTGTTTAGTTCTACATATTATTGAAGATTCAGGACTGTTGGTGATAAAATACAGTAAAATTAAAGCCAGAATACCAGAATTCAGAGTCTTCAGGTTCCATATACAATGTTACACACAATAACGCCTTCAAAAAGAAAAATACAAGCACAAGTAAGCATACTTAATCATTTTTTTAAAAAAAGGTGTCAAATATTTAACTCTAGTTTAATTTGTAAGAAAAGTAACAAGATTACACCTGTATTAGAAACATTTCCACAATGGTCAGGTCACCTTCTTTAATTAAAAAAGTGCCTCTCACACTCTCATTGGTTCAATTTATATTTCAGTTTGTCGCACACTTTTCTCACACTGGGGTCAATTGTAGTCTTCCAGCATAAAACTGGCAAGAGGTGGGCAGAGCAAGAGAAACAGCTGCCCAGACGAGCCATTGGGATGGGGGAGTGATTTCATTTCTCAGGTTGCTCCTCATTTTCATGCGGTAGGCGAGCTTGCAGCACTAAAATCACGTCCCATAAGCAGCTCACCAATTAGGTGGTGGGAAATCAGGCACTGCTGCAGGTTCTTAACATTTCGCAGCAGCTTAAAGGGCAGATGGCTTTTTGTGGCCAAACCAGGGAAGCAACACTGTAGAGATGTCAGAAGATGTCTGAAATCAAGAAGAATTCTAGCTGAGATACTGGTGGAACAAGTTTGATAGAGGAAGGAGTTCCTCTTCCCCTCGTATGGTGAGTGGGTAATGGGTAATGCCGAGAGGTGGCACAACATGTGAATGTGAGCAGAATTTTATCCAGGACTTGGTTACTGTGCAGAAGGGTCTGTGATCTCACCAAGAGTATTAAGGCAAAACTCCCCATCACATTTCATTCTTTCTGCACAGCCCTGCAGGCTCCCACCTTTGTCTCAGTGCAATCAACCCTCCCCTTCCCCACTTCTCGGGGTTTTCCATAAGTCAGGAGGGAAGAAATCACCGAAGCCCAGAAATTCGGGTCGGGGGCTTCCCACGGGTGCAAGCCCCCGATCTGCACTTACCTTACGCGCCAGCCGTTGAGCTGTAGGGCCCCGTGGAATTCCGATCCGGGGCCTGGTCCAGCTGCCGGCGCGCAGTGCTTGCGTATCCCAGGGGCGCAGTTAGTTCGATGCGTCCCCTGGGATCACGTGGGCCATGGGCAGCCAATCGGAGCAGGGAATTCTCCATTCATAAGTCTGACAGGAAGTGCTGTCAAGACTTATAAATACTACGGCCCCAAAATAGCACTAAATCTTCAAATAAATTTTGAAAAAACACATTTTTTAAATAAACTATAAATTACGTGAAATAACTATTTTAAACAATAATTTAAATTTTTGAAAAAAATAATTTTATATTCTAACAGGGCTAAAAATAAACTTACCTTGCTTTAAAGTATTTAAAAATAATAAACCTGTGGAAAAAATGTTTTAATTTTAATTAATTCACCACTTACCTTGTAAAAAGCAGGCATTACGCCGGTTTTATATTTCTAAATTCTGCAGGCTTACCCTCCCGGAGAAACCTGTAAAAAAAAACTTAAGTTCGATGCGCACGCGCAGCCTCCCCCGCGCACGCGTTCGACCTCTGAACCTCTTCGTTCAGAGGAACGAAAGTGCCGGTTTCCCACGTATGCGCAGTGCATGCAGGAAACCGGCACTTCCATCGGGCCTACAGGGGAGTACCCCGTGCGTACTCACCCGTGGAGACCCGAATTTCTGGGCCTGAACTTCTTTTCTTCTTCACTTAGCCCCTCAAAAGCTGCTGCTACTACTGCCCTCACAACTACCACTTCTTCTTGGCCACACTTGCTGCTTCTTACTGTCAACATGCATATTAGGAGCAGCTGAATCATAAATGGTGAGGTTGAAAGCCCTTGCCCAGTGCATATATTAACCCATGTCAGTTCTTCTTGCAAGAGAAGCTTGCGCACAACAACTAGCGTAAGAAGACCCTGGCACTCGACAAAACCTCACCCCTCCTGAAGAGGCTGCCATTGACATAACAGGAAGACATACAGCAGTCAGCATTGGTGATGATATAGCAAGGTTTGTTGGCAACTTCTAGACTGCTTTTCTTTCTTCTTAACTCTAAGTACTGTAATGCATTCACTTGACGTATGCCAAATGTTAATATTGAGCCGTCCCTGGGCATATAATCAAATTCAACCTGATCAGTGCTATTTGATTGTTCCTGGGATATTATGGAAAGGAAGAGAATTCAAGAAACTACAGATCAAGACAAAGAAAAAGATCAACCACAAGAAAAACAATCTTGAAAGCAAAGATAAAATAAAACACAATAAGAAAGTGTCTAAAAATACAGAAATTTTAAATAAAGTTTTTGAAGTAGACGGTGTAATTTTTACTGCAGTTAAACTACAAACTTACACATGGAACCACAAAAAAATATTCTACACAAGTTAAATGATTTTTGCATGATACATATGAAAATAGTAAATTAAAACAGTGTGCAAACCATTGCCAAGTACTATTATCAATTATAAGGCAGCCAAATGGATTTCATATTACTACATTTAATGATAGGAGGTGACAAACTTACTGCTTCAATGAGCTCAAATGTCTTGGCAAAATCAGGAATTGACTGTAGTGTGCTGAGGACTGAACTTTCCTCCTGTGCAAGAAAACGGCTGAGGGCAGCATGCTGTACAGGTGTGCTTGTCCCCTGGAGCTGCTCCTTGGTGCAAATTTCACTTGCCTTATCCTCCAGGCTACTCAAGGTACTGGACAAACTTTCATCACCAAAAAAACTTCTTGACCAGCTGGTGAAGTCAGTAGACTCTTGTGGCTGAACAAAACAATGAAATAAAAAGCAGCTTACTCTAAAGTAAATGTGTCTGCACTAAAGATCAGGATTCTATTTATAAATCAGAATTGTTTAGATTTTGTAGAAACGATTATTTGACGCACCATGGTCAAACCACCAAAACAGTTTCACATCAAAAGACTAACTACTCCACATTGCAGGAATTTAGGTAGAGGCATCAAGTAAATTAATACTTTACTGTTGATAAAATATTAATATTTAATACAAATCCTGTACAATCATCCTTTTAGTTACAAACATTTAGTTATAATGATCACGAAAGCCACTTAAGTAGAATTTCTACAAATATAGTTTGAATGCTACACAGTTGAACACATTAAGAAATAGTTTTAGCTTCTGAACAAATGCCTCCATGGTATTTAAAAGATGTTCCTTCTAATGTTTTCAGTCCCTAATTTTAGACATACCTGTAGAAATATTTAAGATATACTAAAAATTTTAAGGCAACAAGATATAACTCAATAATGTAATTAAAAATTTAAAGACTCAATTTTTTAACTAAAGTTCTAATTATTCTTATGGTCATTCTGAAATACATACTACAGTACTGTTAGAACTTTTCTGATTTAGGTTAGTAGTATGGTTTATTACTACAATTCTAATCTTCAAGTATATGGAGTAAAGGTTTTAATTTCCTCAGTTTGATTTGAAAACTATTTTGTGCAAAACACTAGCACTCATTTCTGAGCGATCCAATTATCAACCTTTAAGTAATACATGTTTCACAACAAACCTCCAGATGCAGCTACCAAATATAGGAGACAAAAATCATCATAAATGCTTGCAGAAGTTGTACTATATGACAAAATACTGCATAACACTAGCATGTTACACTCCTTAAGCATAAACAGCATTCCTAGTGATTGCCACAGCCTCGCCAAGGGTGCAATTGCCAACAGGAATTTTTCTCAAGTTATCCTTATTCCCATGAATGTGTGAAACATGCACCACTTGATAAATACTGCACTTTATATAGCATCTGAGGGAAGGTGCTAAGTGGCTATTTAGTTATTTACCAAAAAGCACACAGTCAGTTGCTATTCTCAGACTCAAATCATCTTCAAGAGGCTAAAAACAAATTACCTTAACCTCTAAACTTGCATTGTTCTCAGCACAGGCATATATACATGCCAAGAAATGTGATCGGAGTAATGCATACAAACGCCATGTAATCAAAATATACAATGGCTTCATAAAATATGTCAACATAAACTGTCGAGTTCAATTAAGAAAATGCACTGTTAAAAAAAATTAAGCCACTTAGACAAAAAATTTTAAAACTTTACCGAGCCACAGAATACGAATCCCAAAGACAAACCATTATTAAAACAAAAAGTTTTTAACTGCATCAAAACATAAAGATGCTATTTTTCAATGTGTACTCATTTCTAAAACACAATTCTAAAAGTTACGTTAGTGGAACCATAACATCACAATGAAAGGCTAAAATAAGAAGAAAGCATAGATGAAATAGCAAGTCTAAGATGAAAAAGGCTAAGCAATCTAAAGGTTGTGAGTGCACAGAATCCTTACAGCTCCTGCTCGTTTTCTTCTGACTTCACTCTCTGCTGACATTAGGAGGAGTTCAAGTTCCTTTATTCTTTGCTCTTTATCAGGATCGTCATCAATGTATGGTTGCTGAAATGAACATGTAACAAGAGAAAAAAAAAGAGGAAAAGAACAAAATGGAGAGTGACAGGAAGAGAGACGAAGATATGTGGTTTACTCTTTCATTCAAGTGAACGAACTATTACAAGGTTATCAATGATACAGTTTTTAAAATCTGGTGCTGTTTCCAATCATGAAGTAACACAATCAAATGAAAATGGCAGCAGAATAATTTTTGGTGTGGACATTTGCTTCATTTATAGAATAGTAGCTTCAGTGCCTCAGATATCAGTGTAATAGTAGTAGCAGCTTTGAAGCAGAATGCAAATTCTTTTTTGATCTTTCTTAAAGGAAATAAGATGACTTAAATGGGCTGCATTTTCTCCATATTGACTGAAGCATAAATTAAAGCAGAGTAATTAAGAAGCTGCAAAACTTAAGTTTTGAAAACATGTGTTATGTCTGGATTCAGAAATGTGAGGCATCATGGATAACCAAGACAGAACAGGATACAATTTAAATAGATAAAGCACAATGCATTGTTATGTGACAAACAGAACAGAAATATATTTTTCAAAAATGTCTAGGCTTAAACCTTGCAATATGCTTTAATAATGTCTGGATATTAATATATATGTATATAAACACTAAAAACAGATCAGTTTTGCAATTAGTATTATGAATATGTAAATACATATTCTTAAACCGATTAAAACCTCATTAAAATCAAATCAAAGGAAAAAGTCAGTTTCTTACTTGAGTAAAACCTGTTGTAGTATTTTCTATGCAAGGTTCTTCTGTACCCAAGTACTGATGTCTTAGGGCCTTAAAAAAGACAATACATCTCAATTTCATGTCACTATTGGTAAAACAATTATTTAATATTCAATATCAAATTAAGAACAGCATCAAATGCTACGGCATACAAATTCATGAATTACTCAACAAAAAAGTGCAAGTCATTTACTTGAGTAGACATAGGAATGAAAAACTGGTTCTGGAACTGCACTGGGTTCAGAGGAGTCCTAGGTGGTACTTTCTGTTGCTGAATACTTGGAAGCAAGTCACATTTGGGTGCCTCCTGCAGATATCCTTCCTGCTCAACCTTCCTTCTCATTGTGGAATTCCAGTGGTTCTTGATTGAATTATCTGTCCTGTATGGATTTAATAATGTGCATAAAAATAAACTAGACAAAGTTCTGTACATTATTGTTACTGAAACCATAAAGATAAACCTCTGGCAGTAAACAAAATACTTGGCTGTGGGAAAAAAAAAGTAAAAAAAAAATATAGAGCTTTAGTGAAAGAATTTCTAGCAATCACATCAAATAGTTTAAAACTGACAGTATAAAAGGTGTACATTACTATAAATATAGGAATTCTGCACGAACTGTTACCTGCCAACCATTTTTTAAAATGCTACTCATACTTGTGGGCCCCGATATTCATGGGGAGACGGGGAGGGTGCAGGAAAGCACAGTAGGGTGTGGAAAACCCAGCAAAGCTGGCGACGTGGAGGCCCTGCTGATCTTAATGGTCGGACCTCATTTAAATAACATGCTGCAGTCTCCTGCCCGATAGCCGGACAAATTGACAGCTTGACATGCTGGCGGAAGCGCAAACAAGCAACAGGAGGATGCAGCCGGGGTCCCATGGGACGGTCCCCGGCATTTACCATGGTTTGGGGGGGGGGGGGGGGGGAGAGAGAGAGAGAGAGAGATAAATAGAGTGGGAAGGAAGGCAGTCAGTGCCATGATCAGGAGGCCAAGAGGGTAGCAAGGGTGGCCCAATGCTTTCCACTCCTGGCCCACAAGAAAGCCTGAAAAATAAATTTTAAACATCTTCTGGCCCAGGATCCAGCTCCCGGCAGGTTTATCAGATATGAACATACATACGAATTAGGAGCAGGAGTAGGCCACTCAGCCCCTCGAGCCTGTTCTGCTATTCAATAAGATCATGGCTGCTCCAATTACTTCACATTCCTGCCTACCCCCGATAACCTTTCACTCCCTTGCTAATCAAGAATCTATCTACCTCTGCCTTAAAAATATTCAAAGACTGCTTCCACCGCCCTCTGAGGAAGAGAGTTCCAAAGACTCACGACCCTCTGAGAAAAAATTTCTCCTCATCTGTCTTAAATGGGCGACCCCTTATTTTTAAACAGTGACCCCTAGTTCTAGATTCTCCCACAAGAGGAAACATCCTCTCCACATCCACCCTGTCCAGACCCCTCAGGATCTTGTATGTTTCAATCAATCAAGTCACCTCTTACTCTTCTAAACTCCAGCAGATACAAGCCTAGCCTGTCCAACCTTTCCTCATAAGACAGCCCGCCCATTCCAGGTATTAGTCTAGTAAACCTTCTCTGAACTGCTTCCAACGCATTTACATCCTTCCTTAAATAAGGAGACCAATACTGTACACAGTACTCCAGATGTGGTCTCACCAATGCCCTGTATAACTGAAGCATAACCTCCCTACTTTTGTATTCAATTCCCCTCGCAATAAACAATAACATTCTATTAGCTTTCCTAATTACTTGCTGTACCTGCATACGAACCTTTTGCGATTCATGCACTAGGACACCCAGATCCCTCTGCATCTCGGAGCTCTGCAATCTCTCACTATTTAGATAATATGCTTCTTTTTTATTCTTCCTGCCAAAATGGACAATTTCCCAAATTATACTCCATTTGCCAGATCTTTGCCCACTCACTTAACCTATCTATATCCCTTTGTAGCCTCCTCCTTATGTCCTCTTCACAATTTACTTTCCTACCTATCTTTGTGTCATCAGCAAATTTAGCAACCATACCTTCGGTCCCTTCATCCAAGTCATTTATATAAATTGTAAAAGGTTGAGGCCTCAGCACTGATCCCTGTGGCACACCACTGGTTACATCTTGCCAACCAGAAAATGATCCATTTATGCCTACTCTGTTTCCTGTTAGCTAGCCAATCTTCTATCCATGCCAATGTTACCCCCTACACCATGAGCTTTTATTTTCTGCAATAACCTTTGATGTGGCACCTTATCAAAATACTTTCTGGAAATCTAAGTACAGTACATCCACCGGTTCCCCTTTATCCACAGCACATGTTACTTCCTCAAAGAACTCCAATAAATTGGTTAAACATGATTTCCCTTTCACAAAACCATGTTGACTCTGCCTGATTACCTTGAACTTTTCCAAGTGCCCTGCTATAACATCTTTAATAATAGCTTCTAACATCTTCTCTATGACAGATGTTAAGTTAACTGGCCTGTAGTTTCCTGCTTTCTGTCTCCCTCCCTTTTTGAATAAAGGAGTTACATTCACTATTTTCCAATCTAATGGAATCTTCCCCGAATCTAGGGAATTTTGGAAAATTAAAACCAACACATCAACTATCTCACTTGCCACTTCTTTTAAGACCCTAGGATGAAGACAATCAGGACCCAGGGACTTGTCAGCCCGCAGCTCCAACAATTTGCTCAGTACCACTTCCCTGGTGATTATAATTTTCTTGCGTTCCTCCCTCCCTTCCATTTCCTGATTTACAGTTATTTCTGTGATGTTACTTGTATCCTCTATAGTAAAGATCGAATCAAAATTGAATCGGGAGGAAAAAGAGGGGTAGAGCTATAGTGATAGGGGATTCTATTGTAAGGGGAATAGATAGGCATTTCTGCGGCCGCAAACGAGACTCCAGGATAGTGTGTTGCCTCCCTGGTGCAAGGGTCAAGGATGTCTCAGAGCGGCTGCAGAACATTTTGGAAGGGGAGGGTAAACAGCCAGTTGTCCTGATGCATATAGGTACCAACGATATAGGTAAAAAATGGGATGAGGTCCTAAAAGCTGAATATAGGGAGTTAGGAGGTAAGTTAAAAAATAGGACCTCAAACGTAGTAATCTCAGGATTGCTACCAGTGCCACGTGCTAGTCAGAGTAAAAATAGAAGGATATTTCAGATGAATACGTGGCTAGAGGAATGGTGCAAGGGGGAGGGATTCAAATTCCTGGGACATTTGAATCGGTTCTGGGGGAGGTGGGACCAGTACAAACCGGACGGTCTGCACCTGGGCAGGACCGGGACCGATGTCCTAGGGGGAGTGTTTGCTAGTGCTCTGGGGGAGGGTTTAAACTAAAATGGCAGGGGGTTGGGAACCTGAGCAGGGAGACAGAGGAAAGGGAAACAAGGATAGCAGCAAAAGACAGGAAGGAGAATAACAAAGGTGGCAGTCAGAGAAATCAAGTGTTTAAATCAAACATGGCCACTGTAAATAATAATTCTAAAAGATCTAAGAGCATTAAAAAAAACAAGCCTGAAGGCTTTGGGGGAGAAATTGGGTGAGTAGCACCACCTGTTAGCGCCGAAAGAGGCAGTCAGTGGCTGTAGCGCCACTGGCTGCGTCTCCGGCGATATTCAGTAGGGCCGCTAATGGTGGCGTTAGGCATTTGCGCTGCGCCGCCACCGATGACGTCATCGCTGTGCGCAGCGCCCCATTCGTGCCCCGTTCGCGATATTTGGTAGCGAACGCCGCAGTTGCGCCGCTCGCTACCCGCGCCCGGTTCACGGGGCCTTACTGTGCCGGCAGTGGCGCAAGTTAAGGTGGAGGTGCGGGGCAGCCGCTTTTTCGGCGGCCGCCTGCCAGCACCTCCGTCCCAGGCCTCCTAACCACCCCCCCCGCGGCATTGCCGGCTGTTTCCCGAGAGCCCGGCACTTCTCCTTGGTGCCGGGCTCATTTGCCGGCACTCGCGATCGGCGATCGCGCTGTTGCAGGCACCTCCCCCTTAACAGTGGGAGGAAGGCCTGCAGTACCGCAGCGTGCCGTGCCGCAGCATGTGGCGCTGTGGCACGTTGCGCCGCGATAATCAGTTTCAGCGCCCTAAGAGGGACGTGGTTAGTACTGTTGCCTCACAGCGCCAGGGACCGGGTTCGAATCTGGCCTCGGGCGACTGTCTGTGTGGAGTTTGCACATTCTCCCCGTGTTTGCGTGGGTTTCCTCCGGGTGCTCCGGTTTCCTCCCACAGTCCAAAGATGTGCGAGTTAGGTTGATTGGCTATGATAAATTGACCCTTAGTGTTAGGGGGATTAAATACGTGGGGTTACGGGGATAGGGTGGGATATGTGTTGGTGTAGGGGTTACGGGGATCGGGTGGGATATGTGTCGGTGCAGGCTCGATGGGCCGAAATGGCCTCTATCTGCACTGTGGGGTTTCTGTGATTCTGTGATCCTCGCCCCGTCTCCCTCGAGGGGCACGGAAACTGAATTTCTGGCGATCGGTATCACTCCGATCGCTGCGCTAAATCCTGCGCTCAGGCGACTTTTGCGCCACTTTGGCGCCCCAACCCAATTTCTAGGCCTTTGTGTCTTAATGCGAGGAGCATTCGTAATAAGGTGGATGAATTAACAGCACAAATAGAGGTAAATGAATATGATATGATTGGGATTACGGAAACATGGCTCCAGGGTGACCAAGGCTGGGAACTCAACATACAGGGATATTCAATATTCAGGAAAGATAGGCAAAAAGGAAAAGGAGGTGGGGTAGCATTGCTGGTTAAAGAAGGGATTAACACAATTGTAAGGAAAGATATTGGCTCTAATGATGTAGAATCTGTATGGGTAGAACTGAGAAATACCAAGGGGCAGAAAACGTTAGTGGGAGTGGTATATAGACCCCCAAACAGTAATGCGGTGGTTGGGAATGGCATTAAAAGGGAAATTAGAGATGCGTGCAATAAGGGCACGGCAGTTATCATGGGTGACTTTAATCTACATATAGATTTGGCTAACCAAATTAGTAACAATACTGTGGAGAAGGAATTCCTGGAGTGTATACAGGATGGTTTCCCGGACCAATATGTCAAGGAACCAACTAGAGATCAGGCTATCTTAGACTGGGTATTATGTAATGAGAAAGGATTAATTAGCAATCTTGTTGTGCGAGGCCCTTTGGGTCGGAGTGATCGTAATATAATAGAATCATTAAGATGGAGAGTGAAGTAGTTGACTCAGAGACTAGGGTCCTGAATTTAAATAAAGAAAACTATGATGGTATGAGGCGAGAGTTGGGTAGGATTGATTGGGGAATGTCACTCAAAGGGTTGACGGTGGATAGGCAATGGCAAACATTCAAAGATCGCATGAATGAACTACAGAATCTGTTCATCCCAGTTTGGCATAAAAATAAAACAAAAAAGGTGACTCAACCGTGGCTAAGGGAAATTAGGGATAGCATAAGATCCAAGGAGAGGACATATAAATTGGCCAGAAAAAGCAGTAAACTTGAGGATTGGGAGCAGTTTAGGATTCAGCAAAGGAGGACAAAGGGATTAATTAAGAGGGGGGAAATAGAGTATAAGAGTAAGCTTTCAGGGAACATAAAAACTGACTGTAAAAGCTTTTATAGATATGTGAAGAGAAAAAGATTGGTGAAGTCAAGCGTAGGTCCCTTGCAGTCAGAATCAGGGGAATTTATAATGGGGAACAAAGAAATGGCAGACCAATTAAATACATATTTTGGTTCTGTCTTCACAAAGGAGGACACAAATAACCTCCGAGATGTCGGGGAACATAGGGTCTAATGAGGGAGGAACTGAAAGAAATCAGTATTTGTAGGGAAATGGTGTTAGGGAAATTGACGGGATTGAAGGCCGATAAATCCCATGGGCCTGATAATCTGCATCCTAGGGTACTTAAGGAAGTGGCCCTAGAAATAGTAGATGCATTGCTGGTCATCTTCCAAAATTCGATAGACTCTGGAACTGTACCCATGGATTGGAGGGTAGCTAATGTTACCCCACTATTCAAAAAAGGTGGTAGAGAGAAAACGGGGAATTATAGACCGGTAAGCCTGACATCGGTAGTGGGGAAAATGCTAGAATCCATTATAAAAGATGTAATAGCAGAGCACTTGG
Organism: Somniosus microcephalus; assembly: GCF_052327205.1. Classification (NCBI taxonomy): domain Eukaryota; kingdom Metazoa; phylum Chordata; class Chondrichthyes; order Squaliformes; family Somniosidae; genus Somniosus; species Somniosus microcephalus. The sequence goes on from NC_140993.1 coordinate 150,340,525, forward strand.
AAAACAGTGACAGGATCGGACAAGTCAACATGGATTTACAAAAGGTAAATCGTGCTTTTGATAAGGTTCCGCATAAGAGATTAGCGTGTAAAGTTAAGGCACATGGGATTGGGGGCAAGGTATTGACTTGGATAGAGAACTGGTTGGCAGACAGAAAGCAAAGAGTTGGAATAAACGGGTCTTTTTCCGAGTGGCAGGCAGTGACTAGTGGGGTACCGCAGGGATCAGTCCTGGGACCCCAGCTATTCACAATATATATTAATGATCTAGACGAGGGAATTGGATGTAATATCTCCAAGTTTGCAGACGACACAAAGCTGGGTGGGAGTGTGCGCTGTAAGGAGGGTGCCGAGAAACTCCAGTATGATTTGGACAGGTTGGGTGATTGGGCAGAAGCATGGCAGATGCAGTATAATGTGGATAAATGCAAGGTTATCCACTTTGGTGTCAAAAACAGGAAGGCAGATTATTATCTGAATGGCAATAGATTGGGAGAAGGCAAAGTGCAACGAGACCTGGGTGTCCTTGTGCACCAGTCGTTGAAGGTAAGCATGCAGGTGCAGCAGGCAGTTAAGAAGGCAAATGGTATGTTGGCCTTCGTAGCAAGAGGGTTCGAGTACAGGAACAAGGATGTCTTGATGCAGTTGTACAGAGCCTTGGTGCGACCACACCTGGAGTATTGTGTGCAGTTTTGGTCGCCTTATCTGAGGAAGGATGTTCTTGCCATGGAGGGAGTTTAGCGAAGTTTCACCAGGCTGATACCTGGGATGGCAGGAATGATGTACGAGGAGAGATTGGGTCGATTGGGCTTATACTCGCTGGAGTTTAGAAGAATGAGAGGGGATCCCATTGAAACTTATAAAATACTGACAGGACTGGCCAGACTAGATGCAGGAAGGATGTTCCCGATGGTCAGGGAGTCCAGAACCAGGGGACACAGTCGAAGGATAAAGGGTAGGCCATTTAGGACAGAAATGAGGAGGAATTTCTTCACCCAGAGAGTGGTGAACCTATGGAACTCTCTACCACAGAAGGCGGTGGAGGCCAGTTCATTAAATATATTCAAAAAGGAGTTGGATATATTTCTTAAGGCTAAAGGGATCAAGGGGTATGGGGAGAAAGCAGGGAATGGGTACTGAATTTGGATGATCAGCCATGATCGCATTGAATGGCGGAGCAGGCTCGAGGGGCCGAATGGCCTACTCCTGCTCCTATCTTCTATGTCTATCACAAGGGTGGGTGCTATAGGAAACAGAGCTGGTACACAGTGCGATGGAGGTGCCTGTTTAAGTACTACAAAAGCCACATCCTACCTGAATGCAAGACGTAGAAAAATATTCCATTCCTCAGCATCAGTCACAGCATCCACAAAGTCAAAGAAATTTCCTCTAACATTCTCAATCAAAACAGAAAATTTAAAAATTGTAAAAATAGACTAAGCATACCTTCCAGGAAGCAACTTTGCAATCTCAGCCCAGCGATTTCCCAGACGCTTATGTGCTTCATAAATGATCTTGTCTTCTTCTTCTGTCCAGGAAGATTTTTTAACTTCAGGATTTAAATGATTGTGCCACCTTTCCCGACACTGTTTTCCAATCCTGCCTTTTAGGTATTTGGCAATCAATGACCATCGTTTTGGACCATATTTCTGAACTAACTCAATTACCTATGGTAAGTGGGGTGGGGGAGCGGAAAGTAAAGCTAAAAGTTGTATCACATCAAAAGTATCTTATCCCATACTTCATACAATAATTTTTTTTTTTTTTAAAGTCATGACCAAAATTATTTTTTGCTACAATCAATCTGCTAAAGCACATACTCCAATGCAAAAAAGAAATCCTACATACAAGTTAACTTAGTTTTTGTGATAATAAATTATTTGGTTAACTGAATTTCTTTGCACCCCCCTTTCATTTTTTCCTGACAATTTTCTCATTTCTTTACCCCTCCTTTGGGCATTGATTCCTTGCTGAGGTATAGTCCACAGGTGCCAGTATCCTCAGTTACCTCACACAATTGGACATTCTTCATGTGTAAGCTTAGACAGCAAGTGTCAGGAAGTTATTAAACCACAGCATCAGAATCCTGTCCTCACTTCAAGTCCCTACCAACCCAGCTAAGATCAGTTAACTCGGCACGGACCAGCAACTGAATCTGGGATCTTCCTGGTCTGTATAGTTCAGCTGCTCACTGTCTTAATCAGATGAGCCATCAGAGGAGCTGCTGAATTGAATAAGACACAAACACTATTTCTGCATTGTTTCCTCTCCAGCCCGCAAATCAAAAGTGTGAAAATATCTGGGCTATTTGGTTGAATTGGCAAATCCACTTTTCCTAAGAGTTTAAACTTGACCTTAAAGCACAAATATCTGGGTTAGCATTGCCGCAGAGCTAATAGCAAGCACCTCTAATGTTGATAGATGAACTAGAAATAATAATCACACCTGAAGCAGCACTGTGGGTAGTCTATGTGTCACTGAATGCTGATGCCCAAATAAAGAGTGCACAACATACATGGCAAATTTATTATAAATTATTTTTCTCAAACCAACACAACAAAGCTCTTTGAGGGACTTTTTTGTAAGCGCAGACCGTTACACTCAAGGAGTCCTGCCTCATCATTACAACCTGTATATGCAATGGAACTACATGAACCAAAGAACTAGGGAAATTGTACTATATTTATATCCCCACACATGGCAGTTTTTGGTTACAGTAATGTCAATCAGAATAAAAACAATGGTAGGAGATGGCTTATGTACTATATTGATTGGTAGCAATAACCATTGTCTACTTTAGAGGTGATACCAATTGTGACGTAATGTGCATTGGATAGCTTTAGAAAACTAGCTTATTTTGATGGTTCAGTCATTAAAGATAATTATAGGCATTTGCTCGCACAGTGGCAACTTTACATATATTAACATATATTGTAAACCTGAATATGTCTGGCCAACCAACCCGGATGGTTTGTAGAAAAAACCCTCTGCACTTCATGTCAAACCCAGATAGTGTATTCTCTCCTTCACAAAGACAATAGAAATCTCTCCCAGAAAGCAGTCAGAGACCATTTTAAAGTTGTTACAATGCTAGGCATAACAATAAATTCCTGTAAAAATATGCAATATAGAAGATTCTCATGATCTGAAACAGGACAGATCCTCAGGTCTGACAGTGACATATCTGTGGATCGATCCTGCAAAAAAAATAAAGAATGGAGTACAAGATAGATTATGGAGACACCATAAAATCTAAAATTGTATTTGCAAAAATAATTGAATGGTGGCATAGTAGAAAAATAGGGTTATTTCCAATTTTGTGTGCACTCACAATTGGCATCACCTCTAGTGGGGTACCGCAAGATCAGTGCTTGGGCCTCAGCTAGTCACAATCTACATCAATGATTTGGATGAGGGGACCAAATGTAATATATCCAAGTTTGCTGATGATACAAAGCTGGGTGGGAATGTAAGTTGTGAGGATGCAAGGAGGCTTCAAGGGGATATAGACAAGTTAAGTGAGTGGCCAAGAACATGGCAAATGGAATATAATGTGGAGAAATGTGCAGTTATCCACTTTGGTAGGAAAAATAGAAAAGCAGAGTATTTTTTTTAAACAGTGAGAGATTGGGAAATGTTGGTGTCCAGAGGGACCTGGGTGTCCTTGTACACGAATCACTGAAAGTTAACATGCAGGTACAGCAAGCAATTAGGAAAGCAAATGGTATGATGGCCTTTATTACAAGAGGATTTGAGTATAAGAGTAAAAGACGTCTTACTGCAATTATATAGGGCCCTGGTGAGACCACACCTGGAGTATTGTGTGTAGTTTTGGTCTCCTTACCTAAGGAAGTATATACTTGCTATTAAGGGAATGCAACGAAGGTTCACCAGACTGGTTCCTAGGATTGGGGGGGGGGGGGGGGGATTGTCCCATGAGGAGATTGAGTAGACTAGGCCTATATTCTCTGGAATTTAGAAGAATGAGGTGATCGCATGAAACTTACAAAATTCTTACAGGGCTTGACAGGGTAGATGCAGGGAAGATGTTTCCCCTGGCTGGGGAGTCTAGAACCAGGGGTCACAGTCTCAGAATAAGGGGTCGGCCATTTTGGACTGAGATGAGGAGAAATTTCTTCACTCAGAGGGTGGTGAATGTTTGGAATTCTCTACCCCAGAGGGCTGTGGAGGCTCAGTCGTTGAGTATATTCAAGACAGAGATCGATAGATTTTTGAATATTAAGGGAATCAAGGGATATGGGGAGAGTGCAGGAAAGTGGAGATGAGGTAGAAGATCAGCCATGATCTTACTGAATGGCGGAGCAGGCTCGAAGGGCCAAATGGCCTGCTCCTAGTTCTTATGTTCTTATGTTCACTCTCACCATTAATTCAATGAATGGAATGAACAAAAACATTTTATAAAAACAAGACAAAAAAATGTTACTTTGAGATTAAGAATTAACAACAGCAGAATACTTCAAGAAGTTTCAGATTTATAATTATCTTACCTTTTGATCTTCCTCCTTAGTCCATGGTCCTTTTATTAGCTCTGGATTTAAAACCTTTTGCCACCTATGCTGACATTGAACATCTGTTCGGTTCTAACACATTTCAAAAGATCTTGATTAGAAATGTAGCACCAGAAATGTGCCAAAATTAAAAGTCATTTTCATTAACCAGAGGGAGTTTTTCTACTGGTTTTACAACTGAAAACACATCTCACTAAAGCATCAAGGAATATAATGGCATACTAGAGGACCTCTTGCAGAGTTGCTCACCAAATTGGAAGATATTGTTTAAAAAAAAAAAAAAAATTAGTTCCTGGGATGTGAGTGTCGCTGGCAAGGCCAGCATTTATTGCCCATCCCTAATTGCCCCTGGGAAGCTGGTGGCGAGCCGCCTTCTTGAACCGCTGCAGTCCGTGTGGTGAAGGTACTCCCATAATGCTGTTAGGGAGGGAGCTCCAGGATTTCGACCCAACAATGATGAAGGAACGGCAATATATTTCCAAGTCAGGATGGTGTGTGATGGTATTCCCATTCACCTGCTGCCCTTGTCCTTCTAGGTGGTAGTGGTCGCGGGTTTGGGAGGTGCTGCTGAAGGAGCCTTGGCGAGTTGCTGCAGTGCATCTTGTAGATGGTACACACTGCAGCCACGGTACGCCGGTGGTGGAGGGAGTGAATGTTTAACATAGAAACATAGAAGATAGGAGCAAGAGTAGGCCAGTCGGCCCCTCGAGCCCGCTCCGCCATTTAATGAGATCATGGCTGATCATCCAAATTCAGTACCCTGTCCCTGCTTTCTCCCCATATCCCTTGATCTCTTTAGCCTCAAGAAATATATCCAACTCCTTCTTGAATATATTTAATGAATTGGCCTCAACTGCCCTGTGTGGCAGAGAATTCCACAGGTTCACCACTCTCTGGGTGAAGAAATTCCTCCTCATTTCTGTCCTAAATGGCTTACCCCTTATCCTTAGACTGCGACCCCTGGTTCTGGACTCCCCCGCCATCGGGAACATCCTTCCTGCATCTAGTCTGTCTAATCCTGTTAGAATTTTATAAGTTTCAATGAGATCCCCTCTCATTCTTCTAAACTCTAGCAAATATAAGCCCAATCAACCTAATCTCTCCTCATACGTCATTCCTGCCATCCCAAGAATCAGTCTGGTGAATCTTCGCTGCACTCTCTCCATAGCAAGAATATCCTTCCTCAGATAAGGCGACCAAAACTGCACACAACACTCAAGGTGTGGTCTCACCAAGGCCCTGGACAACTGCAGCAAGACATCCTTGCTCCTCGAATCCTCTCGCTATGAAGGCCAACATACCATTTGCCTTCTTAACCGCCTGCTGCACCTGCATGCTTACCTTCAGCGATTGGTGCACAAGGACACCCAGGTCTTGTTGCACTTCCCCTTTTCCCAATCTATTGCCGTTCAGATAATAATCTGCCTTCCTGTTTTTGTCACCGAAGTGGATAAGGTGGTGAATGGGGTGCCAATCAAGCAAGCAGCATTGTCCTGGATGATATGGAGCTTCTTCAGTGTTGTTGGAGCTGCACTCATCCAGGCAAATGGACAGTATTCCATCACATTCCTGACTTGTGCCTTGTAGATGGTGGAAAGGCTTTGGGGAGTCAGGTGAGACACTCACCGCAGAATACCCAGCCTCTGACCTGCTCTTGTTGCCACTGGCTGGTCCAGTTAAGTTTCTGGTCAATGGTGACCCCCAGGATGTTGATGGTGGGGGATTCGTCAATGGTTATGCCATTGAATGTCAAGGGGTGGTGGTTAGACTCTCGCTTGTTGGAGAGTCATTGCCTGGCACTAATATTACTTGCTATTTATCAGCCCAAGCCTGAATGTGTTGCTGCATGTGGGCACGGACTGCTTTATTATCTGAGGAGTTGCGAATGGAACTGAACACTGCAAAATCACCAGCGAACATTCCCGCTGCTGACTTTATGATGGAGGGAAAGTCATTGATGAAGCAGCTGAAGATGGCTGGGCCTAGGACACTGCCCTGAGGAACTCCTGCAATGATGTCCTAAGGCTGAGAGAATTGGCCTCCAACAACCGCAACAATCTTCCTTTTTTCTCAGTATGACTCCAGCTAGCGGAGAGTTTTCCCCTGAATCCCATTGACTTCAGTTTTACTAGGGCTCCTGTATGCCACACTCGGTCAAATGCTGCTCATCAAGGGCAGTTACTCTTACCTCACCTCTGGAATTCAGCTCTTTTGTCCATGTTTGGACCAAGGCTGTTATGAAGTCGGGGGCCGAGTGGCCCTGGCGGAACCCAAACTGAGCATCGGTGAGCAGGTTATTGGTGAGTAACCACTTGATAGCACTGTCGATGACACCTTCCATCACTTTGCTGATGATTGAGAGTAGACTGATGGGGCGGTAATTGGCCGGATTGGATTTGTCCTGCTTTTTGTGGACAGGACATACCTGGGCAGTTTTCCACATTGTCAGGTAGATGCCAGTGTTGTAGCTATACTGGAACAGCTTGGCTAGAGGCACGGCTAGTTCTGAAGCACAAGTCTTTAGCACGGTTAAAATGGGTCGCACAAGGCCCAAAAATGGCGGGCAGGATGAGTGCGCACACTTCCAACCAACAAGAGGCATCCTCTAACCAAGCCTGAAGCAGGCATTACGTCATTTGCATATGCAAATAAGATGCCCAATGTCCCTGCTGCAACATCAACTTGCCTCGAGGCAGCCAACCCCAACTGCCTCGGAGAAAACAAAATCTAAACGTCGTGAATGTAAAAAAAGGCAAGTACTTACCAGAATCACCGCCGCTCCCGGTCCCAACCACACGAACTCCCTCCTGACCGATGCCTTCCAACCCTCGATTCCTCCCTCCAGTCCCTGATGTCTTCCTCCACAACCCACCCAATCTTGATCCCGACCTCCTATGTCAATTCCCGAAGCCCATGATATCCCTCTTCGACAGCATTCCTGGCCACCCCCCACCCCCACCCAAATGCACTCCAGAGGCCACTGCGCTAGCAGCAGCCCAAACTTGGAGGGCCTACCTGATGCTGCTTCCTACCACAGCGCCGCCTTCATGATGAGGTCTGAGGACAAATATCCAGGGCTCGTCGGACCTCACCATTTGTGCGCAGGGGAATAATGCTGCGCGAGGGGGCACTCTCGGATTTAACCCCCATACTGTATTATAAGAAGAGGAGCATTATTCAGTGGGCCAGAATTTGCTGGCAAAATAACGACGAGTTTAATGCACCATTATGAAGTAAATCACACAGCAATTTGTGGCAAGGAAGAGATACCCCATGAGTTATGAATCGCCACAAGTTGCTGGGGGATTTGCGTCATTAGCCTTGCGAAAACAGCAGCTCGCCATCATTCGCCCTGCGAGTTTCAAGAAATTACATTTGCGCAATAATTACCAATTAAACCCGCCACAGAAAACTTCGGGCTGGTACTCATCAGTGCAAGGACCCTTCTAATGATGAGATTTATTTTGCTGCAAAGCCACTCAACCTCTCCAGCCCAGAAAGGGAACAATTTAAACTGTGGAGTCTCATTCCTGCAGGTAGTAAATTGTTTGAGATTTCTTTAAATTTTAAAAAAATTCTTACTTTTCCTTGTCTCTTTTTCTCGCTCAATATAATTTTTTTTCCTTCTCCATTTCTCTTTCTGTACCTGATTTGACTCTAATTCGCGCTATTTCCTTCTCAGTCATTCCTCAGTTTCTTTCTCAGTCCTTAAATCTCATTGGTTAAGCGTGATGCTCCATTCCATCAGATTCTGGGCCAATGTACTTATATCAATGCATTATTCTCCTCCTAACTGGAGACTTGTCCCTTTAAGGTCACAAGCTCTAATTGATGCAAATAGGCAACCCAAGGAAAATTAGAGGTTAACTCTTGTTTAAAGTTTCAGATTAGCAGCAACTTAACTTTTCTCCTTTTCTGAAAAGTGAAGAAAAACCAGGAAGTGACTGGGTTTCTTTCTCTTATATTTGAGACATTTTTTTTTTAAACTGCTGCTAGAAATTTCTCCAGCTACCATCGAAGTGAAAGTGTCATCTTCCTCTTTAATTGATGGCTTCACCCATCATGTACACATCATGGTTTTCAAAGCAAAAAAAAAAAAATCACAAAATGTAATTATTAAAAATTCTTTCACTTACAAGAAAATGACTAGCAATGAAATTCCAATCTTCTGTACCATGTTCTTCTACCAACCTCTTTAACTTCTCATCCTGTTTATTACAAATGAGAGAACATAGGGTATTCACTATTAGTTGATTAGAATTGCAAAAGTTAGGACAGAAACTAACACAGCCAAGAATTTTAAGTTATTTGGCTGAAAGCATCTGTTAATTGGTTCAACCATGAGAATTCAAACAGAAACCAAGTTAAGGTCTTTAGTACTTCAGCAATTTATCACTACAGTCAAAATAGATGTGAACTATAAAATTATTTCCTGTGGAAGTTTGGTTCCGCAATTATACAACATTATCTTCATATTTAATATTGCGATAGCTAAATGGTAGATCAAAAAAGCCACGCACATATTCTATTAGGACCATTCAGATTTACCTCATCAGGTATCCATTTAACTTTGTTACAGAGCTTCTTTGTACCTTTCTGTTGAGGCATGTCATAGTCGCGATCTTGGAACAGATGCTCATCATCATCATCTTCACTGTTTCCAAAAGACAGATGTTCATACATTATTTTACACATTGAAATTAGTCACTAGAACGTTCAAGACTATTTAAGTCCATATTGGTGAAAAGAAAAGAAAATTGTACTAGGTTTCACTCTCTCTCTCCAAAACAATGATACTAAAAATTCATAAGGAACAAAAGTTTCTAGATTTATATAAAACAGGTTTAAAAAAAGGTTGTTCAAGACTTTTGTCTAAGCCACGTAAATGTGTACCTTGGAGCCAAGTATAAATGTTTACATCCATGTTTCCATTCATTTGCAAATACCTCAAGTCACTGATACTAGGTGCTTTAATTTAGGATTTATCCACCAACAATGTCAAGGCCAGCTCTTTCCAAACCTCCAGGCGCACAAAATTCAAACAGGACAAACTAGAAAATAAGAAATGCATATAATCTACTCTTAATTCAAAAATTGCTCAATTCAAACTATCTAATTACATTAAGTACTAAATTCTCACTTTACTGTTAATTACATTGCTTAATTCAGATTATTGGATAATTCACATTTTTTAGCACAAAAAGTGACTGAATTATCAATAGTAGATTGTAAAGACATAGCTCCTTCATCTTTATGGGCCAGATTGGCAGGTGTTAAGCCCAGACATGGCTCCCTGAAGGTGTTGACTTTCCTGGGGTATGTTTCCATGGGTACCTACATCAAGGTGGTACCTCACGCAAGTGCCCATTCTTCATTCATAAGCCAAGACAGAAAGTAGTAGGAATCATAGGAATATGAGTAGGTTATTCAGCCCTTGAGGCTGTTTTGCCATTCAATTAGATCATGGTTGATCTGTACAACTCCATTTACCCACTTTTGATCATATCCCTTGATATCCTTACCTAATAAAAAATCTCTCGGTCTCAGTCTTGAAAATTTCAATTGACCTAGTATCCATAGCACTTTGGGGTTGGGGGGGGGGGGGGGGGGCGGTGGGGGGGGAAGAGAGATGAGAATTCTGGATTTCCACTACCTTTTGTGTGAAGAATTTAATTTCCAAATGACCTAGCTCTAATTTTAAAGATGATGTCCCCTTATTTCAGATGCCCCCACCAGAGGAAATAATTTCTGTATCTACCATATCGAAGCCTTTTATCATTTTAAACTCAATTAAATCACTCAAGGGAATAACAAGCCACGTTTATGCAACCTGTCCTCATAATTAAAACTTTAGTCCTGATACCATTCTGGTGAATCTGCACTGTACCCTTTCCAAGGCCAATATATCCTTCCTGAAGTTCTGTGCACAAAACTGAAGGCATTACTCCAGATAGGGCTTGAACAAGTCAGTACAACTGAAGCCTCACTTCTTCCCTTTTGTAATACGGCCCCCTTGAGATAAAGGCCAACATTCCATTAGTCCTTCTCTTTACTTTCTGTACTTGTCATTAGGTTTTACTGATTAGTATACCTGGACAACCAAATCCCTTTGCTCCTCCATGGTTCCTAATCTCTCCGCATTAAGAACATATGCCGATTTGTCTGTCTTGGATTCAGGGTTGCAGGACATTCTGGAGGGGGAGGGTGAACAGCCAGTTGTCATGGTGCATATAGGTACCAACGATAGAGGTAAAAAATGGGATGAGGTCCTAAAAGCTGAATATAGGGAGTTAGGAGGTAAATTAAAAAATAGGACCTCAAAAGGTAGTAATCTCAGGATTGCTACTAGTGCCACGTGTTAGTCAGAGTAGAAATAGAAGGATATTTCAGATGAATATGTGGCTAGAGGAATGGTGCAAGGGGGAGGGATTCAAATTCCTGGGACATTGGAACCGGTTCTGGGGGAGGTGGGACCAGTACAAACTGGATGGTTTGCACCTGGGCAGGACCGGGACCGATGTCCTAGGGGGGAGTGTTTGCTACTGCTGTTGGGGAGGGTTTAAACTAAAAGGGCAGGGGGCTGGGATATAGAGGAAAGGGAAGCAAGGATAGAAGCAAAAGACAGGAAGGAGAAAAGCAAAAGTGGAAGGCAGAGAAATCAAGGGTTTATAACAAACAGGGCCACAGTAAATAATAATTCTAAAAGGACTAAGAGTGTTAAACAAACAAGCCTGAAGGCTTTGTGTCTTAATGCGAGGAGCATTCGTAATAAGGTGGATGAATTAGCTGCGCAAATAGATGTAAACAGATATGATATAATTGGGATAACGGAGACATGGCTCCAGGGTGACCAAGGCTGGGAATTCAACATCCAGGGGTATTCAATATTCAGGAAGGATAGGCAAAAAGGAAAAGGAGGTGGGGTAGCATTGCTGGTTAAAGAGGAGATTAACACAATAGTAAGGAAAGATATTAGCTCTGATGATGTGGAATCTGTATGGGTAGAACTGAGAAATACCAAGGGGCAGAAAACGTTAGTGGGAGTGGTATACAGAACCCCAAACAGTAATGCTGAGGTTGGGGATTACATTAAACAGGAAATTAGAGACGCGTGCAATAAGGGCACAGCAGTTATCATGGGTGACTTTAATCTACATATAGATTGGGCTAACCAAATTAATAACAATACTGTGGAGGAGGAATTCCTAGAGTGTATACGGGATGGTTTCCTGGACCAATATGTCGAGGAACCAACTAGAGATTAGGCCATCTTAGACTGGGAATTATGTAATGAGAAAGGATTAATTAGCAATCTTGTTGTGCGAGGCCCCTTGGGGAGGAGTGATCATAATATGATAGAATCCTTCATTAAGATGGAGAGTGAAGTAGTTGACTCAGAGACTAGGGTCATGAATTTAAATAAAGGAAACTACGATGGTATGAGGCGCGAGTTGGCCAGGATGGATTGGGGAACGTGACTTAAAGGGTTGACGGTGGATAGGCAATGGCAAACATTTAAAGATCGCATGGATGAACTATAGAATTTCTTCATCCCGGTCTGGCATAAAAATAAAACAAGAAAGGTGGCTCAACCGTGGCTAACAAAGGAAATTAGGGATAGCATAAGATCCAAGGAGAGGACATATAAATTGGCCAGAAAAAGCAGCAAACCTGAGGATTGGGAGTTTAGGATTCAGCAAAGGAGGACAATGGGATTAATTAAGAGGGGAAAAATAGATTACGAGAGTAAGCTTGCAGGGAATGTAAAAACTGACTAAAAGCTTTTATAGATATGTGAAGAGAAAAAGATTGGTGAAGTCAAGCGTAGGTCCCTTGCAGTCAGAATCAAGGGAATTTATAATGGGGAACAAAGAAATGGCAGACCAATTAAATACATACTTTGGTTCTGTCTTCACAAAGGACACAAATAACCTCCCAGAGATGTCGGGGAACATAGGGTCTACTGAGAGGGAGGAATTGAATGAAATCAGTATTTGTAGGGAAATGGTGTTAGGGAAACTGACGGGATTGAAGGCCAATAAATCCCCAGGGCCTGATAATCTACATCCTAGGATGCTTAAGGAGGTGACCCTAGAAATAGTAGATGCATTGCTGGTCATCTTCCAAAATTCTATAGACTCTGGAACAGTTCCCATGGATTGGAGGGTAGCTAATGTAACCCCACTATTTAAAAAAGGTGGTAGAGAAAAAACGGGGAATTATAGACTGGTAAGCCTAACATCGGTAGTGGGGAAAATGCTAGAGTCCATTATAAAAGATGTAATAGCAGAGCACTTGGAAAACAGTTACAGGATCGGACAAAGTCAACATGGATTTACAAAAGGTAAATCGTGCTTGACTAATCTACTGGAATTTTTTGAGGATGTAACTGGTAGAATAAATAAGGGAGAACCAGTGGATGTGGTGTATTTGGACTTTCAGAAGGCTTTCGATAAGGTCCCGCATAAGAGATTAGCTTGCAAAGTTAAAACACATGGGGTAAGGTACTGACTTGGATAAGGAAGCAAAGAGTTGGAATAAACGGCTCTTTTTCCGAGTGGCAGGCAGTGACTAGTGGGGTACGGTGCTTGGACCGCAGCTATTCACAATATATATTAAATGATCTAGACGAGGGAACTAGATGTAATATCTCCAAGTTTGCAGACGACACAAAGCTGGGTGGGCGTGTGTGCTGTGAGGAGGATGCAGAGAAACTCCAGTATGATTTGGACAGGTTGGGTAACTATACTGCATTTGCCATGCATCTGCCCAATGTGGATAAATGCGTGGTTATCCACTTTGGTGGCAAAAACAGGAAGGCAGATTATCTGAACGGCAATAGATTGGGAGAAGGGTGATGCGTTATCAATTACTCATAAAAGACTGAGAGTTAGAAGAGTAACCAAAGGCTTTTATTAACAACAGAATGGAGGTCTGCCTCGAGTGGTCGACCGGTCCAGGATACCAAGGGCTGGGGAGCAGTCACCTTTATACTAGGACCTGTGGGAGGAGTCAGCCGAGGCATGTCCAGGCATGTACACAGTGGAATACAAACAGGACAAACAGGAATACAAACAGTGGTTTACCACATTCACCCCTTGTTTAAAATTGAGTCCGGCGGGGTGAAGTGTATTAAAAGTTAGTGTATTGGAGTCTCTCCGGAGGTCTTGTCTGCCGCTGTGATCGGCGTGGCGACGGCAGGGGTAGTGAAGCTTCCGGCGTCGAGTCCAGCGTAGGCTGTGGCACAGGCGTGTCGTCCTCGTAGATGTCGAGCGGGTCGCGGGGCCCAGGCCTGCCGTCTGCTGGGGCTGGATATCGGATCGTGGGGGGGGGTGGTAGTGGGTTACTGCGGTCCCCGAGGGTGCAAGGTCTCTTATGGAGACTGTGTCCTCCCGCCCGTCCGGGTATGCGATGTAAGCATACTGGGGGTTGGCGTGGAGGAGGTCGACCCTCTCGACCAGGGGGTCCGTTTTATGGGTCCTCACGTGTCTTCTCAGTAGGACCGGCCCTGGGGACGTCAGCCATGGCGGGTAGCGATGTCCCTGATGTGGACTTCCTTGGGAAGACGAACATTTTCTCATGAGGGGTGGCGTTAGTGGCAGTGCAGAGCAGTGACCGAATAGAGTGGAGCGCATCGGGGAGCACATCCTGCCAGCGGGAGGTTGGAAGGCCCCTAGACTTTAAGGCTAGCAGGACGGCCTTCCAAACTGTCGCATTTTCTCTTTCCACCTGTCCGTTCCCCCGGGGGTTGTAACTGGTGGTCCTGCTTGTGGCAATACCCCTCGTTAGCAGGTACTGACGGAGTTCGTCGCTCATAAACGATGAGCCCCGGTCGCTATGGATATAGCTGGGGAAGCCGAACAGGGTGAAGAGGTTGTTCAGACATTTAATGACCGTGGCACTGGTCATGTCCGGGCAGGGGAAGGCGAACGGGAAACGGGAGTACTCATCAATAATATTGAGGAAGTACACATTGCGGTCGGAGGAGGGGAGAGGCCCTTTAAAATCAACGCTCAGGCGCTCGAAGGGGCGAGTGGCTTTTATCAGGTGGGCCCTGTCTGGTCTATAAAAGTGTGGTTTGCACTCAGCGCAGACTTGGCAGTTCCTGGTCATGGTCCTGACCTCCTCAATAGAGTAAGGCAGGTTGCGGGCCTTGATGAGGTGGAAGAACCTGGTGACCCCCGGGTGGCAGAGGTCATTGTGGAGGACCCGTAGTCTATCGATCTGCGCGCTGGCGCAGGTGCCACGCGATAGCGCATCCGGGGGTTCATTTAGCTTCCCGGGCCGGTACAAGATCTCGTAGTTGTAGGTGGAAAGTTCGATTCTCCACCTCAAGATCTTGTCGTTTTTGATTTTGCCCCTCTGCTTGTTGTTAAACATAAAAGCAACTGAACGCTGGTCAGTGAGCAGGGTAAATCGTTTTCCGGCCAGGTAGTGCCTCCAATGACGCACAGCCTCCACAATCGCCTGGGCCTCCTTCTCAACAGCGGAGTGTCTGGTCTCCGGGCCTTGGAGGGTTCGTGAAAAGAAGGCCACGGGTCTCCCCGCCTGATTGAGGGTAGCGGCCAGGGCAAAGTCGGACGCGTCGCTTTCCACCTGGAAGGGGATGGATTCGTCCACTGCGTGCATGGTGGCTTTGGCAATGTCCTCCTTGATACGGTGGAAGGCTAAGCGGGCCTCTGCCGTCAAGGGAAAAGAGGTGGACTTGATCAGCGGACGGGCCTTGTCCGCATAGTAGGGGACCCACTGGGCGTAATAGGAGAAAAACCCTAGGCACCTCTTCAGGGCCTTGAGGCAGTGGGGCAGTGGAAGTTCCATAAGGGGACGCATCCGGTCGGGGTCGGGGCCGATGACTCCGTGTTCCACAACACAGCCAAGGATGGCGAGGCGGTTTGTGCGGAATATGCACTTCTCCTTGTTATATGTCAGGTTTAGGAGTTGGGCGGTGCGGAGGAATTTTTCGAGGTTTGCGTCATGGTCCTGCAAGTCACGGCCGCAGATGGTCACATTGTCCAGATATGGGAAAGTGGCCTGCAACGCATTTTGATCTACCATCCGGTCCATCTCCCTTTGGAAGATGGAGACCCCGTTGGTGACGCCAAAGGGAACCCTAAGGAAGTGATAGAGGCGGCCGTTTGCCTCAAAGGCAGTGTACTGGCGGTCCTCAGGGCGGATGGGGAGCTGGTGGTACGCTGATTTCAGGTCAATGGTCGAGAAGACGCGGTACTGCGCGATCTAGTTGACCATATCAGCTATACGGGGGAGTGGGTAGGCGTCCAGCAGGGTGTAGCGATTTATTGTCTGGCTGTAGTCGATGACCAGGCGCTGCTTCTCGCTGGTCTTAACGACCACAACCTGGGCTCGCCAGGGGCTGGTGCTGCCCTCAATAATCCCTTCTTTCAGGAGCCGCTCCACTTCGGTTTTAATGAAAACCCTGTCCCCGGCACTGTATCGCCTGCTCTTTGTGGCGATGGGCTTACAGTCGGGGGTGAGGTTAGCAAACAGTGGTGGGGGGGGGGGGGGGTGACTCTGAGTGTGGAGAGGTTGCACCTGGTGCGCGGCGGGCAATTTGGAAGCTGCTGGCTGCGGACTGTGAGTGGGGGTAGGGGTCCACCGTACGCCATCGTAACACTTTTAAGGTGGCACTGAAAATCTAACCCCAGCAGGACGGCAGCGCAGAGGTCAGGCAGGACCAGAAGTTTAAAATGATCGTACACGGTCCCGTCTACTACGAGTGTCACCACGCAGTAGCCGCCGATGTCCGCCGACTGGGACTCGGAGGCCATAGAAATCCGCTGTTGCGCAGGCAGGACTGGGAGAGAGCAACGCCGCACCGTGTCGGGGTGGATGAAGCTCTCCGTGCTCCCAGAGTCAAAAAGGCAGATTGTATCGTGACCATTTACCTTAATGTCCATTGTGGAACTGGCCAGTTGGTGCGGTCTCGCTTGGTCCAGTGTAACGGATGCCAGCGTAGGGGTCGGTGTGTCGCTGCGGGTATCAGATGAGGCGGTGTCGGGGGCCTGCTGCGTCCCGGCTGTCATCCAAGATGGCGGCGTCCATGATCCCCATGTGGCTGGAGGCGTCCAAAATGGCTGCTGTACCGGTGATTCGCACGCGGCCGGGGAGGTCCAAAATGGCGGCCCGCATGGCCCACACGCGGCGCTGCTGGGGTTCGGGGTGGCTTTGGCCCTGCAGACGCTAGCGTAGTGTCCCTTCTTCCCGCAGCCCGAGCAGATCGCGTTTTTCGCCGGGCAGCGCGCTCTGGGGTGTTTTGCCTGGCCACAGAAGTAGCATTTCTGGCCTTGGGGCACTGCTGTCTGGCCTTGGGACACTGCTGCGGTAGTTGGGCCGTTGTTGGGGTGTGGCTGGGGTGGCACGGCGCTATGAGGCGGTCCTACCGTGTCCCAGGCTGTCATTCCCCGCGGCGTCCACGGTGCAGAGGAGTAGGCATCCATGCCCTGGTAGGCTGCATCCAACGATAGTGCGAGTTCAGAGGCCTTGTTGAGGTCGAGGTTACTCTGCTCCAACAGTCGCTGTCGTGTGTAATTGGATCTGTGGCCCGCTACAAAAGCGTCCCGGATAAGTTCCTCTGTGTACACGGCGGCCTTTACATCCTTACAACCACAGGCCCGGCCAAGCACAGACAGTGCCTGAAGGTATTCCACGGTCGATTCCCCAGGTTGTTGTTTACGACTCCCCGGGAGGTGCCTGGCGTACACTTCGTTCACTGGGCGCGTGTACTGGTCCTTGAGGAGCTTGATAGCATCCGCGTACGAGGTCGCGTCTTGGATGACCGAGTACACTCGGTGGTTCACTTTGGAGGTCAGGACATCCAGTTTGTCCTCGTCCGATTTGATTGCTTCGGAGGCGGTCAGGAATTTTTCGAAACACTTAAGCCAGTGAGTAAACTTGGGGGATGAGTCCGCCTCCCGCTGATCTAAGTCCAGGCATGCTGGTGTGAGGATCTTCTCCATTATAAAAATGTTGTTAATAAAATTGATGCGCTATCAATTACTCATAAAAGACTGAGAGTTAGAAGAGTAACCAAAGGCTTTTATTAACAACAGAATGGAGGTCTGCCTCAAGTGGTCGACCGGTCCAGGATACCAAGGGCTGGGGAGCAGTCACCTTTATACTCGGACCTGTGGGAGGAGTCAGCCGAGGCATGTCCAGGCATGTACACAGTGGAATACAAACAGGACAAACAGGAATACAAACAGTGGTTTACCACAAAGGGGAAGTGCAACAAGACCTGGGTGTCCTTGTGCACCAGTCGCTGAAGGTAAGCATGCAGGTGCAGCAGGCAGTTAAGAAGGCAAATGGTATGTTGGCCTTCATAGCGAGAGGATTCCAGCACAGGAGCAAGGATGTCTTGCTGCAGTTGTACAGGGCCTTGGTGAGACTACACCTTCAGTATTGTGTGTAGTTTTGGTCGCCTTATCTGAGGAAGGATGTTCTTGCCATGGAGGGAGTGCAGTGAAGATTCACCAGACTGATACCTGGGATGGCAGGAATGACGTGTGGAGAGAGATTGGGTCGATTAGGCTTATATTCGCTAGAGTTTAGAAGAATGAGAGGGGATCTCATTGAAACTTATAAAATTCTAACAGGACTAGACAGACTAGATCTAGGAAGGATGTTCCCGATGGCAGGGAGTCGAGAACCAGGGGTCACAGTCCAAGGATAAGGGGTAAGCCATTTAGGACCGAGATGAGGAGGAATTTCTTCACCCAGATAGTGGTGAACCTGTGGAATTCACTACCTCTGCAGCAAGACATCCTTGTTCTTGTCCTTGAACCCTCTCGCTACGAAGGCCAACATACCATTTGCCTTCTTAACCGCCTGCTGCACCTGCATGCTTACCTTCAGCGACTGGTGCACAAGGACGCCTAGGTCTCGTTGTACTTCCCCTTCTCCCAATCTATTGCCATTCAGATAATAATCTGCCTTCCTGTTTTTGCCACCAAAGTGGATAACCTCGCATTTATCCACATTATACTGCATCTGCCATGCTTTTGCCCAATCACCCAACCTGTCCAAATCATCCTGGAGTTTCTCGGCATCCTCCTCACAGCACACACGCCCACCCAGCTTTGTGTCGTCTGCAGACTTGGAGATATTACATCTAGTTCCCTCGTCTAGATCATTTATATATATTGTGAATAGCTGGGGTCCTAGCACCGATCCCTGCGGTACCCCACTAGTCACTGCCTGCCACTCGGAAAAAGAGCTGTTTATTCCAACTCTGCTTCCTGTCTGCCAACCAGTTCTTTATCCAAGTCAGTACCTTGCCCCCAATCCCATGTGCCTTAACTGTACACGCTAATCTCTTATGCGGGACCTTATCGAAAGTCTTCTGAAAATCCAAATACACCACATCCACTGGTTCTCCCTTATCCATTCTACCAGTTACATCCTCAAAAAATTCCAGTAGATTAGTCAAGCACGATTTACCTTTTGTAATTCCATGTTGACTTTGTCCGATCCTGTCACTGTTTTCCAAGTGCTCTGCTATTACATCTTTTATAATGGACTTAAGTACCCTAGGATGTAGATTATCAGGCCCTGGGGATTTATCAGCCTTCAATCCCATCAATTTCCCTACAAATACTGATTTCTTTCAGTTCCTCCCTCTCATAAGACCCTATGTTCCCCGACATCTCTGGGAGGTTATTTGTGTCCTCCTTCGTGAAGACAGAACCAAAGTATGTATTTAATTGGACTGCCATTTCTTTGTTCCCCATTATAAATTCCCCTGATTCTTACTGCAAGGGACCTACGCTTGACTTCACCAATCTTTTCAAGCTTTTACAGTCAGTTTTTATGTTCCCTGCAAGCTTACTCTCATATTCTATTTCCCCCCTCTTAATTAATCCCTTTGTCCTCCTTTGCTGAATCCTAAACTGCTCCCAATCCTCAGGTTTACTGCTTTTTCTGGCCAATTTATATGTCTGCTCCTTGGATCTTATGCTATCCCTAATTTCCCTTGTTAGCCACAGTTGAGTCACCTTTTTTGTTTTATTTTTATGCCAAACAGGGATGAACAAATTCTGTAGTTCATCCATGCAATCTTTGAATGTTTGCCATTGCCTATCCACCGTTGCCATTTCCTAGCTAATAGAGTGACATTTGCAATTTTCCAATCCAAAAGGCAGAGTTCCCAAATCTAGAGAGCATTCAAAAGTGATAATTAAACATTCTATACATCACCACCGGTTTCTTTTAATACCCTAGGGTGGAAACCATCAGGTCCTGGAGATTTATCTATCTTAAGTCCCATTATTTCCTCCATTATCATTTTCTTACTTATATTAAATCCAATTAGTTCCTCCCCATGACTTATTTTTAGGCTTCCTTGTACCGCTGGTATTTTGTCCTCTTCCTCTACTATGAAAACAGATACAAAGTCTGGCTCAGTCCTGACGAAGGGTTTCGACCTGAAACGTTGACTCTCTTTCTCTCTCCACGGATGTTGCCTGGCCTGCTGAGTTTTTCCAGCATTTTCTGTTGTTATTTTGGATTTCCAGCATCCGCAGTATTTTGCTATCGACAAAGTCTGGCTCATTGGACGTATGTCAGCCTTGGCTCAGAGGTAGCACTCTCGCCTCTGATTCAGAAGGTTGTGGATTCAAGCCCCACTCCAGGGATTTGAACACTTAATCCAGGCTGACACTTCAGAGCATTACTGTTGGAGGCATCATCTTTCAGACGAGGTGTTAAACCTAGGTCCCATCTGCTCTCTCTCCAGTTGGATGTAAAAGGTCCCATGGCACTAATCAAAGAAGAGCAGGGGAGTTCTCAGAGTGTCTGGTCAATGCTTACCCCTCAATCAACATCATTTTAAAAAAGAGATTATCTGATCATTGCTGTTTGTGGGACCTTGCATTTCCCTATAATACAAAAGTGACTACACTTCAAAAAAAAGTACTTAATTGACTGTGGAGCACTTTGGGACGTCCTCAGATTGAGAAAGGTGCTGTATCCTTTTACTTTTATATGTAGTTTGCAAACCTTAGGAATCTAACTGACAAAGTCCAGGAAACTCAAGTTTGATTTGCACATATATTTCTTATTTGCTGGTTTGTCCTGTTTTAATTTTCTGGCCTGAGAGACATGGAGAACCCATTATTAGTGCCGCTGTCTCATTTGTGGATAAATCCTAGCTCACATCAAAATCTGTTAGTATCCGCAGTTTGAAATATATTTATCCTGCGAGGCTCCATGGTATGCACCTAAGCAGCCTGCAAAAACAAATTAAAAGTTTGGACACTCCCAATTTAACACCTCGGAAAATTTCTGTGTCACTTTTTCCCTTAAAAAGGGTCCATTTAGTATTTTCCCTTGAACAAAATAGAAAAAGGAAAAAGCCTTAGGCCCACATAGCCAGTTTGTGTTTTTGACTTGGGCTCAATTCTATCGACGAGCCTTCTTACCACATTCCTCAATGCCTTCCGTCCAGAAGGTAAATCTTCAGCCCACTTATTCGGTTTGCTTCAATGACTATGCAACTTGTTCCACAATTCTATTTCCTTTTGTGTTATATTTTAAAAAGTCCAAATGACTTCCCTTTTAATTCTATCCTAATCTTTGCCATGCTGACAGAACAGGAATTTCTTCTGCATCCATTCAGAGATTAGTAGTGCACACCAACAGAACAAGTATAATAGTGGAGGGATGAAAGGAGTCAGCAACAAAGGTGGAAAACAGCAGAGCAAAAGGTCATTTGCAGCTTTGGAGCAGAATCTAGAGCTAGATGGGAACCAGAAAGAACAGATCAGAGCCAGTTCAGCATAGAGTGAAAAATTCTTGAGGAGCAGAAAACTGAAGCCACAGCAGCAGGCCAGATACTAGAATGCAGACGGCTCAGCAGAGAAACGAGTCTCCGTAGAAAGTGGCAATGATATTGGAGGTGACTATAAAATCCAGAGGCAGTGGAGAAATGAACTTTGGTCCAGGAGAAAGTGGATTTTTGTCCAGGACCCCCACTGCAGCAAAATAAAGCTCGTCACCCCACTCCAGCTAAGCCTGCAAACCAAAGTCCCAATGTCAGGGGGCGGTCACAGCTGGACAAGCAGTGACCCACTCCCCACTGCTTGTCCAGCCAAGACCACTCTGCACTGGTAAACTGTGTGATTTTAGCTTGTGAAGCACCAGCTATACCCCATGCACAACTGAAATTCCCTGCGCCTCATCTTTTCCAATCTGCTCTCTGGGCTTAGTTAAGTGAGGTTTGTCCCAATGGGGGCAGGGTGTGTGTCCTCCTTATCTGGCTCACTGAATTTCAACATGTCTAAATTTCTCAGTGGAGTCGGATCAGATGCGTGCGGGCCGCACCGCAGGTTGGGAATGCGATGTTCTGCTCAGCAGCGTTCTTCAAAGCAACTTTCACTTAATGGCCCCACTTAAAGCAGTCATGCGTGTTTCCCAGCCCAATTAAATGCAGCGGGTCTGATGGTGTCATCAATGACTCGTTTCCAGCGCCAATATTTAAAGCAGCTTGCACTCAACTCATTTCAAGGTTGCTAGAGGAGGGTGGAGGTGGAAATCCAAAGGACTGAGTACTCTTCTAAACCAGCAATGATGGATAGCCAAAGGTAGAGGGCTGCACCATGGTTTTCAGATGTATCCCTGCATACTCTGGTGGAGGCAGTCAGAGCACACAGGGAGGTCCTCTTCCCTGCTGATAGGTGAAGGAGACCTCTAAAAGAGCCTGGCTGGATACAGCAAGGGTGTGGTGAGGAGGACCTGGATCCAGTGCAGGGAACGATTCAATAATCGCATGAAGTCAGGAGAGTACAATGCCACACTCATCTACATCCTGATGTGCCTGTCACCACATCCCCATCACTCTGCCTTCCCAAGCCTACTCCAGCACATCATTCCTCACACCAACATACCTTGCACATCCACCCATCCCTCTCTCTATGTACATACTCACATTCCCATCTGACTAACCACCTCTGACACTCACCCTCATCCTAATGCAATCATAGCAAGTAACACCACAGAAGCAGGCCATTTGGCATTGTCACCCCACTCCCTCATAGTCACCCTCTACAGATGTGACCCATCCATTCCTCACACTCAATACATCACTCACTCAAACTTCTCTTTTTCCCCCCCTCATTACAGGAGAAAAAAAAATCCCAGAAGATGCAGGTGGCCCTCCAGTCTTCACCCAACTAACACCAGCTGAGGAGGGGGCTCTGGAGATCTCGGGAGTTGGAGAGATGCTGGCGGTAGGAGATGGAGAGAGGGAAACATCCGAGCACCCTGGTGACAGAAACACATCTCCGACAGCCACATGGTATACAGCAGTCACTCATATGGTGACTGATGGCAGCAGCCAGTGTGCATAATGGCAACGTTACACATTATTATAACAATGAATTCTAATTCATCTCTTTACAGGAAACTTTCTGGTATCCGGCACGGACGGGACCGACGTGGTGCCGGTTCAGCAACAATTCCGGATAACCGAACGCTATAGTAAAAGATACGGACCTTAGAGCTCTGTATAAAGCAACAAACCCTAACAGCTTCAGAACAACGTCCACAAGTTGCAAGCGTCTCTGTAGCTTAGCAACAGCTGCAGCCAAACCCTTGCCTTCCTCCATTTGTTGCTGTGCAAGTAATAAAAGTTACCTGAAACCGACTCCTGAATTTTGCCAGTTAACCAACATTTCTGGTTATTTAGGGGCCGGTTAATCGAAAGTTTCCTGTACTTTCCCACAGGTCCATCAACTGCCACCAGCCCCCCCCCCCCCAATTGTACAGCCGGAAGAGGAAGACGACTCCTCAGGAGGAACCTCCAGCCTCTGAGGGTGCAGCGTCAGCCGACCCAAGAACACACGGCACCAGTGCAGATAGGCACACCTCGGTGAGTCCTGTGCGCCAGTGTAGAGTTGTCACCTGGTGTCTTACAATTCACAAGTGAGCAAGAGCAGGTGGTGTTGTCAGGGACAGCAGTGGAGACTCCTCGCCGGAGGGTGCAGGACACTCCAAGCTCTGCTGAGCTGCATGCAGACGCCGAGCCTCAGGGGCCATTGAAAAAGGGGGTGATCTTGGAGGGGCAGCAACAATTGCATGAGGCTCTGGCATCTTTTGTAGCCGCAATGTCTGCAAATGTGCAGAGAATGGAGGAGTCCATCTCCAACATGTCGCAGGCGATGGCGACAATGTGCTATTCCATGGAAAGGAGGGCCACCTGCATGGAGCAGCAAATGCACCAGTCACATGAGCACATGCTTACTGTGGGCAACAGCTGACAGGTGCTCAGAGCTCCTCTCTAGGAGGGATGTAAACGTAGACTTGGGCATTCATCGCCCCACTCATGTGCAGCAAGGTGCTCTCCAGCTCCTTGCTAGCAGGGAAGTGCAAGTGGCCCATGAGAGGGATGATGGTGAGAGGGGACATAGAAGTGGGGCTCTTCTCAAAGCGCTCACACTTACCTACCGTTGCCGCCCCCTCAGTCAGAGTCCCACATGCTTCCTCAGAGCCCGATGGCCGAGTCTGCCCCTGCACAGTTGCAGGAGGAGCAGACTTTGGTGGGGCCATCACAGACTCCAAAACCCAGAGGATCTGCCAAAAGTGACTATTGAGTCGCAGCAGGGAAGTAAGCAGCCTGCCTCTACCTCTGCTGAAGCCACAGGGGTTACATCTTGTAGAAGCACTCAGAAAAGAAAAAAGACACAAAAGTAGATATACATGGGTATGTACATGGGTGTATGAAAAAATGTTTGTGTGAAGTTTCAGTTATTTTGATGACACATATGTATTTCTTTGAACCACTTTCCAGTCTTGTCCATTTTTGCATGCTACTTTGGAATTGGCTTTGTCATTTGGAATGAATGCGGAGACATTAGTTAACCTTGAGCACTGGGGGTTTGGGTGAGGAGAATGGTTTGGTCATTGTAGGGATGCTTTATGGTGTTGTGGGGTGGGAAAACTTAGTACAGCATGTGGCAGCATTGGAGCAAGTAAATCTGAACATGACGAGGCCATCCTGGGCAGCAATGTGCACCGCTGCTGGTGCCATCTCCACTTAAGCTTCCTCCTCGTCTTCCACCTGCTCCTCCTAAGAGGCTTTGCGCTCTGTGTTTTGCTCCTCCTGCAGCTGCAATCCTCACTGCTGTGCTATGTTGTGCAGCACGCAGCAAACGATGATGATTCTGGAGACCTTGGCTGGTGCGTACTGAAGGGCACCTCCAGATCTGTGAAGGCATCTGAAGCGCATCTTCAGCATGCCTACTGCTTGCTCTATGACACATCTGATGGAGATGTGGCTCTCATTATAACACTCCTGGGCCTTGGTACCCTCAAGGGTGTCATGAGTCAGGTCTTCAGTGGATAGCCCTTGTCTTCAAGCAGCCAGCGGTAAGTCTGTTTGGAGTTGCAGAAAGCTAAGGGAGGGTGGACTGGCGCAGCACAAAAGAGTCATGATAGCTGCCAGGGAATCTGGCACACACATACAGGATCATCTTTTTATGGTTGCAGACGAGCTGCACATTGAGGGAGTGGAAGCCCTTGTGGTTCACAAACACTCCTGGGCGATGATGGAGTGCCTTCATGGGTGCAGTTAATGACACCCTGCACCTGTGGGAAGCCAGCCAGAGTTGCAAAGCCGAGCGTCCGCTCAGTAACACTGGCCAAGTTGACTTATAATTGGTTGACTTGTCAAACATGGCATCAGTCACCTAGGTGATGCATCTGTGGGCGGCCGACTGCAAGATCCTGCAAATGTCTACTGCAGATCCCTGGAAGGAGCTTGAGGCGAAAAAATTGAGGGCGGTGGTGGCTTTGACAGCCACTGGTAAAGAGTGCCCACCAGGACCACTGGGCAGCAGGTCTTGTTCCAGCAAGCTACAAATGTCTGTGACAACCTGGCGTGATAGCCTGATCTGCCTGCAGCATTGCTGCTCAGTCATGTGGAGGAAGTTCATCCTCTGCCTGTATACCCTGTGTTGGGGGTATCACCTCCAGTGCACTGCAGCCCTGTGGTGCCCCCCCTCTCTCCTGTGAAGCATCAGGTCATTGAGGAGAAGGCTGCTGTTGTGGTTGCTGCTGCTGCCGGTGTTGTTGGCGGTGGGGCTCATCTTGGTCAGAATCTGACCGCCAAGGTGAGAGTATAATTGGCACCCATGCTGCAGCAGCAGATGGCAGGTAAAGTGGAGATCAGAAGGCCAATCCCTCAATGCCGTGATAGCGAATAGCAATGTGGTGAGAGTGGCTTCCGAGGTTTCAGAAATGACCTGCAAACTGCTGACACCCAAATCTGTGGATAAAATGGAGTGAGCAAGAGCCTTTCCACGAGACAAGTAATGAAGTGAAATGTTGTAGTATTTATATGCGTTTTCCAGCTCTCGGGCCACTGAGCTTCCGGCTCCCCTTCACAGGCGAGGTACCCAAGCTGGGTGAATCTTATGCTCCTGCAGTAAAAGTCAAAAGCTGGCGTTAATAACCCTCTTAAGGGTCTCTCAACAAGCATTAAATGACTTCAATGAGGACGGCCGCCTCTGCCGATCGGGTCCCTGTTGGGACCAGGGTCCTTCAAAGCCGCCCGAGTTAAATGCGTGAGGCGGTGGGTTCCCGACACACTCGCTATTTCCGGGGGTTTTTACTGCTGACCCGCCCCCAAACCCCACGTTTGGCAACGGGAAAATTCTGGCCTTGGTTTGCAAACTTAAGCAGGGTGATAAGTTTCACCATATGCAAGATACTCGACTGATTTAAAAATACAAGAAACAAAAATGCTAGCCCTTTTTTTCTTTACAGATGCTGATTGACCTGTTTGTATTTATGGCATATTTTACTTTTATTCCTAACGTATTTTGCTATTTATCCACAATCCTCATTGTAGGATATGATCTAAGTTTCTTACAGTTTAAAAATATCTAAAGTTCAAAATGACTGCTTCTATTGAAATTCAGGCTAGCTGTAGAGAAAGTTAATATTCCGGTGGCAAGAACACATTTCTTTGCCTATCTGCCAAAGCATGTCATCACATAACTATTTGAGTTACAAAATACATTCTTTAAACATAGCCAGTTCACCTACATACTTCAACTAAACAGGATGTGGGCTGTCTGCCATAGCCTTGCAACACTGATGTCAATAGCATGGCACTAAGCACTTTTCCTTCCCAAAAAAGTGGGAAGAAAACACATTTACCACCATTTTTCACCCATCACCTACTTGCCCTCAATGCTAAATACAAATTAGCAAGATAATTGGGCCATGTCAAAAATGAAAATTTTGCAGGAGTGATTGCCAGCCACTCTACTTAACGCAATACATTGTAAATTATGTTTATAGGTTTCAATTTATATTTGTAGTATCAACACTTAGTCCCACTAGCAGCAGCATAGCGAGTAGCCGGTCCATCTGGGAGCGGGAGGCCCAGTCAATAATATCACTGGCCGACTACCCAACTAAAACAGCCTGGAAGTCAACAGGAGGCAGTGGAAAGTCGGGTGGCCCACAGGATTCCTGCTGGGTTCCAAGGTGAGAGCGTGGGGGTGGGGTGTAGTCCAGGCAGGGGAGACCAACACTTCCCTTTCTGGGCCTACAGGAGCACTCCTGCCCTTCTTGGCCTCACAAAGGAAAGTTATAAACTTCTCTCTTTGGTGGTCTGCCGAGGTTCTTGCAGTAAAGGCGATCGTGGCAGGTGCCCTGCTGCTTTCCTGGTTAAGATGGAGTCAGGGACCTACTGACGTAATACAACCCCAATTTGGATAAGTGTATGTTGCTCCTGTCAGATTCAGGTAGGTGCCTCCTGCATGATGGTGCCTCATGCACCAGAAAAACCAGGCATTTTTAAATCACAATGGATCAGGGACGGAATGAGAAATTCACCTGCTCAATTTTAATTGCCTTCTGCCTGGTTTCCACTGTGCACGAAGAGCTAAAATTCCCCCATCTTCAGGAAGTCAAAACTAGTCCACAAGTGCAATCTGATCTCTTAATTGTTAGTGGCAGAGATAAAAATGCCCTACAATACTCTAGAGACTCCCAATTAAGTGAAACAATCTGCTCCTGTTAATTTGAAGTTATTCAAATTAAGTTTAAGTTTAATAAATGAAACAACACTAAAAGCATTAAGGGAGGTAATCACAGGTTCAAATAGGACTGTGTGAGGCGATTGACACAACGGCTGAACACTTCTAACACAGACTGGTCAATAGAATGGAGATTTCAATGAAAGATTATGAGATTGTAGGAATTAACGAATTCCTACGAATAACTGAGGTCGACACCAGAGAACGATTAAACAGGTCTTTACTCAACGGAGATGCCACGAGGACTCACTGGGCAGTCCCGTGGTTGGCGACGTGACGTCATCGCATTTACCCGCGTTTTCCCGTGCTCTTAAAAGGGCCACGCCCTGTACATGCAAACTCTATATACAAAACACAGTAATGCCTAACACAATGGTACAGGCTTAGGCTGGTGTTAGAACCTCGTTAAAGAGAATTATATACAGTTAGCCAGAGTCAGAGTCATTCAGTGGTTCTGCCACATGCGCCCCCCCAGAATTCGCTTTAACGGACAAAGTCAAACGGTGAGGGGGTCTGACGAGCCTGTCAGAACGACTCCTGTACTCTCGAGGCGGAGGCTGCTGGGCGGCGGTCGCACTTGGTCTGCCGTAACGACGACGGGTGGCCAACCCCGTCTCGGCGGTTGTGCTGTCTCGACGGGGCGGTCGAGGTCCAAATGTGCTGGCTTTAAGCGGTCGACCGAAATGTGGTCCGGTTTACCACCGACATCTACCGTGAAGGTTTTGTCCCCTGCTTCCAACACGCGGAAAAGACTGGTATATGGGGCCTTGAGCGGATCCCTATGCGCGTCATGGCGAATAAAGACGTATTCAGCCTTGTGAAGCTCCGTGGGAACGTGTGACCTCTGCGGCCCGTGGTGCGAAGTGGGCACCGGTGTGAAACATCTGGCCGCCTCTTGGTGACTAGCAAGCTGGGCAGACGCGGACCATTGCTCCGTCGATGTTGGTAGGAAGTCCCCTGGGACCCGCAGCGACTGACCATACACCAGCTCCGCTGATGAAGAGTGAAGGTCTTCTTTGGGGGCCGTGCGAAGGCCCAACAGGATCCACGGTAGCTTGTTTGCCCATCCAGCGTCCTAGAGGCTGGCTCTCAAGCCGGCCTTCATTGACCAGTGGAAACGTTCGCAGAGGCCATTCGCCTGTGGGTGGTAGGCTGTGGTGCGGTGTAATTTGACACCGAGTCCTTGGGCAACTGCATGCCAGAGTTCGGAGGAAAACTGCGGTCCCCTGTCTGACGAAATATCGGCGGGTACTCCGAAACGGGTGATCCAGGAGGAAATAAACGCCCTGGCCACGTCCGCCAAAGTAGTGGATGACAGGAGGACCGCCTTCGGCCATCTGGTGGTGCGGTCAACCATGGTCAGGATGTGTGAAAAACCATGGGAGGGCGGAGTCCTACCAGGTCCACGTTGACGTGGTCAAAACGTTGCTCCGGAACAGTGAAGGCAGCCAACGGAGCTTTAATGTGGCGCTGTACCTTGGCCTTTTGGCAGACCACGCAGGTGTTGGCCCAGTCGCGGACATCCTTATGTATGCCATGCCATACAAATTTCGCTGACATCAGTTTCTGAGAGGCCTTCATTCCAGGGTGTGACAACCCATGTATGGTGTTGAACACTTTGCGGTGCCAGACGACTGGCACGATAGGGAGAGGATCCTGTACGGAGACGTCACACAACAGCGTGGTACCTGCCGAATGGAACTTGACGTCGGCCAACTGGAGGCCAGTGATGGCCGTTCGGTAAGCTTGGACTTCCGGGTCTGAGGCTTGGTCCGCTGCCATGAGGGCGTAGTCGATGCCCAAATGAACTGTATTGACGATCGCGCGGGAGAGGCAGTCTGCCACCAGGTTGTCCTTACCGGCCACGTGCCGTATATCCGCGGTGAATTCGGATATGTAGGTCAGTTGACGCTGCTGTCAGGCTGACCACGGTTCGACGGTCTTGGACATTGCAAAGGTCAGCGGCTTATGGTCCACAAAAGCGGTGAAAGGCCGTCCTTCCAGAAGGAACCGAAAATGGCGGATGGCCAGAAAAAGGGCGAGCAACTCCTGGTCGAACGTGCTGTATGCCCTCTCGTTCTGCCGTAGTTGACGGCTGAAGAATGCCAACGGCTGCTACGTCCCGTTCACCCACTGCTGTTGCACGGCACCGACTGCGTAGTCCGACGCGTCGGTGGTGAGGGCGATGGTGGCTCCTGGCAGCGGGTGCGCCAGCATAGTCGCGTTGGCTGAGGCGCTTTTGATGTCGGTGAACGCTCGGGCTATGTCATCTGTCCAGTCTACCAGGTTCTTGCCAGTCTTGCCCTTGAGGGCCTCGTACAGGGGCTGCATGAGTAGTGCCGCCTTGTACGAAACGGTGGTAAAAGTTTACCATGTCTAGGAATTCCTGCAGGGCCTTTATGTTCTGCGGGCGTGGAAAGGATGTCACCGCCTCTACCTTCGAAGGTAAAGGAACCGCTCCCTCTGAGGTGATGCGATGCCCCAGGAAGTCAATTTGGTGCAGGCCAAACTGACACTTGGCCGGGCTGATAATCAGGCCGTGTTGGCTGAGGCGTCAAAAAAGGGTGCGTAGGTGACAGGCATGTTCTTCCTTAGTAGGACTGGCAATTAGAATGTCGTCCAGGTAGACGAAGAGCAACTTGAGGTCCCGCAGCACGGAGTCCATCAGGCGTTGGAAAGCCTAGGTGGCGTTCTTCAACCCAAACGGCATCCGTAAAAACTCGAAGAGGCCGAATGGGGTGATGACTGCGGTCTTCTGGACGTCTTGTGGATGAACTGGGACCTGGTGGTAGCCCCGGACGAGGTCGACTTTTGAGAACACGGTGTTCCCTGGCAAATGGGCAAAGAAATCCTGGACGATAGCAAAATACTGCAGATGCTGGAAATCCAAAATAACAACAGAGAATGCTGGAAAAACTCAGCGGGTCAGGCAACATCCGTGGAGAGAAATTTGAGTTGACGTTTCGGGTTGAAACCCTTCTTCAAAACTGGAAAGAAAATAAAAAGATCGAAGGCAAAGCTGCGATCGAACAAAAGAAGAAAAAAAGAGACAATAAAAGGTATGCGAAGGATATGGGGGAATCGGGTACCGATCAGGAGTGGTGGCATCGTTTAGTCGTCGATAGTCGCCGCATGGCCGTCATCCGCCGCCAGGCTTCGGGACGATATGGAGGGGTGAAGACTGATGTAAGAAAAAGGAGGCTTACCATCAAGTAACTTTAAAGTAAGCTTTAAGTAACTTATAAACACACTATATACAAGAGAGGTCTTTACCATGCCTCTGGTAGAAGCCTCTTACAATACTGAACAGACCAGTATTTATACCAGTCCAACAGGAAGTGACACATGACAGGAAGTGAGGTATGTACACAGTTCATAGTTCATAGTTCACAGTAAGTGATGACATAACTTCCCGGAAGTTATTATTTTTATCACATTCTTCCCTCCTGCAGGTTTAGGAGGCTGTGGTCTACCTTTTGGTCCGCAGCCGCCGAACAAGGAAGAGTCGCACCCGTTTGGATTCCCATCGTAGAGGGTCGCTGGTCCGCTTACATGCGGTTGGCCATTGGCCAGAGTCCGTGTGGCCTGGATTGCCCTGTGAAGGGTCGGGGAGATCATGGCTTCGAGTACGAGCCCCAATAGGTTCAAAGTCAGACTGCCTCTGTTCAGAGGGAGGTGCAGAGCTGTTCTGTGGCGGACCAGTACTTTCATGCGTGGTACTGGGAGGGTCGCAACCTTGAGCACGGGGTTCTACCGGCACCAAGCTAGTTGGTGTCCAATCAGGATCCTGGAGAGGGGTACCCGATAGGTCCCAAGAGTTTCCTGGTGAAATGCCATCACCCGATGTCCCACTAGGTCCTGGTGGGCAGGGAGCCAGATCCCGTAATGATACGGTAGATTCTCGGCCGTCGGAATATCGTATGTTTGCATAGGTGGGGTTGGCATCGGTTAGTTCGACCTCGTCTACAAGAGGGTCATTTTTAGACGTCCGAACGTATCTTCGGAGTAATACAGGTCCAGGAGTAGTTAGCCATGGCGGGAGTGATGTCCCATGAGATGAGCGACGCTGGAATCCAAAGAACCGCTCATGAGGTGTAGTATTTGTGGCTGTAGAAAGCAGGGACCGTATAGAGTGCAATGCATCCGGAAGCACTGTTTCCCATTGCTGGTCTGGTAGGCCCCGAGATCTTAAAGCGAGACGTACGGAATTCCAGATGATACCATTATACCTCTCTACCTGCCCATTTCCGATGGGATGGTATGGTGTTGTTTTGCTTGTAGCAATTCCCCGTTCTGAGAGGTAGTCCTTGAGTTCCCTTGACATAAAGGATGGACCCCGATCTGAGTGAATATAAGCCGGCATGCCACAGAGAGAAAATACCTGCTCAAGGCAGCAGATTACTGTGGACGCCAGCATATTGGAGCAGGGGAAGGCAAACGGAAAACGTGAATATTCGTCGATCATGGTGAGCAAATATGTGTTCCGAGTTGAAGAGGGCACTGGGCCCTTAAAATCGACGCTAAGTCGTTGCATCGGTTGGGTTGCATGTATGAGTATACCATCTGATGCGCTATCAATTACTCATAAAAGACTGAGAGTTAGAAGAGTAACTAAAGGCTTTTATTAACAACAGAATGGAGGTCTGCCTCGAGTGGTCGACCGGTCCAGGATACCAAGGGCTGGGGAGCAGTCACCTTTATACTAGGACCTGTGGGAGGAGTCAGCCGAGGCATGTCCAGGCATGTACACAGTGGAATACAAACAGGACAAACAGGAATACAAACAGTGGTTTACCACATTCACCCCTTGTTTAAAATTGAGTCCGGCGGGGTGAAGTGTATTAAAAGTTAGTGTATTGGAGTCTCTCCGGAGGTCTTGTCTGCCGCTGTGATCGGCATGGCGACGGCAGGGGTAGTGAAGCTTCCGGCGTCGAGTCCAGCGTAGGCTGTGACACAGGCGTGTCGTCCTCGTAGATGTCGAGCGGGTCGCGGGGCCCAGGCCTGCCGTCTGCTGGGGCTGGATATCGGATCGTGGGGGGGGGGGGGGGGGTGGTAGTGGGTTACTGCGGCCCCCGAGGGTGCAAGGTCTCTTATGGAGACTGTGTCCTCCCGCCCGTCCGGGTATGCGATGTAAGCATACTGGGGGTTGGCGTGGAGGAGGTCGACCCTCTCGACCAGGGGGTCCGTTTTATGGGTCCTCACGTGTCTTCTCAGTAGGACCGGCCCTGGGGACGTCAGCCATGGCGGTAGCGATGTCCCTGATGTGGACTTCCTTGGGAAGACGAACATTTTCTCATGAGGGGTGGCGTTAGTGGCAGTGCAGAGCAGTGACCGAATAGAGTGGAGCGCATCGGGGAGCACATCCTGCCAGCGGGAGGTTGGAAGGCCCCTAGACTTTAAGGCTAGCAGGACGGCCTTCCAAACTGTCGCATTTTCTCTTTCCACCTGTCCGTTCCCCCGGGGGTTGTAACTGGTGGTCCTGCTTGTGGCAATACCCCTCGTTAGCAAGTACTGACGGAGTTCGTCGCTCATAAACGATGAGCCCCGGTCGCTATGGATATAGCTGGGGAAGCCGAACAGGGTGAAGAGGTTGTTCAGACATTTAATGACCGTGGCACTGGTCATGTCCGGGCAGGGGAAGGCGAACGGGAAACGGGAGTACTCATCAATAATATTGAGGAAGTACACATTGCGGTCGGAGGAGGGGAGAGGCCCTTTAAAATCAACGCTCAGGCGCTCGAAGGGGCGAGTGGCTTTTATCAGGTGGGCCCTGTCTGGTCTATAAAAGTGCGGTTTGCACTCAGCGCAGACTTGGCAGTTCCTGGTCATGGTCCTGACCTCCTCAATAGAGTAAGGCAGGTTGCGGGCCTTGATGAGGTGGAAGAACCTGGTGACCCCCGGGTGGCAGAGGTCATTGTGGAGGACCCGTAGTCTATCGATCTGCGCGCTGGCGCAGGTGCCACGCGATAGCGCATCCGGGGGTTCATTTAGCTTCCCGGGCCGGTACAAGATCTCGTAGTTGTAGGTGGAAAGTTCGATTCTCCACCTCAAGATCTTGTCATTTTTGATTTTGCCCCTCTGCTTGTTGTTAAACATAAAAGCAACTGAACGCTGGTCAGTGAGCAGGGTAAATCGTTTTCCGGCCAGGTAGTGCCTCCAATGACGCACAGCCTCCACAATCGCCTGGGCCTCCTTCTCAACAGCGGAGTGTCTGGTCTCCGGGCCTTGGAGGGTTCGTGAAAAGAAGGCCACGGGTCTCCCCGCCTGATTGAGGGTAGCGGCCAGGGCAAAGTCGGACGCGTCGCTTTCCACCTGGAAGGGGATGGATTCGTCCACTGCGTGCATGGTGGCTTTGACAATGTCCTCCTTGATACGGTGGAAGGCTAAGCGGGCCTCTGCCGTCAAGGGAAAAGAGGTGGACTTGATCAGCGGACGGGCCTTGTCCGCATAGTAGGGGACCCACTGGGCGTAATAGGAGAAAAACCCTAGGCACCTCTTCAGGGCCTTGAGGCAGTGGGGCAGTGGAAGTTCCATAAGGGGACGCATCCGGTCGGGGCCGATGACTCCGTGTTCCACAACACAGCCAAGGATGGCGAGGCGGTTTGTGCGGAATATGCACTTCTCCTTGTTATATGTCAGGTTTAGGAGTTGGGCGGTGCGGAGGAATTTTTCGAGGTTTGCGTCATGGTCCTGCAAGTCACGGCCGCAGATGGTCACATTGTCCAGATATGGGAAAGTGGCCTGCAACGCATTTTGATCTACCATCCGGTCCATCTCCCTTTGGAAGATGGAGACCCCGTTGGTGACGCCAAAGGGAACCCTAAGGAAGTGATAGAGGCGGCCGTTTGCCTCAAAGGCAGTGTACTGGCGGTCCTCAGGGCGGATGGGGAGCTGGTGGTACGCTGATTTCAGGTCAATGGTCGAGAAGACGCGGTACTGCGCGATCTAGTTGACCATATCAGCTATACGGGGGAGTGGGTAGGCGTCCAGCAGGGTGTAGCGATTTATTGTCTGGCTGTAGTCGATGACCAGGCGCTGCTTCTCGCTGGTCTTAACGACCACAACCTGGGCTCGCCAGGGGCTGGTGCTGCCCTCAATAATCCCTTCTTTCAGGAGCCGCTCCACTTCGGTTTTAATGAAAACCCTGTCCCCGGCACTGTATCGCCTGCTCTTTGTGGCGATGGGCTTACAGTCGGGGGTGAGGTTAGCAAACAGTGGTGGGGGGGGGGGGGGGGTGACTCTGAGTGTGGAGAGGTTGCACCTGGTGCGCGCCGGGCAATTTGGAAGCTGCTGGCTGTGGACTGTGAGTGGGGGTAGGGGTCCACCGTACGCCATCGTAACACTTTTAAGGTGGCACTGAAAATCTAACCCCAGCAGGACGGCAGTGCAGAGGTCAGGCAGGACCAGAAGTTTAAAATGATCGTACACGGTCCCGTCTACTACGAGTGTCACCACGCAGTAGCCGCCGATGTCCGCCGACTGGGACTCGGAGGCCATAGAAATCCGCTGTTGCGCAGGCAGGACTGGGAGAGAGCAACGCCGCACCGTGTCGGGGTGGATGAAGCTCTCCGTGCTCCCAGAGTCAAAAAGGCAGATTGTATCGTGACCATTTACCTTAATGTCCATTGTGGAACTGGCCAGTTGGTGCGGTCTCGCTTGGTCCAGTGTAACGGATGCCAGCGTAGGGGTCGGTGTGTCGCTGCGGGTATCAGGTGAGGCGGTGTCGGGGGCCTGCTGCGTCCCGGCTGTCGTCCAAGATGGCGGCGTCCATGATCCCCATGTGGCTGGAGGCGTCCAAAATGGCTGCTGTACCGGTGATTCGCACACGGCCGGGGAGGTCCAAAATGGCGGCCCGCATGGCCCACACGCGGCGCTGCTGGGGTTCGGGGTGGCTTTGGCCCTGCAGACGCTAGCGTAGTGTCCCTTCTTCCCGCAGCCCGAGCAGATCGCGTTTTTCGCCGGGCAGCGCGCTCTGGGGTGTTTTGCCTGGCCACAGAAGTAGCATTTCTGGCCTTGGGGCACTGCTGTCTGGCCTTGGGACACTGCTGCGGTAGTTGGGCCGTTGTTGGGGTGTGGCTGGGGTGGCACGGCGCTATGAGGCGGTCCTACCGTGTCCCAGGCTGTCATTCCCCGCGGCGTCCACGGTGCAGAGGAGTAGGCATCCATGCCCTGGTAGGCTGCATCCAACGATAGTGCGAGTTCAGAGGCCTTGTTGAGGTCGAGGTTACTCTGCTCCAACAGTCGCTGTCGTGTGTAATTGGATCTGTGGCCCGCTACAAAAGCGTCCCGGATAAGTTTCTCTGTGTACACGGCGGCCTTTACATCCTTACAACCACAGGCCCGGCCAAGCACAGACAGTGCCTGAAGGTATTCCACGGTCGATTCCCCAGGTTGTTGTTTACGACTCCCCAGGAGGTGCCTGGCGTACACTTCGTTCACTGGGCGCGTGTACTGGTCCTTGAGGAGCTTGATAGCATCCGCGTACGAGGTCGCGTCTTGGATGACCGAGTACACTCGGTGGTTCACTTTGGAGGTCAGGACATCCAGTTTGTCCTCGTCCGATTTGATTGCTTCGGAGGCGGTCAGGAATTTTTCGAAACACTTAAGCCAGTGAGTAAACTTGGTGGATGAGTCCGCCTCCCGCTGATCTAAGTCCAGGCATGCTGGTGTGAGGATCTTCTCCATTATAAAAATGTTGTTAATAAAATTGATGCGCTATCAATTACTCATAAAAGACAGAGTTAGAAGAGTAACTAAAGGCTTTTATTAACAACAGAATGGAGGTCTGCCTCGAGTGGTCGACCGGTCCAGGATACCAAGGGCTGGGGAGCAGTCACCTTTATACTAGGACCTGTGGGAGGAGTCAGCCGAGGCATGTCCAGGCATGTACACAGTGGAATACAAACAGGACAAACAGGAATACAAACAGTGGTTTACCACACCATCTGAGGGGCGGAAGAACTGAGGTTTTAATTCCGCACAAAGCCGGCATTCTGAGCATATTTTCTTTACATCTCCAGTGGAAAAAGGGAGATTCCGTGATCGTACGAAATGTAGCATGCGCGTAACGCCAGGATGACACAAACCATTGTGGATATCCATGAGGGTGGAGGATGATATAGTGGAGCAGAATGCCCGTGTGAGGGTGTCCGGGGCCACATTCTCCTTGCCAGGCCGATAGAGAATGGTATAACCAAAAGAGGCCAGTTCCATCCTCCAAAGTTGTATTTTATTATTCGTAATTTTGGTTCGTTTTCGATTATCGAGCATGAAGGCGACTGATCGTTGGTCCGTGATCAATGTAAAGTGCTGGCGAGCTAGAAAATGGTTCCACTTCCGTACTGCCTCTATGATGGCTGTGGCTTCTTTCTCAACCGGAGGATAATGTAGCTCGGCACCTTGTAAGGTCCTGGACATAAATGCTACAGGACGACCTTCCTGATTCAGAGTAGCCGAGATCGCCACCTCCGAGGCATCACATTCAACCACGAAAGGGAGATTCTCATCGATGGAGTGAAGAGCCGCTTTCTCCAACTGTTTTTTGAGAAGGTTAAAGGCTGCAACAGCCGCTGTTCCCAGTGGAAATGATCTAGCATGCAGCAAGGGTTGGATTTTGTCCGAAAAATGAGGAATCCATTTAGCGTAGTATGCAAACAGACCGAGAGCCCGACGTAAAGAAGCCGGATTCTTAGGTGGCGGGAGCTCTTGGAGCGGGCAAAGTCTTTCTGGGTCTGGCTTAATGATACCATTGCCTACGCAGTAGCCAAGGATGTTGATCGTCGGTTGCGACTCAACAGATTTGGATTCATTCAGGGTCAAATTACGGCGATGGAGGGCATCCCGAAATTTTTGGAGGTTGGAGTCGTGTTCCTGTTGATCGTGACCTGCAATGGTAATGTTATCAAGATAGGGAAAAGTGTCCCTTAGGTTTTCCTGCTTAACCAGGCCATCCATTGCCCGTTGAAAGACAGCCACTCCATTAGTAACCCCGAATGGGAGGCGACGAAATTGGTACAGCCGTCCATTAGCCTCAAAGGCTGTGTACTGCTTATCTGAGACCTTCAAGGGTAACTGATGATAGGCACTTTTTAAATCGTAAGTTGAGAACACTTTGTATTCGGCCAGTTTATTAACCATATCATCAATGCGTGGCAATGGGTAGGCGTCCAAGTCGGTATATTGATTGATGGTTTGTGAATAATCGATGCATAGTCGCTGTTTGTGAGGTTTTAGAGGGTTCTTGACAATGACGACTTGAGCCCGCCAGGGCGACGAACATGGTTCAATGATATCCTCTGCTAGAAGTTGAGAGATTTCAGCCGCAATAAAAGATTGGTCTTCCTGATGAAAGCGCCACGATTTCGTTATTATCGGTTGGCATTGAGGCGGAATACTGGCAAAAAATGAGGGTTCATCAAGTGAAGCTGCTGATAATGCACAAAATGGTAATTTAGATGGTATATTAGAAATAGTAAGTCCGGGTTTGGATCCACCAAACTCAATGGTGAGTTTCTTATGCTGTTTTTCTTATGCTGTTTTTGGAAGTCCAGTCCTAAGAGGAGATCACTACATAAGTCCTTGAGCACCGAAAGTCGGGTGGAGGGATACATACGACCATGAAGTGTCATATCAACAACACAAAAGCCGGAGATTCTGGTATTAAGTGATGACTGGGCCATCGCAATTGCCTGGTCCGATGGGAAGACATGTAGTTTCAATTTCGCAACAATCTGTTCCTTAATGAAACTATCAGTACTTCCTGAGTCAATTAAGGCATCTAAGGTATGCCCTTTAATTGTAATTTTTGTGGCTGCATGAGACAGGTTCTGTGGGCAAGCAGCTGTAATTGGTGTCGTTGCACAGCGAGTGGCTAAAACTCTCGGTGTGCTTCTTCGGGAGAGAGCTCGAGAGGAAGCTTGATAGGTCCTAGCTGGAGCATCTTGATAGGCCCTAATTGGGGCAGTTCGGTAGGCCTTAGCTGGATTGGCCCTCGTAGAGGCCCTTGATAGGCAAACTTTAGCAAAGTGTCCTTTTTTCCCGCAATAACTGCAGATTGCATTGCGAGCAGGGCAGGTTTTCCTAGGGTGAAAAGCATCTCCACAAAAGAAGCATTCCTTCCTAGATTGCCAAGAGGCTGCTAAAGTGGGGTCGTCCTCCTCTTCATCAGAATTATCAGAATTAGATTCCCCCATGATAGGGTTCACCTGAGACCGCTTGAATTGTCTGGTTGCAGCTACAGCAGCAGATCGAGATCTGGGCAGCTGATAGAGGTCTGCATTTCTCTTTGCCAAATCCAGTGAACAAGCTAGGTCAAAAGCTTTTTGTAGCTCAAGTGTTTTACTTTCTAGTAGACGCTGGCGTATAAATGGAGAGGCAATCCCGCAGATGAAAGCATCACGAATCATTTCTTGGCGGTACAGCTCAGCTGAGGCTGCCTGAAAGTTACAATCTACGCTGAGCCTGCGAAGTTCTTGCAGGAATTCGTCAATTGATTCCCCTGGCCCTTGTCGGGCTGTGGCCAGTAGATGTCTAGCATAGACCTCATTTGGGGTCTTGGCATACAGTTTCTTAAGTGCCCGAATCACCTCATCGTAATTATCCCATTCATCAACATATTCGAACACTTTTGGGGTCACATAATTGATAAGTATCTTCAATCTAGCAGGAGCATCCGCTTCACATTCATCCAGAAAATTCTCAAAAGTACGGTACCAATGCTTCCATACCCTGCCAGCTGCTGGTGCATTCGGGTCCAAGTCCAGACGAATAGGTCTAAGGATTTTCTCCATGATGGGTGGTTCCCTGGATCCTTAATTCCGAGTTTGTCCGAAGGTCTAGTATTTGTGAGTGTAAATACTAAGTTACTTAAATTGATGTAAGAAAAAGGAGGCTTACCATCAAGCAACTTTAAAGTAAGCTTTAAGTAACTTATAAACACACTATATACAAGAGAGGTCTTTACCATGCCTCTGGTAGAAGGCTCTTACAATACTGAACAGACCAGTATTTATACCAGTCCAACAGGAAGTGACACATGACAGGAAGTGAGGTATGTACACAGTTCATAGTTCACAGGAAGTGATGACATAACTTCCCGGAAGTTATTATTTTTATCACAAAGACCAGGGACTATTCGACCGGCGAATAATCCCTAACCGTTCCATGGTTGCGAACTCTGCATTTGCGACCGCCAGCTTGCCAGGTTCTAGGCGCCGGGCCCGCGCGTAGACCGGGGGCCCGTTGGTGGTGATGTGGTGTTCCACACCATGTTTCATGGCTGTGGAGGAGAACATGGGTCTTGTCAGGTCGGGGAATTCGCTGAGCAGGCGAGCGAACTCATCCGGAGTCAGGAACGCACAGGAGACGGCGCGTGACGTAGTGTTACTGTGGTAACACGGGAAAGAATTAAAAGTTGCTGCGTTGATCAACCGCCGGTTCCTAACGTCGACCGGGAGGCTGTTGGCGCACAGGAAATCCGCGCCGAGGAGGGGCTGGGAAACTTTGGCCGTAACAAACACCCAGTTAAAACGTTGCCCCCTGAGGCACAACTCCACTCGCCGTCTGCTGAAGGTCCGAATTGTTCCGCCATTGGCCGCTTCGAGGGCGGGGCCGTGATTCCCCATCTGCACATCGAGGGCGGACGCGGGTAAAATGCTGCACTGCGCTCTGGTGTCGCACAGAAACCGACGACCGGAGAGTGTATCGGTGATGGAGTAATTTTCCCGCGTTGTCGATCGCCATCGTGGCCGCGGGGTGCCCATTAGACCCGTTCCTCGGTGGTCGCAGTGTCAGTCGGTGGGTTTTTTTTGGGAGAAAACTGCAGGGAGGGCGGCAACGCTTCACTTTTGCGCCGAACTGCACGTGGTAGAAACACAGCCCAGCAGGCGGACGAGCTGGGGCGGTGTCTGCGGGGGATGGGTGCCTCGTGGCCGCGCAGTACTGCCAAGTTACAGCGAATATTTTGTCAGCCTCCGCAGCGAGTGTTGCGCAGTCTTCAACTTCAGATCTGGCCAGGGCAGCTTGTACCTGTTCAGGCAGTTGGCTGAGGAAAATCTTGCGGAATAGGAAATATTCCCGTTCTGAGCCCAGGACAGTGGCATAGTGGTTAGCACTGTTGCCTCACAGCGCCAGGGACCCGGGTTCAAATCCGGCCTCGGGTGACTGTCTGTGTGGAGTTTGCACATTCTCCCCGTGTTTGCGTGGGTTTCCTCCGGGTGCTCCGGTTTCCTCCCACAGTCCAAAGATGTGCGGGTTAGGTTAATTGGCCATGATAAAAATTGACCCTTAGTGTTAGGGGGGATTAAATACGTGGGGTTACGGGGATAGGGCTTGGGTGGGATGGCTGTCGGTGTAGGGACCGGGTGCTAGGGTTTGCATGATCAGCCATGATCTCGTTGAATGGCGGAGCAGGCTCGAAGGGCTGAATGGCCTACTCCTGCTCCTATCTTCTATGTTTCTATGAGTGTGAGCATTTGGCTCATCAACTCTGAAGGCTTGGAGTCCCCGAGCCAGGCCATAGCACGTAATCGACAGGCACGCTCAGATTTTGTGAGCCCGAAAACCTGCAGTAACCGCGCCTTGAGGGTTTCATACTTGCGCTCCGTTGGGGGGTTGTCGAGGAGGCTGACGATCCGAGAGGCGGTAGAGCTGTCGAGTGCGGAGACCACGTAAAGATACTTGGTCTGATCTGCATCGATGTTCCTCAGGGCGAACTGGGCCTCGACCTGAATAAACCACGAGGGCGCTTACTGCTCCCAGAACTGCGGTAGCTTTAGCGAAATGGCGTTTGCTTCCATGCTGTGCTCTTCTTTTGTGAAAACGTTCACAAAAATGGGGTCACCAATGTAGGAATTAACGAATTCCTATGAATAACGGAGATCGACACCAGAGAATGATTAAACAGGTCTTTACTCAACGGAGATGCCACGAGGACTCACTGGGCAGTCCCGTGGTTTCCGACGTGACGTCATCGCGTTTGCCCGCGCTCTTAAAGGGGCCACGCCCCGTACATACATACTCTATATACAAAACACAGTAATGCCTAACACAATGGTACAGGCTTAGGCTGGTGTTAGAACCTCGTTAAAGAGAATTATATATAGTTAGCCAGAGTCATTCAGTGGTTCTGCCACAAGATAGCAATTCTGACACTAAAACTCAGTTTTCAGTCCTCAGTAATCTTTGTGGTAGAAGTTGCAGGAGTACTTTATCTAGCATATATAAAAAGGTGTCTCTAAAAATCAGAAAGTTTATCTCCAACAGAGAGAGGGGGGAGAAAGGTTACACGAGATTGTATGGCTATACCAGTCAGATACTGGCAACTACAAATGTATTACTTAGATCTACAAATTTCCCCGAGATCAAGGGAGATGACATTTAAGCCAGCTAGTAGATACAGCTATCAGCAAGGAAGGTGAATTTACACAAGAGCAGAGGATTGAATGCACCCCGACAGAGATTCACTGTGACATCTCAGAAGGCTAACACCATTCTCCTACAGGAAGTCAAGGCAACCAGTTTGTCCATGCCAGCTCACAAGGATAAGGTCTAGAAACATTGCTAACTACAAGCATATAGGCCTAGAAATTAGAGTGGGCCGAAAATCTGTTGGTAACAGCGCCAGCCAAGGCTAACAGCTGCCCACAGAGAGAGCGCAGGCAGCACCGGTATTTTGGTGCTGCCTGCTAATTTATATCAGCGGAGCGGAGAATTTGTGGTGTAATGCACTCTTTCCAGCGCTAAGCTCAGCAGGAAGCCAAAAGGTCGCGTCTGTGTCCCGTTTGCATTTAAGGAGAACGAGGAAGAAACAAGTCACTAGACCACGTAGGGAACAGTTGCCGTATTTATCATAACAATTTGCATTCGGCTTTTGTGAAGAAAGCTCTTGTTTAAAGTGCAAAGTGACACAAGCAAAGCTCCGGAACCTATCTATGGAAGTCATCTTTTAAATCAGTTCAGGCTCTGGTGCGCAAAATTTCTACAGATGTAAATATGATTCGGCAACTTGTTTATGCATTTGTGGGACGTCTGTCAACTGCGCTGGGGAAGGCTGTGGTTTGATCATACTTCGGGTTTTATGGGATCGGGGGGGGGGGGCGGTGTTGGAAGGGTATGGGTGCAAAACAGACAAATTAATTATCTTGTTTGTACTGAAGTCTGTACCTCTCATTGCGCTGAAGGCATGCAGCTTTCGCTGAAGGCATGCAGCTTTCGCTGAAGGCGGTTTAAAGAGAAACCGTTCCCTGTGAATGCCATAGTGGAAAAGGAACACTGTTCATTTTTTTTTGGACATTGAACCAAGTAATGGCTTTCAAGAAATCTCCCCTATCACTTTACCCACAGATCTCATTTAAAAGCAATAGAGACTAAGCAAAGCTCTTTATTTTAAATGTTTGTTTAAATTGTCATGAAGTAGGAATAAAAAGATATAGCACAGGAGTGGTCAAATTCAGTGCTTTGTAGTTTTTGAAACCATTATACTGTAGTCATAATTTCATTGATATGCTGAGGTCACTTTATTCACTGGCTTACAAGGGTCTGACAATGAAGGGCTTTTTACTATCCCATGCTGAAGACAGAGTACTCATATCTGATAATTTAAAGACTTTGAATTTACACTTCAGATTTCACAGATCGAAACACTGAGCATCCATAGGTGATTCCTAATCCAAATCCCAAGCTTACTCTTCTGGTCACTCAGAAGTAATCACTTGCAATATTCTGCATCTTCCCATTTGTTACACATTCAGTATTACAATCTCAACTTGGACAGTTTCAAATAAGCAAACCACCGAAAAAAAAATTAAACTTTATCTACAAATCTCAAGGTTAACACTGCCACATGGAGATAATTCTATCTTTACTCTCTGGCTGTCTTACGTTTGTCACTTGAAACGTCCACATGGAATTGCTGTTTACGCTGGTGAAGCGCTGTCATCGGCTGCATGCACAGACATGTTTTGGAGAGGGCAGCAAAAGGAGCGGCGATCTCCAAAATGGATGAGCGGGCATCAACTCGGGTTTTGCACGCCAATTGATATCACGCTCCAACTAATTACAATACTTTCAGCGAGCGCGGGCAACGACAGCGCTGCCGACCTGCCAAAAGTGGCGGCCACCGTGGAACTCACTGGCAGTGGGCGGAAGAAAGGCAGCCACCATTTTCCCCCCCCCCAAAACTGGTCTTAACGGCCAGTGCAAATACTTCTAATTTCTAGGCCATAGTCTTTAATCTATTCAATACAGTAGTTATCTAATGCTGTTTGCATGTCAGCTATCTAAGGAGCCTAATCATAAATTAATCTCAATCTCAGACACTGATCACAATTTGAGATTGAGGAGCAAATTTCAGACTAATGTAAAAATAATAGAGCAGTAATAGTAGGGGACTTATTACCCTAATATAGACAAGGGTGGGGAGAGCAAAGGGCAAGGAGGGTGAAGATTTCCTAAAATGTGTACAGGGGAACTTCCTTAAATCAGTAGATTTCTAGCCCAACGAGGAATAAAGCAGTGCTGGGTCTAGTTCTGGGGAATGAAATAGGGCAAGTGGAGCATGTTTCAGTGGGAGAGGATCTGGGTAATAGTGATCAGAATATAATTAGGTTTAAAGTGGTTATAGAAAAGGACAAAGAAAAATCAACAGTGAAAATACCCAACTGGAAGAGAACCAATGTCAGTGATCCGAGAAGGGATCTAGCACAGGTGGACTGGAAACAAAGATTGGCCAGGAAAACAGTAAATGAGCAATGGCAGGCCTTCAAGGCAGAGAGTTCAGGTACAAACCAAGCAGATTCCCGTAAGGAAGAAGGCTAGAGCTCCCTGGAAGATAAAGGAAATGGAGGTTAAAATAAAACAGAAAAAGGAAGTTTATAACAAATGTCAGGTACCAAATGCAATTGAAAACCAGGCAGAATATAGAAAGTGCACAAAGAATTTGAAAAAAAGATACAAGAAAGGCAAAGAGAGTATGAGAAAAGATTAGTGGGCAACATAAAAAGGGAACCCAAAATCTTTTGTAAACACATAAAAAGTAAAAGGATCGTTAAAGGTATGTTGGGGCCGATTAGGGACAAAAAAAGGGAAATGTTCTTGTGGAGACAGTGGGCATGACTGAGGTACTGAATGAGTGCTTTGCATCTTTCTTCACAAAAGAAGAGGATGAAGTTAATATTGCAAGGGTGGGGGGGAAGGGAGTAGGGATATTGGATTGGA
Source organism: Somniosus microcephalus (assembly GCF_052327205.1). Taxonomy (NCBI): domain Eukaryota; kingdom Metazoa; phylum Chordata; class Chondrichthyes; order Squaliformes; family Somniosidae; genus Somniosus; species Somniosus microcephalus. Next base: position 150,385,324 of record NC_140993.1, read on the forward strand.
TAAAAAAAAGATAGCAAGGAGGTACTAAATAGGTTGGCGTCACTTGGTTCAGATGGGATGCATCCTAGGTTGCTGAGGGAACCTAGGATGGAGCTAGCATAAGCTCTGACCAATGTTTTTGAAAAGGTGCGTGGCCACTAGGCGCGCTGCGCAGCACTCGCGCAGCCGGCTCAGCGGCTTTTAAATAGGAAAAACCACGCATGCGCAGTATTTTGAATGGCCCACGCAGCCTCTTAAAGGGGCTGCATACCCCCCAAAAAAATTAAAGGGAACATTGGCTCTGACCACAATGTTTCAATCCTCCTTGGATATTGAAGTGGTGCCAGAGCACAGGAGGATTGCAAATGTTACACTCCTGTTCAAAAAAGGGGAGGGGGATAAACCTGGTAACTATAGGCCAGTCTAACATCAGTGGTGGGAAAACTACTCAAGAAAATTGTCACAGATAAAATTAATTCTTGCTTGGAGAAGGATGGGTTAATAAGGGACAGACTGCATGGATTTGTTAAAGGCAAATCGTGTCTGACTAACCCGATTGAGTTATTTGATGAAGTAAGAGAGAGGGTTGGTGAAGGTAATGCATAAGATGTATATATGGACTTTCAAAAGGCATTTGATAAAGTATCTCATAACAGGCTTACTCGTAAAATAGAAGCACATGATATTAAAAGGGACTGTGGTAACCTGGGCATGAAATTGGCCAAGTGATAAGAGGCGGAGAGTAGTAGTGAATGAATGCTTTTTTGACTGGAGAGAAGTATGCAGCGGGGTCCCCCAAGAGTTGGTGTTAGGGCCATTGTTTTATTGTTATAATATAAAAATGACCTGGACTTGGGTATAGGGAGTATAATTTCTAAGTTTGCAAACAATACAAAACTTGGCAACATAGTAAATAGTGAGCATGATAGTAGCAGACTTCAGGAGGACATAGACAGACTGATGAAATGGGCAATCACATGGCAGATGCAATTTCATGCAGATAAGTGTGAAGTGATGCACTTTGGGAGAAACAACATGGAGAGTGTCAGTATAATATAAATGGTACTATTGAGGGAGGTGAAAGAGGAGGGACCTGGGAGTAGATATTCACAAATCTCTGAAAGTGGCAGGGCAAGTTGATAAGGCAGTTAAAGCATATGGGATACTTGGCTTTGTAAATAGAGGCATTGAATACAAAAACCAAGGAAGTCATGCTAAACATTTATAAATCTCTGGAAAGGCCTCAGCTAGAGAATTCTAGGCACTATACTTTAGGAAGAATATCAAGGCCCAGGAAAGGATGTTTACCAGGATGATAGACTTACATAGAAACATAGAAGATAGGAGCAGGAGTAGGCCATTCAGCCCCTCGAGCCTGCTCCACCATTTAATGTGACCATGGCTGATCATCCAAATTCAGTACCCGGTCCCTGTTTTCTCCCCATACCCCTTGATCCCTTTAGCATTAAGAAATATATCCAACTCCGTCTTGAATATATTTAATGAATTGGCCTCTACTGCCTTCTGTGATAGAGAATGCCACAGGTTCACCACTCTCTGGGTGAAGAAATTCCTCCTCATTTCTGCCTAAATGGCATACCCTTTATCCTTAGACTGTGACCACTGGTTCTGGACTCCCTGACCATCGGGAACATCCTTCCTGCATCTCGTCTGTCCAGTCCTGTCAGAATTTTATGTTTCAATGAGATCCCCTCTCATTCTTCTAAACTCCAGCGAGTACAAGCCCAATCGACCCAATCTCTCCTCATACGTCATTCCTGCCATCCCAGGTATCAGCCTGGTGAATCTTCGCTGAACTCCTTCCATGGCAAGAACATCCTTCCTCAGATAAGGCGACCAAAACTGCACACAATACTCAAGGTGTGGTCTCACCAAGGCCCTGTACAACTGCAGCAAGACATCCTTGTTCCTGTACTCAAACCCTCTCGCTACGAAGGCCAACATACCATTTGCCTTCTTAACCGCCTGCTGCACCTGCATGCTTACCTTCAGCGACTGGTGCACAAGGACACCCAGGTCTCGGTGCACTTCCCCTTCTCCCAATCTATTGCCATTCAGATAATAATCTGCCTTCCTGTTTTTGACACCAAAGTGGATAACCTCACATTTATCCACGTTATATTGCATCTGCCATGCTTCTGCCCAATCACCCAACCTGTCCAAATCATACTGGAGTTTCTCGGCATCTTCCTCACAGCACACACGCCCACCCAGCTTTGTGTCGTCTGCAAACTTGGAGATATTACATCTAGTTCCCTTGTATAGATCATTAATATATATTGTGAATAGCTGGGGTCCAAGGACTGATCCCTGCGGTACCCCACTAGTCACTGCCTGCCACTCGGAAAAAGACCCATTTATTCCAACTCTTTGCTTTCTGTCTGCCAACCAGTTTTCTATCCAAGTCAATACCTTGCCCCCAATCCCATGTGCCTTAACTTTACACGCTAATCTCTTATGCGGGACCTTATCAAAAGCCTTCTGAAAGTCCAAATATACCACATCCACTGGTCTCCCTTATCTATTTTACCAGTTACAACCTCAAAAAATTCCAGTAGGTTAGTCAAGCACGATTTACCTTTTGTAAATCCATGTTAACTTGGTCCGATCCTGTCACTGTTTTCCAAGTGCTCTGCTATTACATCTTTTATAATGGACTCTAGCATTTTCCCCACTACCGATGTCAGGCTTACCGGTCTGTAATTCCCCGTTTTCTCCCTACCACCTTTTTTGAATAGTGGGGTAATATTAGCGACCCTCCAATCCATGGCTACTGTTCCAAATTCCATCGAATGTTGGAAGATGATCAGCAATGCATCTACTATTTCTAGGGCCACTTCCTTAAGTACCCTAGCATGTAGATTATCAGGCCCTGGGGATTTATCAGCCTTCAGTCCCATCAATTTCCTTAACACCATTTCCTTACAAATACTGATTTCTTTCAGTTCCTCCCCTTCATCAGACCCTATGTTCCCTGACATCTCTGGGAGGTTATTTGTATCCTCCTTTGTGAAGACAGAACCAAAATATGTATTTAATTGGTCTGCCATTTCTTTGTTCCCCATTATAAATTCCCCTGATTCTGACTGCAAGGGACCTACGGTTGACTTCACCAATCTCTTTCTCTTCACATATCTATAAAAGCTTTTACAGTCAGTTTATGTTCCCTGCAAGCTTACTCTCATATTCAATTTTCCCCTTCTTAATTAATCCCTTTGTCCTCCTTTGTTGAATCCTAAACTGCTCCCAATCCTCAGGTTTACTGCTTTTTCTGGCCAATTTATAGGTCCTCTCCTTGGATCTTATGCTATCCCTAATTTCCCTTGTTAGCCACAGTTGAGTCACCTTTTTTGTTTTATTTTTATGCCAAACTGGGATGAACAAATTCTGTAGTTCATCCATGCGGTCTTTGAATGCTTGCCATTGCCTATCCACCGTCAACCCTTTGAGTGACATTCCCCAAACAATCCTACCCAACTCGCGCCTCAGACCATCGTGGTTTCCTTTATTTAAATTCAGGACCCTAGTCTTTGAGTCAACTACTTCATTCTCCATCTTAATGAAGAATTCTATCATATTATGATCACTCTGACCCACGGGGCCTCGTACAACAAGATTGCTAATTAATCCTTTCTCGTTACATAATACCCAGTCTAAGATGGCCTGACCTCTGGTTGGTTCCTCGACATATTGGTCCAGGAAACCATCCCGTAAACACTCCAGGAATTCCTCCGCCACAGTATTGTTACTAATTTGGTTAGCCCAATCTATATGTAGATTAAAGTCACCCATGATGACTGCTGTGCCCTTATTGCACGCTTCTTTAATTTCCCTTTTAATGCCATCCCCAACCTCCGCATTACTGTTTGGAGGTCTATATACCACTCCCACTAACGTTTTCTGCCCCTTGGTATTTCTCAGTTCTACCCATACAGATTCCACATCATCAGAGCTAATATCCTTCCTTACAATTGTGTTAATCCCTTCTTTAACCAGCAATGCTACCCCAGCTCCCTTTCCTTTATGCCTATCTTTCCTGAATATTGAATACCCCTGGATGTTGAGTTCCCAGCCTTGGCCACCCTGGAGCCATGTTTCCGTAATCCCAATCAAATCACATTCGTTTACCTCTATTTGCGCAGCGAATTCATCCACCTTATTCCGAATGCTCCTCGCATTAAGACACAAAGTCTTCAGGCTTGTTTTTTTAACGCTCTTAGACCTTTTAGAATTATTATTTGCTGTGGCCATGTTTGATTTAAACCATTGATTTCTCTGACTGCCACTTTTGATTTTCTCCTTCCTATCTTTTGCTTTTATCCTTGTTTCCCTTTCCTCTGTCCCCCTGTTCAGGTTCCCAACCCCCTGCCATTTTAGTTTAAACCCTCCCCCTAGGACATCGATCCCGGCCCTGCCCAGGTGCAAACCATCCGGTTTGAACTGGTCCCACCTCCCCCAGAACCGGTTCCAATGTTCCAGGAATTTGAATCCCTCCCCCTTGCACCATTCCTCTAGCCACGTAGTCATCTGAAATATCCTTCTATTTCTACTCTGACTAGCACGTGGCACTGGTAGCAATCCTGAGATTACTACCTTTGGGGTCCTATTTTTTAATTTACCTCCTAACTCCCTATATTCAGCTTTTAGGACCTCATCCCATTTTTTACCTATATCGTTAGTGCCTATATGCACCACGACAACTGGCTGTTCACCCTCCCCTTCCAAAATGTTCTGCAGCCGCTCTGAGACATCCTTGACCCTTGCACCAGGGAGGCAATACACCATCCTGGAGTCTCGTTTGCGGCTGCAGAAACGCCTATCTATTCCCCTTACAATAGAATCCCCTATTACTATAGCTCTCCTGCTCTTTTTCCTCCCGTCCTGTGCAGCAGAGCCACCCCTGGTGCCAGGAAGTTGGCTGCTGCTGCCTTCCTCTGATAAGCCATCCCCCCCAACAGTACTCAAAGTGGTGTATCTGTTTGAGAGGGGGATTGCCACAGGGGACCCCTGTACTACCTGCCTGCGCCTAGTACTCTGTCTGTTGGTCACCCCTTCCCTTTCTGCCTGTCCAACCTTTGCCTGCGGTGTGACCAACTGCTTAAACGTGTTATCCACGAATTCCTCAGCATCGCGAATGGTCCAGTATGCATCCAATCGCAGCTCCAGCGCCGCAATGCAGTCTGCCAGTAGCTGCAGCTGGATACACTTCCCGCACACATGGTTGTCAGGGGCACAGGAAGTGTCCCTGAGTTCCCACATAGCGCAGGAGGAGCATGCCACGAGGCCGAGCTCTCCCACCAATTACACTACAGTTAAATGATATACTTAAGGGCCCTGGTTTACCAACAGTCCCCACTACACCAGAGAGACCTTAAAAACTATAACCCACAGAGTTAAAGTTTAAAAAGAGAGAAATACTCACCAACCAATCACTTACCTGCTTCCTGGTGACGGCACACTTTGATTACTTTTTACTTCCCTCCCTCTGAGCTCGGAGACTGGTAAGCCTCTCGAGCCTCGCTGCCGCTTAAATTTACTGCCGCTGCCTCGCTCCAATCAGGTCCGCTGTGGGGCCTCTCGAGCCTCGCTGCCGCCTCGCTCCAATCAGGTCCGCTGTGGGGCCTCTCGAGCCTCGCCGCCGCTTAAATTTACCTCCGCTGCCTCGCTCCAATCAGGTCCGCTTCAGTTATGTGGAGAGATTGGAGAATTTGGGATTGTTCTCCTTCGAGCAGAGAAGGTTAAAGGGAGACCTAACAGGTATTCCAAATTATGAGGATTATGATAGAGCAAGTAGGGAGAAACTATTTCCTCTGGCAAGTGGGTGAGTAACCAGAGGGCACAGATTTAAAATAATTGGCAAAAGAACTAGAAGGGAAATGAGGAGAAATTTCCTCACAGAGGTTTAAGATCTGGGACGCACTACTTGAAAGAGTGGTGGAATCAGATTCCATAGGAACTTTACAAGGCAATTGGACTTGAAGAGGACTAATTTGCAGGTTTATGGGGAAAAAGCTGGGGTATGGGACTAAACTGGACAGCTTAAAGATCCGGCATAGGCGTGACGTGCTGAATACCTCCTTCTGTGCTATAAGATTCTATAAACAGCAAGCAATTAATACTGAATTATTGTGACATAACTGAACTGCCTTTGTAAGCTCTTATTTATTTCCTCAACTAACCCTATCAAGTAAACATCTGAATAGACAATGTTTTAGTACTACTAACTATGATTAGAAGGTTAATAAACAATTGCTAGTTCATGACTTTGTTACCAAACTTCTTTGATAATTGGCAAGAAAGGGTTAATTCACTCAGTAACTTATGTGGCTCCTGACAGAAGGCTGGTAACATAAATGCTAATGTAATCTGAACTAGTTGATGCAAGATAGCTCAGAGAGCCAAATTTAGGTATTATTAACTCCGAGGCATAAACTGGGTTTCTTGACAAAGAGTTAAGGTGATGGTTAAGGTTAAGGATTCATCTGGTGTCCTTAGTTAACATTCTTGTCAGGGTATCAACCTCAGTGTTCTTGCACTCTCCTGATGTTAATTAGCTCATTCTCAATATGCACAGTAATGCATCCAAGCCAGTATCCTTTGTGATGCCATCACCACTTTCTGTTCAACTCTTATCCTTCCTCCCCCAATATTAGACACTCACTCTTTAGGTCTATGAGAAGAACATTTGGGAATGAACTGTAGTTTATGGTGAATTGAGCAGTTTCTTAGTGAATTTCCAAAGGACCTTACACATTCAACACAGAGGTAAAGATTTGAAATAAGTGCATTAAACTATTTTGGAGGACTCCCTCTCCTCCCCCAGCAGAATTTGGCTGTGATGGGAAAAATTATATTTAGTTCCGTGTCACTGTCAATCCTTCTAAATATGAATGAGATATTTGGAAAATAATAATCCACCTATGACATGCCAGAAAATTTTCCAAACCTTACAGTTCTTTTGAAAATACTACGCTACAAAATATTGCAACTTTATCACATTACAATGGGAAATGGTAGAGTGTTGTGTAAAAGTAATAAATTCCCGGGGAGCCACCATGATGCTTTCATCCTGACGTCTTTGGATCTACAAGCAGACTTGGAGAGGTGGCTGCTAGGAGGCAAAGGATACCCCTTCAAATTTGGTTGATGACACCCGTGAGAACCCCAACTAACAAAGCCCAAGAGTGGTATAATAAAAGCCATATGCCCACCAGATATGTAATTGAGTAAGCGATCGGCCTGCTGAAGATGCGCTTCAGATGCCTGGACAGATCTGGAGATGCCCTTCAGTACTCGCCAGCCAGGGGTTCCAGAATTATCGTGATGTACTGCGCTCTGAACAGCGAGGACTGGCACTGCAGGAGGAACAAGGCGCAGAGCATACATCGTTTGCAGACGAATCTGAGGGAGAGGAAGAGGACGACACCAATGCAGCAGCAGCTGCTCTCACATTGCTGCCCAGGTACCAGGGATTCCCTTATTACTGCAAGATTCACTTAGTTACCACTGGACCAATGTAACAACCATATCCAATCTCCACCACCAGCCCCACTCCCCCCATCCCTCAATGCCACTGACACAAAAATAGACCTGCAAACAACCAAGCGCCCATTGCACATGCTCCCATTGGTCCCCGTCAATTCATATCATCCCATTCATCAACAAGCAACTGGAAAGGAGAGTTGCCACTCAGCAACCATGAAATTGTCCAAAGTAATAAATTTTATGCGATTCTACTAAGCAACAGAAACTTCACAACATAACATTTTCTCATGCACCCTTAGTGAACTACAAAGCTTTACTCTTCCTTTTCCTACCACTCCTACATAGTGTAACTCTTGTGCCTTCAGCAGAGGTAGACAGGCAGCTCAGATCCTATTTGCAAAGATGCTATTGGCCACAACCTCTGGGTTTTGAAGCCCGTGAGGGCCCCACCAAAGACTGCTCCAACTGTGCAAGGGCAGACTCGGCCATCGGGAGGAGGCAACATGTCGGGTACTGACTGAGGGAAGGGCAACGGTGAGAAGAGGGAGTGCTTTGAGTGAAGTCCCCACTTCCATATCCCTTTTTGCCATCATCCCTCTCATGGGCCAGCCACACTTCATTGCTACCACTCTGCTGGAGAGCAGCTTGGTGCAGATCAGTGATGCACTGCAAGGCCAAGGCTAAGGTATCATCCTATTTAAGGCGCCAGACATGTTAGCATTCAGAGTCTGAACAGCCATGGTCAAGGCATGCATGGACTCACTTGATTGCCGCAATTGATGTTCCACGGAGTTGGTCACTCTATCTATGCAACACAACATCGTCGTAAACCCCGCGACATCAATGCACTCATTCTCGAGGCGGACTCCTCCATTCTCTCTGCAATCGTGGACAGTGTGCTTGGAAGGCCTGCCAATGCGTTGCATATTTTCTGCTGCCCCTCAATGATTATCACAGAATCACAGAAACCCCACAGTGCAGATAGAGGCCATTTCAGCCCATCGAGCCTGCACCGACACATATCCCACCCTATCCCCGTAACCCCACGTATTTAATCCCCCTAACACTAAGGGTCAATTTATCATAGCCAATCAACCTAACCCGCACATCTTTGGACCTTTTTCATTGAAGGCCCCCTGGGTACAGCATCTGTGTCCAGCTGAGCAGAACTTGGTGAGGGCTATGCCCTCAGACGCGGACTCTCCACAGCTGTCCCTGCCACCACAGTCTGCTCTTGCTCACTCGTGAAGCATGAATCACCAGGTGAAATCGCAACCATCTGCCTAACTGGACACACCCAAGTGCATTAATCTGAGCTGGTGCATGGTAAGCATTAGTACTGTGACAGTGCACCCTCAGAAGGAATCAGCTCCTCTGAGGATTTGTCGTCCAAGACATCCACTGACTGCTGCTGCACGTGTGAAGGCCCTGGCGGAGAGAAAAAATACAAATTTGTACTGGCAAGGCAAGAATGTTGCAACTTATGAAGATGGTGTGGAGATGCCGGTATTGGACTGGGGTGGACAAATGTAAGAAATCACACAACACAAGGTTATAGTCCAACAGCTTTATTTGAAATCACAAGCTTTCGGAGTGCTGCTCCTTCGTCAGGTGAAGTGGAGAAATGCATAAAAACACAGCTTATATAGTCAGAGAATAATGTCAGATGTTTACAGGTGGCATAGTGGTTAGCACTGTTGCCTCACAGTGCCAGGGACCCGGGTTCAAATCTGGCCTCGGGCAACTGTCTGTGTGGAGTTTGCACATTCTCCCTGTGTCTGCGTGGGTTTCCTCCGGGTGCTCCGGTTTCCTCCCACAGTCCAAAGATGTGCAGGTTAGGTTGATTTGGCTATGATAAATTGACCCTTAGTGTTAGGGGATTAAATACGTGGGGTTACGGGGATAGGGTGGGATTTGTGTCGGTGCAGGCTCGATGGGCCGAAATGGCCTCTATCTGCACTGTAGATTCTGTGATTCTGTAATCTTTCTAACTGCCATTTATCACACCTCGGCAGAGAGATAATCACAGCAATCAAAGGTGTAAATGGTGTCCAAACAGGTCAGTCAGGAAAACATTACATCAAAGAACAATGAGGTGGGGTCACAAGGGGTCAAATGTTGCAGATGCTGGGGTCTGTATGAAAAACAAAAAAACAGACAAAAAACATTTTTTTTGCTGGAAATCACAGCAGATCCGGCCGTATGTGTGTGGAGAGAACAAGCCAACGATAACTAGAGTCTGGATGACCCTACGTCAGGTGGGGTTACATGTAGCGTGACATGAATGCAAGATCCCGGTTCAGGCCGTCCTCATGGGTGCGGAACTTGGCTATCAGTTTCTGCTCGATGATTTTGCGTTATTGTGTGTCTTGCAGGCCGCCTTAGAGAATGCTTACCCGAAGATCGGAGGCTGAATGTCCTTGACTGCTGAAGTATTCCCCGACTGGGAGGGAACACTCCTGCCTGGCGATTGTTGCGCGGTGTCCGTTCATCCGTTGTCGCAGTGTCTGCATGGTCTCACCGATGTACCATGCTCCGGGGCATCCTTTCCTGCAACGTATGAGGTAGACAACGTTGGCCGAGTCACATGAGTATGTACCATGTACCTGGTGGGTGGTGTCCTCACACTGCGACAACGGATGAACGGACACCGCGCAACAATCGCCAGGCAGGAGTGTTCCCTCCCAGTCGGGGAACACTTCAGCAGTCAAGGACATTCAGCCTCCGATCTTCGGGTAAACATTCTCCAAGGCGGCCTGCGAGACACACGACAACGCAATATCATCGAGCAGAAACTGATAGCCAAGTTCCGCACCCATGAGGACGGCCTGAACTGGGATCTTGCATTCATGTCACGCTACATGTAACCCCACCTGACGTAGGGTCATCCAGACTCGAGTCGTCGTTGGCTTGTTCTCTCCACACAGATGCGGCCGGACCTGCTGTGATTTCCAGCAAAAAAAATGTTTTTTGTCTGTTTTTTTGTTTTTCATACAGACCCCAGCATCTGCAACATTTGACCCCTTGTGACCCCACCTCATTGTTCTTTGATGTAATGTTTTCCTGACTGACCTGTTTGGACACCATTTACACCTTTGATTGCTGTGGTTATCTCTCTGCCGAGGTGTGATAAATGGCAGTTAGAAAGATTACCTGTAAACATCTGACATTATTCTCTGACTATATAAGCTGTGTTTTTATGCATCTCTCCACTTCACCTGACGAAGGAGCAGCGCTCCGAAAGCTTGTGATTTCAAATAAAGCTGTTGGACTATAACCTGGTGTTGTGTGATTTCTTATATTATGAAGATGATCATATTTCACTCACTGCTGAAATCAAGTCAACATGACTGAGTGTTGTATGACATGTGTGTGGATTATATTTGATTCTGTCACCAGGTAGCTGGGAGGTCCCCCTCTCTGCTGGCCAGGGACACCGAGACACCACTGATTTCCAGTGCTTCCTCCTCGCCAGTTACGAGATCTGTGAAGGACCACCTCTGGTTCTCTCCTTCTCCCTTTTGCGCTCGTGTCTTGCAATGGGGGAAAGAACAGACTTATGAGTGACTGTAATGGATGGATGAAGTGCATTTGGTGAGGGTGACTATCAGTGAGAGGCAAGAAATTGCATAAGGATAAGGGTGAGTGGCAGTGGTGGATGGATAGATGGGGATGTGAGGAAGTGCACAGACAGGGTATGATGGGTGCACCTTCAAAGTAGGTGGCCGTGAGGAATGATGTGATGGCTCTTCCTCACACCCACTTGAAAAGGCAAAGTGGGGTGGGGGATATGTGCATAGCAGGATGTAGGTGAATACGCAACTGTACTCAGCTTTCCTGACCTGGTTAGATCATTAAAGTGCTTCCTGCACTGAAGCCAGGAGCATGGCACAATGCTCCTGCTGCTCACCTCCTAGGCCACCATCCTCCACACCGTCTTTGAAGCAGCGGGTTTCTTCCTCCCGTTGCTGGGGAAGAGTATTTCTATCCGGCTTCTCACTGTCACAGCAGTACATCAAGGGAGGCATTATTAAAGCAGGGCGCAGCCTTTAACCGTCATGAATCTATTATGAAATTTCTTCCTCTCTTGCTTCCAACTCCTCTAAATTCCATCTTTGGATTGGCCCTTTAAATACCGGTGTAGAGATCACGTCATGCGGCTTCGCACCACGCCCGCTACTTATTTCCGGGTTTCCCACCCAATATCCGAGCCGCTCCCAACGCACCTCGCAGTTAATATCAGGGCTATAGTTTAATTAAATGTAACAATGTTCCCGGAGGACGGACGCGCACAGACACTCTACAAGTTGTTCATCTAAAATCAGCTTCTATGTCTACTACTTTCATATCAACCACCATGGCACTATGAGTGCTTTAACCTAGATTTCTCAATCAAAAAATAGCTACTTTTTTGAGAAGAGTGAACAGGCCAATTGTGAAGCTACATTGAAAGACCTAAACTAGCATTCATTATTAAAAGGTCAATAATTTTACTATAGCCTTCACTCTGCAACATCACCTGCCTAAACCCCTCAGCCTAATCTATTCTTCAATGTCGATATGAACACACACACGTACTGTATTCCCTTCACTCACTTTAAAAAAGTACTTCCCCATCAATTACAACCACCAATGACCAGACTTTAAACAATTAGAATTGTTCTTACAATCACAGCCATGAAGAACACAACCAATTTCTTTGTTCTTTTCAGAAGATGCCATATCATGTTAAATCTACCTCATTTATTTTATTATAGCTTCAAAAAAGTTTATATTATTTTCTTTTTACAAACAGGTTATAAACAAAATACATAGTGGATCTGCTGGAAAAAAATGTTTTATGTAATAGCAGATGCAACTACACACACAAGAAAAATATTCAGCATGTCTCTTAAACTATTTAGTTTTCTGAAACAAAAATTCATAGCCTAGTTAAGTTCCTGAAAACAATTCTACATTTTTACCTCCTGAATGGAGCAAATTTTTCCAGAAATGTGAAGTTGTTACTGAAAATATATAACCACACAGAAAGTCTTATGCAGTATCATTCGGTGTTGCATAACTTAAATATTCTACTTCCCACTCAACCTTATGAAATGGGTTAGGGAAAAAATCTCCACATAATCTATGATGGAATTTGAAATTCTCAAATGGAAATGTTTTCATATATTTCACTTTATTGTTGCTCCTGATCTTGTGCGCTCCTCGCCTCCCAACAACTGCTCCTCAGACCAGCTCCCCTGATCTTGTGGAGTTACTCCTCACCCTCCCATGGCTCCCTGGACTTCACAATTTGTGATCCTTAGCTTTCACTCCCACTGCCCCTTGTTCCTCTGCTGATATACCAAATCCAAATGGTGGGCACTAACATCTGAGGCTACGACACATCTCCACTGCACCCCGGATCAACCTCCGCTGGCTCGTGGTCGACTCTCCACTCCTCCTCAGCTATCTGATTCCACTGGAAGCCAGCAAGTCCACTGATACTCCGCCCTCAAACAGCGCCTGGATCCACTCCCTCCCCACAACTGTCTCCAAACCTGGACACTAGTTTATTATGTTCCACCTTGTCCACAAGTCAAATTCTTCCCACCACAGGACCTCAGACTTTAACTCTGGACTCTTTAGTGTCTCCTCCCTATCCTCAGTTTACAACCAGAGGATGTCTCTCCCAATCTCTGCTATACCGACGTAACCTGAAATTTGTGTATCCATTCACATGCACATTTTCGCAGCTGCTCCAGACCCAAGCTCATTACTTCCATCTTGCTTTTCTGGCCCCTCTCGAGCCCTTCCCTCTGGTCTCTGTTGTGTCGGTACCTTTCTACCTAGACACAATTTAGGACTCAGAACTCAGATTCAAACATGAAGTGCTTTATTGGAAGGAAAGGAAGTTCTGGAAAGTTCCGAACAGAGAGCTAAACTTAACAGAGAATATCCAACCATTTATCTCCTGTGACAGCGCCACCACAGGTGGGAGGAGAACACACAATACATAACAGTCTCCTCCCCTGCTGTCATTTAGTCATACCACTTTCAATTCCTTCTTCAGGTACTTTCCCTTCAATCCCTACCTCAACCCATTTGATGTGGTTGAACATGCCATCTTCCTCTATCATCTAGTTCCTTGGGACTGCCTTTGCATGGTTCCATTCCTACTCATCAGCCAGTAACTCTTCAGGAATGCCTTCTTTTCCCTGCCCCACATTGCCACCTCCAGGGTCTACCAAGATCTATCTTTGGTCCTTTCCTCTTCCTTACCTACATGCTGTCTCTCAGTGATGGCATCGCAGGCATGGAGTCAAACTTTTATATGTATGCTAATAACAGCCAGCTCTACTTCTCAAATTACTTATCCTGAACTCTCAACTGCTTCCATGTTGTCAGACTGCTTGTCCAACATCCCAGAATGAGTCACAACCTCCTCCAACTAAAAGGTTGGCAAGCCATTGTCTTGAAACTATGCCAAAAACTTCACTCCCTTGTCCTCAACTCCATCCCCCTCATTGGTCACCATCAGGCCAAACCAGACTATTCAAAATTTTTGCAAAACAGGAGCATTCAACTCCATATCCTATCCATCACCAAGACTGCTTACTTCCACAACACTGCCCACTTTTGACCCTAACTCAGCCTTTCCGCTGTTGAAGTCTTTATACGTGCCTTTATCACTTCGACACAACTACTCTCAACATTCACCCCCATCCTTTCTTTCCTGCACTGGCTCGCAATCCCCAAATCCTTGTCCTTATTTACAAATCTCCTTCCTATCTCTGCAATCTTCTTCAGCTTTATATCACCTCTTGAATACCCTGCTCCTCTAACTCTGACCTTCTATGCATCATCATCTCTCTTTGCCAGAGTTCTACTCTGCCTCCCTAAACATCCATGTCACTACTTCCACTTTTAAAAAACAGCTCAAACCCCATCACTTCTTATCATCCCTCTAATCGCTTTCTTTTTGGTTTGAGCCCATTTTCATTATGCCCATTTGTGAAGTGTCTTGGAAAGAATTTTTTACATTAAAGAGCCTTGGCTCAGTGGTACCACTCGTGCCTCCAAGTCAGATGGTTGCAGGGTCAAGTCCCACTCCAGAAACTTGAGCACATAATCTAAGCTCCCTCTAGTCCTGAGGGAGCGCTGGACTGTCAGAAGTGCCATCTTTCAGATGGGATGTTAAATCGAACCCCCCGTCTGCCCCCCTCAGGTGGACATAAAGACCCCATGGCACAATTGAAGAACTACAGGTAGCTCTCCTGGTGTCCTGCAGAGCATTCATCCCTCAACCATTACCACCAAAACAGATTACCACCAAAACAGATTACCTGGTTATTTATCTCATTGCTGTTTGTGGGATCTTGCAGTGTGCAAATCGGCTGCAGCTTCCTACATTACAACAGTGACTACACTTTAAAAGTACTTAATTGGCTGTGAACCGCACAGGATGCCTCATTAAGGTCGCAGTCGCACAATTGTAATGCTTTATTTTATTTCTGAAAAAAGTAGTGATTCCACGAGATTTATAGTTTTCAATTGCAGTTCCAGCTATTGTAATACAATTGTTAAATTGATTAGAATTTCAACTTAAAGATGCACTTTAAAAAGAAAAAGTGGCTTATGAGCACTTTCTCAGTAATAGATTGAGACAGATAACAGCATCATAACTAGTTGCAGAATCTGTAGAACAGATTCAAGCAATGCCATTCAAGGTCAGCAATACAATACACAACTAGGTTATTGCTAGAAGTACATGGCAGTTGTCTTTACAAATAGCATTTATTCAATAAGAAAGTTTAACAAATCAAACCAGTCATGTTACAGAATATGCCTGTTCAATAAGCATATTTTAAGCAGTGATTTTTAATACTTGCAGCTTGCAAACCATTAAACTGTTACAGTTCTGATGAAGGGTCTCCAACCTGAAACGTTAACTCTGTTTCTCTCTCCATGGATGCTGCCTGGCCTGCTGAGCTTTTCCAGCATTTTCTGTTGTTATTTCAGATTTCCAGCATCCGCAGTATTTTGCTAATACATTAATGGCCACTGTGGTTATCTTATGCAGCATAGCACCATCTGGTGCTTGCACAAAAAAAGTTTGGAGTTTACACAACACAGCAAATTTTGAGACATTTTAGATTATAAAGATTTGGGAAAGAACACAAGCATTGCATGAGTTATTGTTCAGAAAGTAGTGGACTCAAACAGTAATTCCAGACAAGCTAATTTTTAGTGAATATTTACCAATTATACATTATTTTCAAGGTAAACAGAGAAAGCAACAAACTAGGGAAAATGATGGGAGCAGCATGGGGCAAGGACAACGGAAAACGAAGAAAAGGGGACAAGGAAAAGAACAGAGAACTCTAGATCAGACGAATGGTTTTGCTATACCTCAAACCAAAACCCATTGCACACTACATTCCCTCCTATGCGCTCCAGTCTTTTGATTCTGGTTCCCTGTGCAATTCACTACACACCATTTTTAGTGACAGAGCCTCAGGGAATTATAGACCTATTGGTCGAACATCTGTTGTGGGGAGGTTTCTAGAATCTGTCATTACAACAAGTATTTACATAGCACCTTTAATGTATTAAAATGTCCCAAGGCACTGCACAGGAGTATTATAATCAAAAAATTTGACACTGAGCCACATAAGGAGAAATTAGGGCAGGTGGCCAAAAGCTTGGTCAAAGAGGTAGGTTTTAAGGGGCGTCTTAAAGGAGGAAAGAGAGGTAGCGAGGCAGAGAGGTTTAGGGAGGGAATTCCAGAGCTTAGGGCCTAGGCAACAGAAGGCATGGCCTTCTGTTATTAGGGACAGAGTGACTGAGCACTTGCACAAATATGAACTGATCAGAGAGCCAGCGTGGATTTGTAAAGGATAAGTCATATCTAACTACCCTAGCTGAATTTTTTGAGGCGACTGACATGGCTGATAAGCAAGTGTCTATAGATGTTATTCGTATGGACTTCCAGAAGGCATTCAATACGTTCTACACAAGAAATTGTTAACAAAATTGAAAGTGTGTGGAATTGGAGGCAACCTATTGACATGGGTAGGGAATTGGTTAGGACGCAAGAGACAGAGAGTAGCGATATTGGGTATGTACTAATTGGCGGGGTGTGACTGGTGGTGTCCCCCAGCTATCTGTACGGGGACCTCAGCTTTTCACTACTACATTTATCAACCACTTGGATGAAGGAAGAGAGTCGTATATCCAAATTTGCTGATGACATTAAGTTGGGTGGCACAGTAAATAGTATAGATAGGAGAAAGGTGCAAAGGGATATTGATAGATTAAATGAGTGGGAAAAAATGTGGCAGAGGGAGTTCAGTGTGGGAAAGTGTGAGGTCATCCATTTTGGACCTAGGAAAGATAGTTCAGAGTATTTTCTAAATGGCGAAAAGTTAGGAACTGTGGAGGAGCAGAGAGATTCAGGGATCTATATACAGAAATCTATGTACAGGAATCACTAAAAACTAGTAGACAGGTATAAAAAAATCAAAAAAGGCTAATGGAATGCTAGCCTTTATCTCAAGGGGTCTGGAATACAAGAGGTAGACGTTATGTTACAGTGAGGTAAAGCTCCGGTTAGACCCCATTTAAAGAACTTCATTCAGTTCTGGGCACTGCACAGCAGGAAGGATATACTGGCCTTGGAGTGGGTGCTGCACAGATTCACCAAATTTCTAATGGAGCTCAAAGGGTTAACTTATGATGACAAGTTGCATAGACTAGGCTTGTATTTCCTCAAGTATTGAAGATTAAGGGGTGATATAATGGAGGTATTTAAGATGATTAATGGATTTGATAGAGTGGACAAAGAGAAACCATTTCCTCTGATGTGGGAGCCCAGAACAAGAGGGCAAGATTTTAAAATTAGAGCTAGGCTGTTCAGGGGTGAAGTCAGGAAGTACTGCTTCACGCAAAGGGTGGAAGAAGTCTGGATCTCTCCCCCGAAAAGCTGTTGCGGCTAGATGAATTGAAAAGTTCAAACTGAGATTAATACATTTTTGTTAAGCAAGGGTATTAAGGGATATGGAACCAAGGCGAGTAAATGGAGTTAAGATACAGATCAGCCATGATCTAACTGAATTGCAGAAAAGGCTTGCGGGGTTGCATGGCCTACTCCTATTCCTAATCAGACAAAATTGAATGCTGAGCCAAAGATGATATTAGGAGGGGGTGACGAAAGCTAGGTCAAAGGAGGTTGATTCCAAGAAAATTCTTCTAAATAATATTATGCAGACATACTGGGCCTGAGAGGATACTTACAATGTGTAAATTGGGTAGGCTGAGGGCAGAATTTGGGACAGGACACAGTTACACTGGGTCTCCATCCCATTTTTTGGCTGACGAAAAATTCTGATACAGGTGAAGGTTAGCGCTTCTTTAGGCCATTGCGGTCCAACTCATGCTGACATCATAAGAGGCAGAACTGGCAGGATGATGTCAACCACAACAAATCCCACCTCATTTGCACTCCATGCAAAGTAGATCTGCAAGAGTCAGGTGTACTTGCATGCCAAAAGTGACATGCTGGCAGAATTGGCACATACAATGCAGATTCCCTAACTGCAATCGATTGCAGAGGAAAGTGGATGTTGAAAAATAGTCACTTTAAAAAAAAAACTTAGATCTTCAAACAGAACAGCCTACTCTTCCTTCTCACCACCCCCCCCCCCCCCGACCCCCGAAGTGTCAAGTGCCACTCCAAAATCCCTGCGGAGAAGACGTCCAGGGAGAAGTGTGACGCAGTGGGTGACATTTATGCAAATAACCCCATTCCTAGGATTTGGAACAAGGTCAGCACTGGGTCATACTGGTGAGCAGAAGTTCCACCCTGCCACACTTCTGCTGTTAGATTCCTCCTGAAATTTTGGGCCTCCAGGAATTTCAGGCCCAATAAAAAAAGTACTACCTTTATTTTCAATTAAATAATACAAAGCACGGAAATCTGGTAAATACTAAAAAGTATTCACATAACTCACATTTACATACTGAAAATCCATAATGGGTCAATTATGCTTTATACGGGCAATTTCAGAATGAATGTAAAGGCCTCTAATACTTCTGAACAGCATATCCAGTGTGAATCTTTGTTGACCCTCAAACAGGGTGTCCAGGACATGATTCAAACAACAACTTTGCAAAAGACTTCCTTGTTCAACTCCAAGGCTGCTATTTAACTCCAAAGGTGTTGAATCCAACAAAGTCTATTGCATTTTAAATGCATTCCCATCCAACAATATCTCAAGTCTCACAATTCACACAAAATACCACAACCAAATACTAAATGCATAATCTCAATGGACCTTGGGCATGCATCAAGGCAGCATTTGACCGAGCGTGGCATCAAGGAGCCCTACTAAAACTGAAGTCAATGGGAATCGGGGGGAAATACTCTCCATTGGCTGAAGTCATAGTTAGTACAAAGGAAGATGGTTGTGGTTGTTGGAGGTCAATCACTCAGGACATCGCTGCAGGAGTTCCTCAGGGCAATGTCCTAGGCCCAACCATCTTCAGCTGCTTCATCAATGACCTTCCCTCCAACATAAAGGTCAGAAATGGGGATGTTTGCCGATGACTGCACAGTGTTCAGTGCCATTCGCAACTCCTCAGATAATGAAGCAGTCCATGCCCACATGCAAGACCTGGACGACATTCAGGCTTGGGCTGATAAGTGGCAGGTAACATTCACGCCACAGAAGTGCCAGGCAATGACTATCTCCAACGAGAGTCTAACCACCACCCCTTGACAGTCAACGGCATTACCAATGCCAAATCCCCCACCATCAACATCCTGGGGGTCACCATTGACCAGAAACTTAACAGACCAGCCACATAAATACTGTGGCAACAAGAGCAGGTCAGAGGCTAGGTATTCTGCGGTGAGTGTCTCACCTCCTGACTCCCCAAAGCCTTTCCACCATCTAGAAGGCACAAGTAAGGAGTGTGATGGAACACACTCCACTTGCCTGGATGAGTGCAGCTCCAACTCAAGAAGCTCGATACCATCCAGGACAAAGCAGCCCGCTTGATTGGCACCCCATCCACCACCTTAAACATTCACTCCCTCCACCACCTGCGTTCTGTGGCTGCAGTGTGCACCATCTACAAGATGCACTGCAGCAACTCGCCAAGGCTTCTACGGCAGCACCTCCCAAACCCACAACCTCTTACCGCCTAGAAGGACAAGGGCAGCAGGCGCATAGGAACACCACCACCTCCAAGTTACACACCATCTTGACTTAGAAGTATATTGCCATTCCTTCATCGTCGCTGGGTCAAAATCCTGGAATTCCCTCCCTAACAGCACTGTGGGAGTACCATCAACACACAGACTACAGCGGTTCAAGACGGTGGTTCACCACCACCTTCTCGAGGGCAATTAGGGATGGGCAATTAGGCCTTGCCAGCTACGCCCACAAAAACCAAAATTATGCAAATTCCAGTAGATGTCATCCACTTCACAACTTGGTGTCAACCATACACAAATCGTTTATTTCATAGCAGGGAACGCTACTGTTAAGGAAACAAGCCGATGTGATCACACTAGACAGTCTAATTAAAAAATTAAACCAGCCATTTAGGTTTGTGAAATTGTGACATTGTTTCAGCAATTAAATTATTTTGGGGATAACCGATTGTGTCTTAATGCCTTCATACTGCATTAAATAGTATTTATTCAGCATATAAACTGATTATTTTTAAGTTATATATGTTAAAAAAGGTACAATCGGTTTGGTTAATCGGTCATTTCAGATAAATAGCGTTCAGGTAAACAGTTTGGCTGTAACGCGGTAAATCACTCAATGAGGAAAAAACTAACATTTGATTCATATTAAATAGATTTCATTTCTGTAATTTAGTTTACGGGAGGATAAACAAACCTGCATTCTACTTAACTGCTATTTGTTAAAATATTCTGAAGACCATATTTAACAATCTTTCAATATAATACATCTCTTGAGGATTCCACTCAATGCAAGAACACAAAAAAATCGAGAACTTAATTGGAAAATGGTCCGTCTTGTTCCACTCCCCTCATTCTAATCCAGCATAAGAAACAAAACGTGAACAATTGTATTCTATCAAATCTATTTTTTTTATCGTAAACGTCAGATCATGGCTAATCTAACCTTGCAATAAACCAGACAGCTAAAAACTGCAACGATTTCGGTTGAACCGCAGCTATTGGCTAACTATTGCCAATTTTATTTTTTGGCCGGCTTCTCTGATCAGTTTCACAACGATGTTATGCAGTACGCCCAGTTATGATGTGGCAAATTATATGTACAAGAACATAGGGATGACAATCAACAGATTAAAGTTTACAAAAATACTTTATCTCTAATTCGCGCGTTACACCTGGTGTACTCTGCAAATTTCACTTTGAGTTTAGCAGCTCTGCAAGCAACTTTTCTTGCTGGATGTGAACATGCGTAAAGTTTACTTTAAGTTTTTTTTTGCAAAACACCTAATCATAACATTGTTATTATTCTTAAGCACGTTATCCCAAAAAGGACGACATAGAAAGTTTTGTTTTTACATCATATGCGAATAGCTGCTGACTTCGCAGCCCCACTGTAACCTGCTACAGACAGCTGGCAGCAAGAGCAGCTTTCACTAGTGATAAAATAAAGAGAAGACAGTCCAATCGTCTGGTCAAGGAGCCCTGATCACGGTGATTTCTTTAAGTGACAAGCCGCCGGCTGCGCACTCACCTCCGAGCTCGCTTGGCCATCATTCACAAGGACCGTTTCTCTCCGGTACAAACACTCGCTCACACGGGGGCTCCGGGGTGGTTAGTGTCCGATAATTAATACATCGGGGGGGTCCGGCCGACTAAGGGTCGCTGCTGGCTGACTCAATGCCAGCAGTGGAGTCACCATATCCCCACCCTCCGTGTGTCTCGACTCCTGTCCGCCGGTCCTTCAGCCGCTGTCAGACTCCGGCTCCGTTTTCTATATCCCGCCAAATCTCGCGCCCAGCCTCCCTCTCAACTATTCCCCGACAACATTTGAATGTGCGCACGCGTCCTGACCGTTCATAGGCCGAGAATCAGCAAAGTGCGGGGCGGGGCGGGG
This sequence comes from Somniosus microcephalus, assembly GCF_052327205.1. Lineage (NCBI taxonomy): Eukaryota > Metazoa > Chordata > Chondrichthyes > Squaliformes > Somniosidae > Somniosus > Somniosus microcephalus. Next base: position 150,406,899 of record NC_140993.1, read on the forward strand.
CGGCTGGTGCGCGAGCGCGTACGTCATATTGCGCGGGGTTCCGCCGCAGTGCACTGTGGGCGTTGTAGTTCGCGTTTGGCGTTCGTTCTGAGCGCCTTGAACTGGTTTCCCTTCGCGGCATGAGATGAATAGCGACAGCGCCATCTGGTGTGCTGCTCGCACAATGCATGGAGTTAGAAACCGGGCACAGGTCTGGCAGCCCCATGATTGGCTCTGCGCGGTGTGAAGTTATGTGTCTGCTCCAGTCGATCTCCCCTGCTGTTGCGCACAGTAAATTCTAGAATGTTGTGTATGTACCTTTAAGGGAATAACTGGTCTTAGACTGCAGTACCGGCAGTGACCACCCCTGTATAAAAGGCCCTAGCAGGCTTCTGTATTTCAGTCTGACGTTGCCTCCTGTTCAGTAAAGTACCTGTTAAACTGTTCTCCCGAAGTCCGTGTATTATTGAGGTGCGGACTTTACAGTGGCGACGAGTAAGTTCGAACTCACCTGCAGTGTGGCATCATCTCACGGGGATCTCGCCCTGAGAGGAGGGTTCTGGAAGGTCGTAGTCTGAGCAGCGGGCGTCGACCGAGGGCAACCGCCCAAAGAATTCATCGGTGTTCGGAAAAGTGCGGGAGAGACTGTGGAGAGCTGTGCTTGGCTCCCCAGTTAATGTGTTCCAGCAAATCGTGCTGGTAGCAGGTAGCGTGCTGATCCTTCCGGACTGCGGCGGGCTCAAGCTCGATCGAGCGGCTCTACAAAACGGGCCGCGCAGCGTCAGCGGGAAAAGAAAACGAGAGAGAGAGGGTGGAGCGCACAGGGCGCTGTCGGTGCTCAAGAACAGGGCAGCGGAGAGAAAATAAACGGGGGGAAGGAAAACGAGACGCGCCAAAGCTGCGGGTCGCCGCCATTACCCCGTAGAACGCTAGGAGCAGCGTGGCAGCAAGGGGAAGAAGCAAAAGCGCGGGAGGCGCCATTTTATCCCATTGGGGAAGGAGCAAAAGCGCGGGAGGCGCCATTTTATTCCATTGAGGAAGAAGCAAAAGCGCGGGAGGCGCCATTTTAAATCACCCAAGATGCCGAAAAGTGGCAGTATCACTGCTTTCGACAACGAGGTAGAAGACTGGACCACGTATGTGGAAAGAATTGAAGTGTACTGCAAGGCAAATGAGGTGGCCGATGGAAAGAGGGCGTCGGTATTATTAAATCTGATGGGTGCGAGTACATATGGCCTATTGCGGAATTTAATTACCCCAGCTAAACCAATGGAGAAAAGTTTTGAGGAGATTGTTCATATCTTACAGGAACACCTAAGCCTTACACCACTGCTGATAGCAGAAAGATTCAAGTTCCATAAAAGAAACCAGCACAAAGATGAGAGCAATGCTGACTATCTTACGGAATTACGCAAGTTATCGAAGCACTGCCAGTTCGGAGCAGGACTGGCAGACACCTTACGGGATAAGTTTGTCTGCGGGCTCCAGAGTGAAGGAAACCAGAAACGACTACTTTCAAAAAAAGGACCTGACGCTAGAACAGGCTTTCAGCGTGGCAGTATCCTACGAAGCTGCAGCACGGGGAGCTGCGGAAATACAACAGAAACCACAAGAATACAGCGCTAATGAAATGGCGTATGGAGCAGAAAAGTGCTATCGCTGCGGCAGAACAACCCATGAGCAGAAGGACTGCTGGTTTAGAGACAAAATATGCAGGCAGTGCGGAAAAATGGGACATATAGCAAGAGTCTGCAGGTCGGGAAAGAAAACCAACACGACAAGAACTACTAAGGAACAGTACAGGAAAGTAAAGAAACTGACTGACAGTAGTTCAGAAGATCAGGAGAGTGATAAGGACTCCGGGAGCAGGAGACTAAATTGTTTAAAGTTACACAACGTGATCGCAAAGGAAGATCACCGAACCATTTGGGTCACCCTCATGATAGCAGGGTCCCCAGTAAAGATGGAATCGGACACAGGATCAGCCCTAACTGTCATGAATCGACGAGACTATGAGCGGCTATTCTCACACATACCCTTAAAGGACACGTCCATTGTATTGAAGACATACACGGGGCAAAAGGTCTACCCCAGAGGAAAAATAAGGGTGCCAGTTGAATATAATGGAAAGGAAACATAGAAACTATACATGTATATAAACTACGAGATGGAGGACCACCATTATTGGGACGTGAATGGATCCGAAAAATACAATTGGATTGGCATTCCATTCTGGCACTAACTGTGACCGACAAAAAGGATGACGACGTCGCACCTGGACGTCTGTCACAAATTCTATCTGACGCGGAAGAGGTGTTCCAACAAGGACTTGGGACTCTAAAAGGAGTAAAGGCAACCATAAAGATTGAGGATAACGCAACCCCAACATTTTTCAACACCAGACCGGTGCCATACGCAATCCGCCCAGCCGTTGAAGCTGAACTGGAGAATCTGGAGCGTTCGGGGGTGCTGTCTAAGGTGGACTGGAGCGAGTGGGCCACACCCATTGTTCCTGTAATGAAGAAAGCATTGAGCAGCACGCCTGGGGAGCCAAGGAAGGTTCGCATCTGTGGGGACTTCAAGGTGACTGTGAACCCAGTCCTGCACACAGTACAGTATCCACTTCCGCGGATAGAAAATATTTTCGCCTCACTATCTGGAGGGAAACGTTTTACAAAAATTGATCTGGCTCAAGCATATCTACAAATGGAGGTGGAAGAAGCATCTAGGAAATACCTCACGATAAACACTCACAAAGGCCTTTACCAGTACAATCGACTGGTATTCGGGGTAGCATCGGCCCCGGCTATTTGGCAGAGGGCAATGGAACAAGTCCTGCAAGGGATCCCGGGGACCCAGTGTTATTTGGACGACATCCTGGTTACAGGTGAAAATGACAATGAACACCTTGCCAACTTGGAACAGGTGCTCATGAGATTGCAGGAATATGGGCTACGAGCCAACCGCCCCAAATGCGAGTTCTTCAGGAGACAAATCTCGTATTGTGGCCACATGATTGATGAGGAAGGGTTGCATAAGTCGCTGGACAAGATTGAGGCTGTAGTCAAGGCTCCAGCACCGGAAAATGTGTCGCAACTGAGGTCGTTCCTCGGGTTGGTGAACTACTACCATAAGTTCTTGCCGAACTTATCTACAATTCTGCACCCACTGAATGCCCTGCTTCAAACTGGTGTAACATGGAAATGGAGTGATGAGTGTAAGCGTGCCTTTCAGGAATGTAAATGCCTAATCACTTCAAAAGAAGTATTGGCCCACTACAACCCAAAACTACCGATTTGGTTGGCATGTGATGCGTCACCTTACGACATTGGAGCGGTGCTGTCACACAAATTCCGTGACGGTTCAGAAAGGCCAATAGCCTTTGCATCGCGCTCGCTAAACTCAGCCGAGCGTAACTACGCCCAGATTGACAGGGAGGCCCTCAGCCTGGTGTGGGGGGTGAAGAAGTTCAATCACTATCTGCACGGGCAGAAATTCACCCTACTGACTGATCATCAACCCCTGGTCTCAATTTTTAACCCAAAGAAGGGCGTTCCAGTGATAACGGCGCACCGGCTGCAAAGATGGTCACTTTTTCTAGGGGCACATCAGTACGACATAGAGTACAAAGGTATGAAACAGCATGGAAACGTTGATGGGCTGTCGCGCCTACCGTTGCCTACGGCAGAAGAAGCACCTGCAGTGGACCCTGTGGAGATATTCCATGCGACCACAGTCGAATGTTTGCCTGTTACAAACGTAAGTTTTGAGAAGGAAACCCAAAATGACCCGACACTCTCTCGGGTCTATGATTTGACGGTGAAGGGATGGCCAGCATATGGCGACTCACTGTTGCCAGCATTCTCACCAAGGAGAGAACAGCTGTCAGTGTGCCGGGGAACCTTGATGTGTGGATCCCGAGTGGTAATTCCACCCAAGTTGAGAGATAGAGTGCTCAATGAGCTTCACGAGGGTCATCTGGGAGGGGTAAAAATGAAGAGCCTAGCCAGGGCGTTTGTGTGGGGGCCGGGAATCGATAAAGAAATCGAGGATATGACCAAGAGATGCACAGGATGCCAGAAGGTCCAAAACGCTCCACCACAGGCCCCGCTACATCCATGGGAGTGGCCCTCATCTCCATGGCAATGGGTACACATTGATTTTGCTGGTCCATTTATGGACTCAATGTTTCTAATCGCTGTGGACGCCCATTCGAAATGGCCAGAGGTCATTAAAATGTCCTCCACCACCACGGAGAAAACTATTGCAGTCCTATGGACCATCTTCGCCAGGAATGGCTTGCCAGAACAGATTTGCTCCGACAATGGCCCACAGTTTGTGTCTGAGGATTTCCGGAGGTTCCTGAAGAATAATGGGGTGAAACATTACACATCTGCCCCATATGACCCAGCCACAAATGGATTGGCTGAGAGGTTTGTTCAGACATTTAAAAAGGCCATAAAGGCAATGTATAATGACGACATACCACTACAACACAAGGTGGATAATTTCTTGTTTGCTTACCGGAATGCGACACATGCAGTAACCAACCAAACTCCAGCCGTACTGTTTTTCAACCGAAGACTAAGATGTCGCTTGGATTTGCTCAAACCAAACATAAGACGAGATGTTGAGGATAAGCAGTTCCAGCACATAAATGAGAAGCCAACCAGGAGCTTCAAGATAGGGCAACCAGTCTTGGCCCGCGACTACCGAACAGAAAAATGGCAGCCTGGAACGATATGCACACAGCAGGGACCACTAATGTACACAGTGGACGTTGGAGAGAGCATCGTGAGACGCCATGCTGACCAGATTCTAGAGTCACAGGAACAAGCCAAACCTATACCACAAGCAGGTGCACCTGGTAATGAGCCCAAAGTACAGATTGCGCCTACCTCAGAAGCAGGGGTATTGGAAGCTGATGAACCAACCAATGACAATGAGCCAGAATTGACTCCACCGCAAGAACAGGATACTCGAGAAAGGCGCTATCCAGTCAGGATCAGGAAGCCTCCTCAAAGACTGAACTTATAAATGACTATTTCAGTTGATGTATAAAGTACCGAGAAAATTGTAATTGTAATTAGTTATTATTTGGTTGTTAAATGAATGTTATGTACTGTTTATCTAAAAGGGGAGGAATTGTTGTGTATGTACCTTTAAGGGAATAACTGGTCTTAGACTGCAGTACCGGCAGTGACCACCCCTGTATAAAAGGCCCTAGCAGGCTTCTGTATTTCAGTCTGACGTTGCCTCCTGTTCAGTAAAGTACCTGTTAAACTGTTCTCCCGAAGTCCGTGTATTATTGAGGTGGTGACTTTACATAGAATATGGTCCCTCTCTTGCTGATCCCTATGCCTCTGCTATCTTTGTGTTGCTGTTTCTTTCTCTTCTGTTTTTCTTTCTTTCCCTTTCCTTCCAGGTGGGAGATGATGGGTGCTGTGGTGTGGCGGGAAAAGAATTGAGCAACGGCTGCTGTAGGCTGCTTTTGCGGTGAAATTTGTGGAGAAAATAACTTTTCGCAGCGCCCTTCTCATCCTCCTCTAATCATGTTATGCTTCCCCCACCCCTCACTCCCATTATGTTCCCTTCTCCTTCTCCTTTTCATTATCTATCCCTCTTCCAACCATTTCCTCAATCCCATCACTACTCCTGAATAGTCTCTTTTGAACTAGCTACTCAGCACCTGCTTTCTCCCTTTTTCATTTCCATCCCTCCCTCTGAGGGCAGATGGCGAATTTGCAAGGAGGTGTTTTGAGGAGAGGGGTGATAATTGTGGTTTTGAAATGGATAGGGCCATTACCTGATGAGGGAACTATTTAAAATGTCAGCTACAATGGGGACCAGAAAGGGAAGTTTAATGGTTAGCTTAGTGGTAATGGGGTCAAGAGAGCTGGAGGTGCAGCAAATGGACACGATGAGCTTGGAGAGGGCATGAAGGGGAGATAGGACAGAAACTAGAGAAGGCACAGGTTCAGTGCGAGGGCAGGGAGAGCCTGGAGGGGAGGGAGGTTTGGCTTGGGCAAAAAGGGGGGAGGCAGCTGAACAGATGGTCTCCATCTTAGTGACAAAAAAGTCGATGTTTGTTGTTGGAGGTGAGGATGGAGGAGGCAGGAGAGAGGGGTTTCAGGAAATGATTAGTACAGGTACACTATCCCTTATCCGAAAGCCTTGGGACCAGCTGAGTTTCGGTTTTCGGAATTTTTCGGATTTCAGAAGGTATTATTATAAGACTGGGAAATTTGTATTTAATATAAATTTTGAAAGTTCAGGCTACCTCTTGCGACTGTTCCGTGTCTCATTCCCCTTCCTGCTTCTCTGGAAAGCTGGATATCGGCTGACTCCTACTAAGCTGGCCCGCAAATCAGGTCAGGTGGGGAGGGAGAAAAGAATATCGGACGGGCTGCGGTTCAGGTCGGGGTCGGGGGGGTCCGGGGGAGGTCGGGGTCGGGGGGGTCAGGGTCAGGGAGGGGTCCGGGGGGGGGTCAGGGGGGGAAAAGAATATCGGACGGGCCGCGGTTCGGGTCGGGTCGGGTCGGGAGAAAAGAATATCGGACGGGTCGGGGGTCGGGTCGGGTCGGGTGTGGGGGGGGAGAAAAGAATATCGGACGGGCCGCGGGTCGGGTCGGGGGAGAAAAGAATATCGGACGGGCCGCTGCAGCTGTCGGACCGGCCGCTGTATTGTTGGGTTCACTCTCCCGGTACCTCCTTCACACTGCCCGGCTCGGCCTGCAATCTCCTACCCAGGAGGGAACTCTGTGACCCTCTGCCCTGCTCAGCGTAAGTCGTGTGCCACTCTGGTCATGTCGTGCGCACGACTTACGCTGAACGAAAAAACTTTTGGTTTTTAGGGGTTTTCGGTTTTCGGATAAAGGATAGTCTACCTGTAGTAGAGAAAATAAGTTGTGGGTTAGCTTTGCACTGCAGGATGATTTTGGAGTAGTGTGCAGTTTTGGACGAGGGTGAGGCCCAATAGCGCTTAATGTGCTCTTTCCACATCTGGTGATGGATATAAACCAGTTATGCGGCAGATACATTCAAGTCTACACCTCTGACTTGAGAGAGCAAAGATTGAGGCCAAAGCAGGTGGAATGACCGGGATGGGAGTGAGTAAAGGTTTTGTTAGGAACAAAGGTGGAGGAGAATGAGTGTTTGAGCAGATCGGCAGCTGCAGAAGTATCATGGCAAATGGAGGGTCAATGGCTAGGCAGTGTTAGTTAGCTGTGGCTTGGTGGTAGCACTCTTGTTTATGCGTCAGAAGGCTGTGGGTTCAAGCCCTATTCCTCTATCTCAACACATCAACTTTTCACCATCATGGGTTGTTAATAAAATAACAATCATTCAAAATGCTTTTTCAAAATTTTTCTCAGTAACTGACATTTTTAATGTGGAAAATAAGGTATCAAATATTTTTTTACAGTAACATAAAATTTACCCATTAAATTGCCCTTTGTGACTTCACTAAAGTTTTTACTGTGTCAAAACATTGGGCTTCAACTGGATTATTTCTACCTCCCAACAATTGGAGAGAGCATTCTATGCATTCTGAATTAGTGCCGTATACAGAATTGTACACCATCCCCCCTGCTATGCTGTAAATTCCTAATTGCACCAGATGGTTCCCCCCCCCCACCTCCACCCACCCTGCCAAAGCTTCCAACTCCCCTCCCCAGACTAGCTGCACCCCAGGACCACATGAGCCAGAACTTCCCCCGCACTCCCAGAATCCAGGACTCTATCTCATTGCTTATAAACCCCTAGACTTAATTCCAGTTCTCCCTGAGCCCAGGGCCATCCCAGTGTTCACAGACCTGGGACCTCTCTCACTGATACACCCAGGATCCCTTGCCTAGTGATCCCAAATCCTGGAACCCCCCTTTGTAGCGTTAGTGGAACCCTGCCCCCCTTCCTATGTACTACCAGACTCTAGAGCCCACCTCATAGTACTCCTAGACACTGAGATCCTACACCAGTACTGTCGAACTCTGGGCTCCCTCTCAGTGCTCCCGGATCCGAGGACTGCCCAGAATGCTGCTAATTTAGGTGTCAGCCTGGGCTCAATGGCAACACTCTCACCTGATTCAGAAAGTCAAGGGCTCAAGCCCTATTCCAGGGACTTGAGCACATAATCTAGGTTGACACTTCAGTGCAGTACTGAGGGAGTGCTACACTGTCAGAAATGCTGTCTTTCAGATAACCACCTCTCCCTGACGTTCAATGGCATTACCATCATCGAATTCTCCACCATTAAGATCCTGGGGGTCACCATTGACCAGGAACCTAACTGGGCCAGCCACATAAATACTGTGGCTACAAGAGCAGGTCAGAGGCTGGGAATTCTGCGGCAAGTGACTCACCTCCTGACTCCCCAAAGCCTACTGTTGCGTTTGCAAGGATAACTCAATGACAGCATGTAGTAATCAACTCGTGTCATTTTAATGCTCGATCCAACTAACCCCTACAGGTCAAGGCAATCGAGTACCTATCACCAATGTCAGACATAATATAACGATAACAACACTATCAAACTTCATGTGCTAGAGTAACTCTAATGCAGCACTGTAACCCAGTGTGCAGACATAACATTTCCTCCCCCCTCACAGAATTTCAAGCATGAAATGTAGTGACAAAGTCCTGTAGGTGGCCAGGGCGAGAACGTGTACGAACAGGCCGAGGTGGGGACTGGCGAAGAGCAGGCCGAGGTGGGGACTGGTGAGGAGCAAGCCGAGGTGGGGACTGGTGAGGTTGTGGCTGAGGCACAATATCTGCTTGAGGGTTGGCTGGCTGAGCCACATGTGCATCCCGCCACTCTGGGGGTAAGGCTTGAAGGTTAGATCCGTGTAATGTTTCATCAGGGGGTGCTGGCACCTTCCGAAGGCGGCTGGCATGCCGCCGAGAGCCGTCAGTGAGGCAGAAAGTGGCTGGTCCAAGTTGGCGGCTGATTTGGAGAGGGGAGGACCAGAATGAGGCCATCTTATTGTTGCGGTGAGGCCTGCGGACTCTGACCCAATCGGAGACTGAGATGTTGGGCGCCTTGGCCCTCTTCGACTGGTTGAAGCGGAGTTTCATCTTCTCCTGCTGTCTGGCGACTGTGGCTTGAGCCGGTGGAGCAGGGCTCTGAGCTAGCGAGGGGCGGAGCCTGCCAAGGGGCAGCATGAGCTCACGGCCTAGCATGAGGGATGCGGGTGAGACCCCTGTAGTGGAATGCTGGGAGGCTCTGTAGTGCAGCAGTGTGTGGAGGAGGACCTTGTCAAATGCACACCCCTGGGATAGGTGTGCTCTGAGGCCATTTTTCAGTGTCTGGTTAAAACGCTCCACCCCCCCATTTGACTCAGGGTGGTAGTACGCTGTGCATATGTGATGGATGCCCTTGCTCTCAAGGTCGGAGGAGAGTTCCAAAGAGACCATTTGGGGGCCATTGTCTGTGGTGATGGGCTTTGGATGTCCCCAGCGGGAGAAGAGGGACTCAAGGATATCGATGATGACCCGAGAGGTGACGGAGCCCATGGCAGTGACCTCTGGCCATTTTGAGTGCAGGTCATAGGTCACCACTAGGAACCGTTGGTGGTGGGGGACACCATGGATCTCCCCGCAGACGTCCAGCTGCAGATGCTCCCAGGGCTGAGAGGGCCAGGCAAGGGGTTGCAGGGGTGGAGGAGCTTGGTGGCCAGTCTTGCCACTTACAAGGCAGGTTGCACAGTCCTTGACCAGGGCCTCGATTTCCCTGTCGATACCCGGCCACCACACTAGGTCTCGGCATCGTTGTTTGAGCTTCACTATGCCCAAGTGGCCCTCGTGCGCCATGGATAAAACACGCGCACGAAGGGCACTTGGGACCACAGTGCAGAGCCCACGTGCAACACAGGAGTCATTCCAGCAGGAGAGCTCCTCTTTAACTGTGGAGTAGGCAGACAGTTCCTCAGGCACCTTGCGAGGCCAGCCATCTCTGATGAAGGTGCACAGCTGGGAGAGGGCCGGATCCTGTTCAGAGGCCTCTTTGAGCTCCTGGAGAGAGACTGTGGTTTGGAGAGGCGTGTACAGCATCTATATGATATCCTGTTCCACATGTTCAAAACCGACAAGTGGGGCTGGGGCAGAGACAGTGCGGGAGAGCAGATCTGCAACAACATTGTCACATCCTGGCGTGAACTGGAGACTGAAATTGTATTGGCGGAGGCGGTCAGACCAGCGGTGTAGACGCAGTGGTCTGTGGCCCGTGCCAGATGTCGACAGCAGGGCAGTGAGAGCCTGATGGTCGGTTCGCAGGGTGAAGGCACGGCCATACGTGTACAGGTGCCACTGCTCACATGCCCAGACGCACGCCAGCGCCTTACGCTCGCTTACTGAGTACTTCTGTTCAGTGGGGCTAAGGGCTCGGGAGGCAAAGGCGATTGGTTTCTCCACTCCATTCTGTATCTGTGATAACACCGCCCCCACAGCTGCAGTGGACGCGTCGCAGGTGACGAGGGTGGGGCTGGCAACGTCAAAGTGAGCCAACACTGGAGGCGATGTGAGCTGCAATTTGAGGAGACGTACAGCTTCCGTACAGGCTTGTGACCACACCCAGGGCTCATCCTTTTGCAGGAGCTGGCGCAGTGGGGCTGTGGTGGCTGAGTACTGGGGCAAAATCTTCAGGTAGTACCCAGTCATGCCAAGGAAGGAGGCAACCTGTGCTGCAGAGCTGGGTTCTGGGATGCTGTGAATGGCATCCACGTTTGACTGGAGTGGGGATATACCGTCAGCCGACAACCGAAACCCCACAAACTCGATCTCTGAAACAGCAAAGGCACACTTTTCGCCATTCAGTGTGAGCTTGTGTTTTGCTAGAGCCGTGAAAACTCTGTGAAGGCATTCGTCGTGAGTGGAGGTCGAGGGCCCATGCACGACGATGTCATCCAGGTAGATGGCCACCCCAGGAATGTCCGCGAGCACAGAGGACATCACCTTTTGGAAGCAGCTGGGTGCAGAGCTAAGTCCAAATGGCATCCTGGTGTACTGAAAGACGCCAGCATGTGTCACAAAAGCAGTGAGGTCCCTGCTGCTGGGGTGGAGGGGAACCTGTAAATAGCCCTGTCGAAGGTCCAGTTTCGAGAACAGGATGGAGCCATAGAACTGCGCTGAGTTCCTCTGACATGGGCAGTGGATATTTGTCAGGGATTACGGCCTTATTCACTGCTCGAAGATCGACACAGACGCATAGACTACCTGACTTTTTCTTTGCGACCACCAGGTTGGAGACCCATGGGGAGGCATCAACTGGTTCGATGATGCCAGCTTCCAGTAACTGCTTTAGTTCAGCTGTGACCCCGTCACGGAGAGCAAGTGGGATGCGGCGCAGTGGCTGAATGACAGGGGTAACGGTGGAGTCAACCATGGGCTGGTGGGTGAAGGCAGTCAGGCAGCCCAGACCCTCGAAGAGTGCTGGCCATGTTTGGCGCCACGGTGAGGCGACGTGCAGAATTGCAGACCCGCAGAGAGAAAAACCCAGGTCAGTGAAAAGATCCAGTCCCATCAGGTTAGCTCCTTGGCGTGCCACATGAAAACAAAAATCTGGCAAAACTTTTGTTCCATAGCGTACAGTGAGGTTGACTGAGCCCACTAGTTCAATTTTCGAATTACCATACCCGCAGAGTGCAGTGGAGGGCGCAGAAAGTGGCAGGGAGCTGAAAAAATGTTTGAATGTGTCCACATTCAGCAGTGAGACACTGATACCAGTATCCAACAACAGAGGAATGCACACATCATTCAGGTTAATTGTGCATGGCTTGAAAGCTACTACTGGCCCAGAGCTCACATTGTTGTTTATAGTGCTTGAGGACTGAGAGTGTTCATTTGTAGCAACAGGGGCAGAGCAGCAGACATTTGCAAAGTGATTTTGTTTTCCACAATTGCGACAGGCTTGGCCGCGCGCGGGGCAATTCTGCGTTCTGGTAGCATGTGAACGAGATCCACAGTTTCCACATTGTTGCCGCGGTAGCGCGCGTTGTTGCAGTCGTGCAAGCATTACAGCGTCAGAGCTGTCGGGGCCGAGGGCGCTGTCACTGGGTGTGTGTGGCTGAGCCGTGTGTGAGAGTTCAGAGTGGAAGGGGGCGCTGGAGAGGTCGCTCACTGGATGTCTTGCTAGTTTCGCTGCACATTCGGCTGCAGACTCCACTTGAAAGGCAATGTTAACTGCCTGTGACAACAACAGATTGTCGGCCTCGAGTAACAGTCTTTCACGCACTCTCACGTTGTTGGTGCGCTCTATTAGTTGATCACGCACCATCTAGTCTTGTAATGCACCGAACTTGCACGAGCTCGCTAAACCCCTCAAATTAGCCACGTACTGATGCACAGACTCGTCGGGGAGTTGGTGACGCTGTCTAAAAATGAATCGCCGGAGGAGGGCACTTTGTGGGGCAGAGAGTGTGTGCTTAACAGAGCCACAGCCACATCATATGTTTGTATTGAGTCTGCTGTCCATAATGTCCCAAGAACACGCTGGCCCTCCGCTCCCAAGCAATGGGATAACAGTGCCTTTTTCCATGCTGCACTCACATTTTCTAGTCCGAGAGCGATGAGGTAGGTTTCAAAGGACTGTAACCAGCGAACCCATGGGATCGGGGGCTCACCGGGTAGTGCAAGGAAGGGAGGAGGTGGTGGAAGAGAGATTTCAGCCATCCTCGTCGCCAAATGTTGCGTTTGCAAGGATAACTCAATGACAGCATGTAGAAATCAACTCGTGTCGTTTTAATGCTCGATCCAACTAACCCCTACAGGCCAAGGCAATCGAGTACCTATCACCAATGTCAGACATAATATAACGATAACAGCACTATCAAACTTCATGTGCTAGAGTAACTAATGCAGCACTGTAACCCAGTGTGCAGACATAACACCTGCATCTACAAGGCACAAGTCAGGAGTATGATGGAATACTTTCCATTTGCCTGGATGAGTGCAGCTCCAACAACACTCAAGAAGCTCGACACCATCCAGGACAAAGCAGCCCGCCTGATTGGCACCCCATCCACTACCTACACAACCGGCACACCGTGGCTGCAGGATGTACCATCAATAAGATGCACTGCAGCAACTCGCCAAGGCTTCTTCGACAGCACTTCCCAAACCCACAACCTCTACCACCTAGAAGGACAAGGGCAGCAGGCGCATGGGAACACCACCATCTCCAAGTTCCCCTCCAAGTCTCACACCATCCTGGCTTGGAAATATGTCGCTGTTCCTTCATCGTCGCTGGGTTAAAATCCTGGAACTCCCTACTGAACAGCACTGTGGAAGTACCTTCACCACACGGACTGCAGCGGTTCAAGAAGGCAGCTCACCACCACCTTCTCGAGGGCAACTAGGGATTGGCAATAAATGCTGGCCTTGCCAGCGATACCCACAACCTGTGAATGAATAATTTAAAACAATTAGAAGCAAAAAACTAGAAAAAGTTATAAAAGTGCTGAAAATAAATGTTTTAAAATGTGACAAAGAGCTGCGATACCCAGGTGTGAGAAGTAGGCATGACAAAATTATAATACAATAGTGTGTGAATTGGACAGTGTGTTATACACAAAACATTTAATATATTATAGCTATACATAAGCACCTATCGTTCTCTATTTTTATGCCAAATTAGGAAAGGGGAATTATTGCCAGATTTGCAGATTGGCCAAAATGCAGAAATCCATTTTCCTCCAGCAAAAGACATTCCTGGAACCAGATTCTTAATATTGGCAACTATGTCGGTGATCAATCTCTGTAGCTTATGTCATATCTTCTGTGGAGGAGCGTAGGAGGCCATCTGCCTATTCATCTCAATCAGTTTATACAATACTAGATGCCTTCCTATCAAGGTGTTGTGAGCAATGTCAAACTTGTACGTCCGTTAACCAATCCACTGGCCTTCTGACCTTGTATCCTGGACAGTGAAGCTCAGATACCAACCTTTCTGGTAGTTCAGGTAAACATAAAAGAGACCATGACACCAAAGCAAAATACATTAGGATGTAATAGGTTTCAAGCAAGTAGAGGCAGGGAATTGAAATTGTTGAACGGATCATAACCTCTGCCCCCATTTCTTTGGATGCCAACTGTTGCTCATGATTCCGATATTCCCATTTCCACCTCCTCCAGACCTCTTTTTTCTTTGTGTCTCATTACCATCTCCTTTCGTCTTGCATCAACATCTCATCATTTAATCTCTCCTTCCTTCCATCTATCAGACTTTCCCTTTTGTTCTTTCCTCCCACCCCCTTTACCTGCCTCTGTACTTGCTTGAAACCTATTACATATCTAACCTTTTCCAGCTCTGACAAAAGGTCATCGACCTGAAACGTTACCTCTGTTTCTCTCTCCACAGATGCTCCCTGACCTGTTGAGTATTTCCAGCATTTTGTTTTTATTATAAGAGACCACGACACTTGTCAAGTGAATAGGGAATTTTCCTAGTGTTCTGGTCAACATGAGCACAGTGACTGTTCTCCTACAACCCAGTCACTCTTCCATACTTCCACAACCATACCTCAAGCCCCTGCCCCACAATTATAGAATCTTACGGCACAGGAGACCATTTGGCCAATCGTGCCTGTACCAGCTCTTTGAAAGAACTATCTAATTAGTGCCACTCCCCTGCTCTTTCCCCCTAGCCCTGCAAATTTTTCCTTTTCAAGTATATACCCAATTCCCTTTTTAAAGTTATTATTGAATCTGCTTCCACCACCCTTTCAAGCAGTGCATTCCAGATCATAACAACTCACTACTTTAAAAAAAATTCCCCTCATCTCCCCTCTTTTTTTGCCATTATTTATATGGATTTCAAAAGACCAGGTTAGTGGATGAGGGTAATCTGGTAGATAATTCTGAACTTTTAGAAAGCTTTTGATTAAGATACCTCACAAGAGGCAGCTCGACCGGATGGAATCTTGTGGAATTAGTGGTAATCTGCTGTGGTTGATTAAGAATTTGCTGAATGCCCATCGACAGAAAGTTGTTGTCAATGGATTTGGATCTGCTTGATATTGGGAAATGATTCACAAGTTTGCGAACAATACCAAGATATATGCGCATGGTAGGATTGTAGAGGATGCTTAACTACTGCAAGCATATACTGATGTATTGGAAGAATGGCAAATTATGTTTAACTTAGAAAAGTGTTGTGTTATGCACTTGGGCAGATCAAATGCTGAATATACTTACACCCCATCAGGAACAGAATTAAAGCCAGTGGTGAAAGAGATCTGGGTATTTTAGTGCATCATCACCTGCTACAGCTTTACGACCAATGCCGTGAAGACATAACTTAAAGCAAACAGGCTTCTAGGTTGTATTCACATGACGATTCACTATAAAACAAAGCATACCATTTTGTCCTTGTAGAAGAATTTGGTTAGGCCTGTTAGAATACTGTGTCCAGTTTGGTCTCCTCACAGTGGGGGATATTGGAGCTCTGGAAAGGGTGCAGAGGAGGCCCACAAGATTAATAGCTAGTTTAAAACAACATAGTTACTCAAATAAGCTCAAAGAACTGGGTCTGTATACTATAGAAAAGCATTGATTAGGGGGGATTTGATTAAGATTTATAAAATAATGAAGGGACTAGATGATGTTATGTGGACCAATTATTTCAACTGAATAGGTTAGAAAGGACTAGGGGTTACATGTACAAGTTATGTAAGGGTAGAACCAGGTTGGACCTTAGGTGGTTCTTCTTTTCCCCCAAAAAATGGACCTGTAGAATAGGTTGCTGGCTCATGTGAACGACGCTGATTTTCTGTATTCCTTCAAGGAAGAGCTGGACCCGTTTCTGGCTGGGGTGGAGATCACCTCCTACAGGAGGAAGATTTTCTATAATATAATTCAGGGTCGATGTGATCTCCTGGGCTAGCTTTGATCACCTAAAGGGGTCCGAGAAAATTTTTCCAGTTTTTTTCCCCTAATTGGCCTGGGTTTATATATGGTTTTTCGCATCTCCCAGAAGATGTGTTTGTATTGTGATGCACTAGACATCACAACTATATGGGATAGGCTAGATTGACTAGTGGCTCTTTTCCTGTCCGTCATTTTCGGATGTGGCACAATGGCACAACAAAATCAACAATGAGTTTTAGAGGCCATGCCGCCCTAAAACTGATGCATGTTTTAAAACAAGAGTTTGGAGATTTTGTTATAAATGAATCATAATTCAAACAGTTTAAGTAAATCTAGTTCCTACAGATTGAACACAGAGTTTGCAATATTAAAAGAAGTATTTTCTCTCAACTCACAAGAGCTGCATAAATGCAACTAATGTAAATGGAAGAATGATGGCATTACCTGTGAAAGCACTGTTTGGGGTGCAAAGATGAAAATATCAGGCTTTCCTCTGTAGGA
This sequence comes from Somniosus microcephalus, assembly GCF_052327205.1. NCBI lineage: Eukaryota > Metazoa > Chordata > Chondrichthyes > Squaliformes > Somniosidae > Somniosus > Somniosus microcephalus. The sequence continues at coordinate 150,423,237 of NC_140993.1, forward strand.
CCAACACATGAAGAAAGAAAATATAGGTAAAACAGTTTGAAATATTAAAAACATTCTTGGACAATATGGACGTGAAACATTTTAATTTATTGCACCTTCAATATATGCTCATAACTCATGCTAACAGCAAGCTGGTACTTATAGAATGTACCACTTTTTTTTTTAATAAGCATTCAAGAAAAGAACTCAAAGTACTGTACAAGTCACTTATAGTACTGTACAATATATACTATTATAATACACAGGTGTTACATTATAGAGCAATTCATTTTAGATATTTAGTACAGCAACCACAAATATAAACAAACCAAATTTGCTGAACAATTGCCAGTGTCATCCTGTTATCATAAATGTGTCAGTACATTTCTTATATCTATTATCAAGTGTTTTCATTTTCTTTTAAACAGCGACATTTTCTCCATTAAAAATAAACCATATATACAGTACACTATCCATACATACTCAGGGAGAGTTACTTCAACATGTTCTAATAACTGGATGGCAAACACTGCAAAAAAGTCCAGCTTTTGTGGGATATTTAACTTTAGGCCTGCTTTGCACTCTCAATTTATCTAAATTCTCATATTTTGTTTCTCGGTTATATCACTCTCTACAGAATGCTCCATCCAACAATACTTTGCATGAGTTCTGCTATTGCATTTAAAAGGATAATAAAGTTGAAAATCCCATGGAAAGATGGCAATGAATTTTAATGTACATGCTTAATGGAGTTGTCTTGTAATCCTCACAAATTACCTAAAAACAAATTCAGAAGCAAATGAATCATTAATGTAGCTTAAGGCCCAAACTGGCGGCACACAAAATCTGACTTTTATTTTAATCAATATCTTTGTCTGAAAGCACATTCATTTTGCATGCCAAGAATGTAAATGTTTATGAAGTGTGTAAAGTATTCAGCAAGTCTCTAAGCATCTTTCAAAATGATTCAATTGCTATAACGATCACTATAAATTAAATGAAATCTGCCTATTAAAAAGCAAAATTAAGTTAATATTAAGATCAACAGACTACAATACTGGCTATTCAAAGCACAGTCTAAATGAAAAGCAGAAACTCTCAACTTTATGTTTTCACAAAGGGGAAATCATTGAGGTTTATTCCCAGAGTGTCTTTTTAACATTTTGTGTAATAGTGGATTTATGAATCCTTTTTTTTAAATAAGTAAGGCAGACTTATTTTTATGTAGTTTTACTGATTAAGGTTTGTGCATTCTGATTTCACATACAAGGAGTAAAAACTACCTTATTCATACAGTGGCAATATTAGAGTTTGCATTTCAAAATCAGAATATATTTGGTAGTTTTTCCCTTGCCCATTACAACTTAGTCTTGTTAAAACTGTTCACTACACACTGCCACTGTAAAACCACCTGCTACAGTTTATAACTACACCGCTTGACTGCAATAATACTACCATTATCAGTGACTGTGCAACACTACAGTATGGCATCTTTAATAGTGGAGAAAGACGTCTGTTTTTTCTCAGAATTATCAATCATACTAAGAGGAATATAGCGCCCAACATGTTTGATACAATTTGGTGTTTTGAGTGAGGTTAAAGGAATTCAAATTGTGATTTTAAAAAATTGTAGTGCTTAATTTTCTTTTACTTGCACCATAGCTAAATATTTATGATGATACTTTTAAACGCAAGAAAAATGGATGAAGTAAGATAAGATGATCAATACTAAACAAAACTGTGAATTAAGCAACAGGAAAATAAATGTCCAGTGAATTTGATACGTTACTTTTGAAACCTGCAAAGCTCTACAGTTTTGTTCTAAAGCATTGTAATTTCCAATCCCTGTCAGTTGCTGTGAGTGTAATGTAAAGCTTGTTGTACTTATTTTCCTTTACAACAATGGGTACGATCTCCAGTCTGACAACAGCCTGTGGACTCACATTGCTGGCTGACATCTGTAATGGAAAATAAAAAACACAACCAACATTTCAGACCTCAATTGGTTGTTTTTTTTTTAAAAAGAAGAAATTGTGTCTTTCCTCCCTTCACTTAGCTCCAAAGTTAGATTCATTTTGGGGAGTACTTTCGAGAACTGCACCAAAAGCTTTTAGATGAAAGAAAGTGATTTGTGGTGGAAGTCTGAAAAATGCTGAACCCAAGTCCTTGGTTCTCTCCCAGAAAACAATATAATCTTTCAGTGCAGCTTATTCTTTTTTCCCCAAGATAGCTATTAAAATTTAGGACAGAGAGCGATTTTTCTTTCAATTCTACTATGTCACATACTATCTAGAACAAAAACTAAAGATCTTTACATTAGTACAGAATTTTCTAAATACTGAAAATGAACCTATGCTCAAACAAATATGAATTGCAAGTATGGAACTGGTTAGTTTCACAGCAACTTGTATTCCATCCCTACTCAAGCACTCAGCCAAAACAATCTGCATACCATGGAAATAAACAAAGTGAAGCATTCAAATGTTTTAACTGCAGGTCATTTCATCATCACCAATTGGACTACTCCTGCACTAAGATCATAGTTTAGTTTGTCATGAAAAATTAAACTTTAAGTGAACCTCAAATCCATCAAGAATCTCTCTGTGGTAAGGCAATTAATACCTTTATTTTGCATCATGACTAATCACAATAGATGACTTAGATTATTTCTGCAAAGTGCTAAACCAAAAATATAAACAACTTGTATTATGCTAGGCCCCAGCCTTATCCCTAGAAGCCACGGCAGTGAAGAGTGTGTTTGGATCTTTCTAAAGAGCAATATATTTATTTTGTGTTAATGGATGTACAACTTCACATTTCAGTATTTTATTTCTAGCACAAACGTCACCATCAACTAATATTGCTAAAATCAAATTTTGAATGCATCAGGAAAATGTATTCTTATGAGACTCATCTCTTTTTACCAAAGAGCTCTTACTGAGAGCTGCATCAACAACAAAATCTCATCCAAGTTTTAGCTAATAATTATGGTTCTGTAGACTAATTTGGGCAGCAGTAAGGCAGAAGCTGTCATGTGGATCACCAAGAAAAATCTTGCTATCATGCAACGCATAGGGGGATTCAATCTGATTCTGTCTTTTGAACACGATGAGCTCCTTTTGCCATGGCACGACTCTTGTACAAAGCCCAGCTCTGCCTGCATGGGGAAAAAATTAGACAAATAATTAAATTCAATGTTGACCGTGCAAATTTATTTTCGCCCCTCACTTTTTTCTTTCTTTTTCCAGGAATTTACAACATTACTTCTTCATCTAGCCAGAGGCACAGGATGGCTGGACAACATAGTTCCACATAACTGAATATTAATGCTGCTCTCAGATTAGCCAATATGTGTACCAATTTAGGTGTGGAATTATTAGTTTTGCTTTCTTCATCTGCCCCATCATTCTCCTCCTCCAATCCTGTGGACAACTGTACAGGGGCAAATAATCTTAGGACTCAACCACAACACTTTCTGGTTGGGAATCAAACATTCGAGTTATCAGTCTGTCTACAGAATGCCTTCTAGCAAGCATTATTTCTTGTACTTGCACATTATATTTACTGAAATTATTAATGTAAGAATTTGGCAATGGTAGATTTAACATAGCAATTGTGTTTTAAGAATAATGAGTAGCAGGTAGTGTGTTACAAGGCTGCAACAGCGATTGAACAGAGGCAAGCTAAGAGTGGAGATTAGTTTTGAATATCATGTGAACGACAACCACAAATATTTGTTGCATCTTTGAACATACTCCCTGCCATTTTTAAAAATCTTTTACTGGCTTACACCCTCCTAACATTACAAGGTTTCCCATTTTAATTTATATCTTTTGTTAACCCTGACAATTTTCCCTTTATTGCTAACAAGCTATTCTAAGTGGTGATGCATAAAGTGTTAGAAAACCTAACGGAAAAAAGTGTAAGATTACTGTTCTGCACCAGGGATTTAGTTGCCTCAGCTAACTGGAAGAATATGTTTTATTTAGAATGTAATTATCTCTTTTACAGGGTTAGAATATTTTTGTATACAATTCCAATGAAAAAAACACAGGCTGGAGTGTGCTACCAGAGCAATAACACATTGAAGGTTCACAAGATATAGTAAACCAGCTCAGAGGCTTACAAACACCATCTAATTACTGAAATGTGTTAATGTGTTTATCTCTTTCAACTGCAATCCCCACTGTTATATAAACACATCAAATTAGAGCTGTAGACATGTTTACCCTATTTTAAATGAACTGTTATTTCCCCTACATTTGGGGGTCATGCAGTTTATGGCTTCTTAAAATCTCATCATGTGATATGAATTGAAACACTATTGTTCCATGGGACGTTAACTGAATTTGGTTTATTTCACTCTTAAAAAGAATGGCATCATCTGTATGTTCATGACAAATATTTGCATTGTTCTCGCCCCAACCTCATGTATCTATTAGGCGTTATTAAAAATCTTACATCTGCACATATTTCCTGACTACAAAGCCTGGCTTCCTGTTGTCGCATTTTTGTAACACTTTTTGTGCCAACCTTTCGCCATTATACAGTAAATTCCTATGGCTATATTTATAATAGGTTTTGTCTATGTAAACTCATATTAGAAATCTTTCCTCTGTGTGCACTGTGTCAACTTTTCCAATGACAAATTCCTATGTCCATATTTACAGTATAAGGGAAACTGCCCAGGTAAACTTGTATTGACAACTTCCCACAACTGGCACAATTGTTGGACCTCAGATTTGCAACTCCCAGCTTCTCAATTTGTACTGCACAGAAACGCCTATGTTCCAACCAATTCTTTTTCTCTACTTCACAAATAGTCATACATTTTGCTAATAATAATTATAAAATAAAAGTATTATATAAAAATAAAGACAGAATACAAGTGAAATGTTCTGCAGTTGTAAAGAACTTACAATAGCTTGGGTACGTTTTCAGACTTACCAAGCTTCATAGTATCCATTTGTATATGAAGTCAAGAGTGATCCATAGGTTCAATTGTCCCCTCTATTTCCTGACTATCCATTTCTTCAAGGTCTTCGTTCAAAAGGTTTCCATCGTGTGCGTTGCTTGATGGAACGGATGGATGTGGTAACAGTGCCACACCAACAGCTGTTGTTTCCATGCCCAAATTCTCATTGTCACCTGCTTGTGGAGTGACTGACAGTGGCTCCAGTGCATCAGTTTGAAGGCTTTCAGTTCTCATTATTAATTGGACTGAGGAAGTTGTAGAGTGTACTTTTGTTTCAGGGACATCACTAGGTATTGATTGTTCTGCATTTTGATCCCTCAAGTGTTTATCCATGGAGGCTTGAATGGAAGATACCATCTCTTGCAACTTTTTACGTTGTATTTCAATTAAAGTGGAGTCAAGTTGCCTACCGTCTCGCATTGTTACAAAACCAGGTGCCATTCGTATTAGCTGACTATCCCCACTGCTGGACTTGGGTGGGGAAGCCCCTTGCTTGGGACTAGACTTGCCAACACCATAATTAAGATCTGTTCCCGAAGAACTACCAATGCTTTGTTTCCTAGGCACCTGCAATTCCCTGCTATGCCTCTGCTCCAACTGTGGGCTACTTGAAGCAGTCCCAAGGGAATGGCCTTTTCCCTGGAAAGCTGTGACATTTGGCATTTGTTCAGATTTTTTTCGCACCACTCCTCCACTGCCAAGTTTCATCCCTCCATGCGAAGAGGGACTTCCTTCCCTACTTCTTGACCCTCCCTCAGACCGTAACTGACTTAAGGCCTCTTTGATCAGATTGTCAATGTCAGGACCAATGGTGATGTGCCCTGCTGGATCAATGCACAGTTCCAGCCTATCGTCTGTTCCATTGTACACAAATGTCTTACCAGGAAGATGGGGAAGAGTGAAGTGCTTGCCATCTGCTAAACCTGCGTATAAGAATGAACACCAAGAACAAAATATTAGAATCAGTTGATACAGTTTTAAACAACCTAGTACTTATGATCTCCATTTCAAAAAATTAATTGCATTGTAATAAGAACATAAGAATTAGGAACAGCAGTAGGCCATACGGCCCCTCGAGCCTGCTCTGGCATTCATTAAGATCATGGTTGATCTTCAACCTCAACTCCACTTTCCTGCCCGATCGCCATATCCATTGATTCCCCTGGAGTCCAAAAATCAATCTATCTCAGTCTTGAATATACTCAACAATTCAGCATCCAGTATGCTTTTTGTGTCTTCTACTATGAAGACAGAAACAAAATATTTGTTTAAAGTCTCTGCCATTTCCTTATTCCCCATTATAATTTCTCCTGTCTCAGCCTCGAAAGGACCAACGCTTACTTCTGCTACTCTCTTCCTTTTTACATACTTGTAGAAGCTCTTACAATCTGTTTTTATATTTCTTGCTAGTTTACTCTCATTCTATTTTTTCCCTTTTTATCAATTTTTTGGTCATCCTTTGCTGGCTTCTAAAGCTGTCCCAGTCCTCAGGCTTGCTATTATTCTTCGCAACATTATAAGTCTCTTCTTTTAATCTAATACTATCCTTAACTTCTATAGTTAGCCATGGATGGATCACTTTTCCCGTAATTCAAGAAAATTGTAATTTCACTGATAGTAATAAATTTTCACTTATGTGTTTCAATGTAGCATCTCTATAAAGATTCAAAATCCTGTTTTTTCAAAAAAAGAAACACAGGGGAGAGCACTAGCTGCAACTGATTAATCAACGTCAATAGATCTGCAATAGGCTACAGGTTACTATAACCACAAACCTAAACTGCATTTAAATAGTCATTCAATCACCAAATTTAACTGGAATACCAACCAAATACTGATGAAGGCACCCTGGTACAGCCCTCATTTCCGTTCCCTTAAGTCCAAGGGACGCAGACTTGAATGTTTATGGCTGACAACTGCTTTAGCAACTCATCGCCAGATCTGGTTGGATCACATAAAACACTATCGGGTCCTGCTCTTCTCTGTCAAAACTGCTCACTATTCCAGGATCATCCTGGAATGCAAAGATAACCCCTGGCTTCTCTTCACTACAAACCTGCTTCTTAAGCCCTTCTCCCCTGCAAACGGGGGTACCATGGAAGTGGAGTGACGAATGTGTAATTTGTATTTATATAGTGCTTTTCACGAACTCAGGATGTCCCAAGGCACTTTACAGCCGATGAAATACTTTTTTGAAATGTAGGCACTGTTGTAATTTAGGACTCTGCTTCAACAATGGTTTGTGGAAGTGAATTCCATATTCCAACTACCCTCTGTGTAAAGATATTTTTTCTAATATGTGAGTGTGACACAAATTGTTGCACAGCACTCTGGATACTAGAAGAGCAAAAACTACAATTCCCATGAAACACACACACACAGAATTTGTTACTAGGAAGCTATAACTCCCCATCCCACATGAAGAGTTCAAATCCTAGGAAAACAGCAGAAGTCAAGCTGCTGTCCTGAATGAGCGAGTGTGGGGAGCAATGGGGGGGGGGGGGGGGGGGGAATGAGAGAGAAAAAAATGGGTTGGGGGGGGGGGAAGGAAGAAAGAGAAAATGGGGGTCATAGAGTCATAGAGTTATACAGCACAGAAAGAGGCCCATTGGCCCATCGCGTCCACGCCGGCCATCAAGCCCTGTCTAATCTAATCCCATTTTCCAGCATTTGGTCCGTAGCCTTGTATGTTATGGCATTTCAAGTGCTCATCCAAATGCTTCTTTAATGTTGTGAGGGTTCCTGCCTCTACCACCCTTTCAGGCAGTGAGTTCCAGATTCCAACCACCCTCTGGGTGAAAAAGTTTTTCCTCAAATCCCCTCTAAACCTCCTGCCCCTTACCTTGAATCTATGCCCCCTTGTTATTGACCCCTCTACTAAGGGGAAAAGTTCCTTTCTATCTACCCTATCTATGCCCCTCATAATTTTGTACACCTCAATCAGGTCCCCCCTCAGCCTTCTCTGCTCCAAGGAAAACAACCCCAGTCTTTCCAGTCTTTCTTCATAGCTGAAGCACTCCAGCCCAGGTAACATCCTGGTAAATCTCCTCTGCACCCTCTCCAAAGCAATCACATCCTTCCTATAGTGTGGCGCCCAGAACTGCACACAGTACTCCAGCTGTGGCCTAACCAGCGATTTGTACAGCTCCATCATAACCTCCCTGCTCTTATATTCTATGCCTCGGCTAATGAAGGCAAGTATCCCATATGCCTTTTTAACCACCTTATCCACCTGTTCTGCTGCCTTCAGGGACCTATGTACATGCACACCAAGATCCCTCTGATCCTCTGTCTTTCCTAGGGTCTTACCATTCATTGTGTATTCCCTTGCCTTGTTAGTCCGTCCAAAATGCATCACCTCACACTTTTCAGGGTTAAATTCCATTTGCCACTGTTCCGCCCATCTGACCAACCCATCTATATCGTCCTGTAGCCTGAGGCTTCCCTCCTCGCTATTTACCACCCTACCAATTTTCATGTCATCTGCGAACTTACTGATCATACCTTTTACATTCACATCCAAATCATTAATGTAGACCACAAACAGCAAGGGACCCAGCACCGATCCCTGCGGTACCCCACTGGACAGGCTTCCAGTCACAAAAACAACCTTCCACCATCACCCTCTGCCTTCTGCCACTAAGCCAGTTTTGGATCCAATGTGCCAAGGCACCCTGGATCCCATGGGCTCTTACCTTCCTGACCAGGCTCTTATGCGGGACTTTATCAAAAGCCTTACTGAAATCCATGTAAACCACATCCACTGCACTACCCTCATCCACACACCTAGTCACCCACTCGAAAAATTCAATCAAATTGGTCAGACATGATCTTCCCTTGACAAAGCCATGCTGGCTATCCCTAATTAATCCTTGCCTCTCCAAGTGGAGACTAATTCTGTCCCTCAGAATTTTTTCCAATAATTTCCCAACCACTGATGTTAGGCTCACTGGCCTGTAATTTCCTGGTTTATCCCTACTACCCTTCTTGAATAATGGTACTACGTTCGCTGTTCTCCAGTCCTCTGGCACATCCCCTGTGGCCAGAGAGGTTCTGAAAATTTGTGTCAGAGCCCCTGCAATCTCCTCCTTTGCCTCACATAGTAGCCTGGGATACATCTCGTCCGGGCCTGGGGATTTATCCACTTTTAAGCCTGCTAAAACCGCTAGTACCTCCTCCCCCTCGATACTAATATGTTCAAGTATATCACAGTCCCCCTGCCCGATTTCTATGTCCACATCGTCCTTCTCCATAGTGAACACAGATGCAAAAAATTCATTTAAAACCCCACCTACAGCTTCTGGCTCTACACACAGCTTGTCACTTTGGTCCCTAATGGGCCCTACTCTTTCCCTAGTTATCCTCTTGCCCTTAATATACTTATAAAACACCTTAGGATTTTCCTTTATTTTGCTCGCCAGTGTTGTTTCATGGCCCCTCCTCGCTCTCCTAATTTCTTTTTTTAAGTATCCCCCTGCACTTTTTATACTCCTCTAGGGCTTCCTCTGTCTTTATAGTCCTTTGTATCTGCCAAAAGCCCCCCTTTTTTTCCAAATCCATTCTCGTATATCCCTTGACATCCAAGGTTCCCTGGGCTTGTTGGTCCCACCCTTGACCTTTACGGGAACATGTTGCCATTGTACTCTCTCAATTTCCTTTCTGAAAGACTCCCATTGCTCCGATGTGGATTTTCCTTCAAGTAGCTGATCCCAGTCCACATTGGCCAGATCCTGCCGTATCATATTAAAATCGGCCTTCCCCCAATTTAGAACCTTTATTTCTGGTCCATCCTTGTCCTTTTCCATGACTACCTTAAATCTCACCGAATTATGGTCACTGTCACCAAAGTGCTCACCTACTAACACTTCTACCACTTGCCCGGCCACATTCCCTAGAATTAGGTCCAGTACCACCCCCTCTCTTGTAGGACTTTCTACATGCTGGCTCAAAAAGCTCTCCTGGATGCACTTTAAGAATTCTGCACCCTCTAAGTCTTTCACACTCTGACTATCCCAGTTAATATTGGGGAAGTTGAAATCCCCCACTATTATTACCCTATTATCTGCAAACTTCTCTGAGATTTGCCTACATATCTGTTCCTCTATTTCCCCCTGACTGTTTGGGGGCCTATAGTACACTCCCAGCAAAGTGCTAACCCCCTTTTTGTTTTTAAGTTCAACCCATATGGCCTCATTAGAGGAACCTGTTAATATATCATCCCTCCTTACAGCAGTAATTGACTCCTTAATTAATATTGCGACACCCCCTCCTCTTTTACCCCCCCCTCTGTCTCGCCTGAAGATTCTATACCCCGGAATATTGAGCTGCCAGTCTTGCCCCTCCCTCAACCATGTCTCCGTGATAGCAACAATATCATACTCCCATGTGTTCATCAACAACTTCAGTTCATCCACCTTATTCGTAAGACTCCTTGCATTAAAATAAATGCCATTCAGCCTTGCCCTACTCCCTTGTGCCGTTACATATTTGCTCTGCCTTCCAGTCTGACTTGTTTTTTCCTCTATATTTGGCTGTACATCACCCCCTATTATAGCTCCACTCTGTATCCCATCCCCCTGCCAAGTTAGTTTAAACCCCCCCGAACAGTGCTAGCAAACCTCCCCGCAAGGATATTTGTCCCGTTCTGGTTCAGGTGCAACCCGTCCGACTTGTACAAGTCCCACCTTCCCCAGAAGCAGGCCCAGTGATCCAGGAAACTAAAGCCCTCCCTCCTGCACCAACTCTTTAGCCACGCATTCATCTGCTCTATCCTCCTATTCCTATGCTCACTAGCACGTGGCACCGGGAGTAATCCAGAGATTACAACCTTTGAGGTCCTGCTCTTTAATCTGCTACCTAGCTCCCTAAATTCTTGCTGCAGGACCTCATCCCTCTCTCTACCCATGTCATTGGTCCCAATGTGAACCACGACCTCTGACTGTTCACCCTCCCCCTTCAGAATGCCCTGCAGCCGTTCAGTGACTGGAGGTGGGGGGAGAAGAGACAATAGAGGAGGGAGGGAGAAAGCGGGGGGGGGCGGGAAAAAGAAAGAAAGCGGGGTTGAGAGGAGAGGGAGAGCTTGTAACCAATATCCTCTATGAATGGTCTGAATTAGTCAATAGTAACCATTTATAGAAATGATCCCAGAGAACATTATTTGCCTGCAGTAAAGGCTCTGAAATGTGTTTCGGATAAAAAAAAAAAACATAATTGATAACTTTATCAGGTTAATGTACAAAAAACAAATTATCTCACATAGCTTCCAAAATTTTACACTGAGCAGCAAATAATTAGTGTCTCCCTCTCTTATGGCAGCTGGACAAATACATCTTATGTAAGGACAGTGGCCTAGAAATTTGTCTCGGGTAGTAGCGTAAAACGGGCAGTATTGGATCGGATCGGCCGCCCGTTATATGGAGCGCCTGATAATCAGTTACATTTACTGCAATGGAACCGAATATCAGGAACTCCGTATAATGAGCAGCCAATCAGATGCCACCCATTTTGCACCACCGCCCGAAACGAACTTCTAGGCCGTGTATCTCTGTCTGCTTCTCCCACTATGGCCAGGTTTCTGCCACACTTCCAGCGAAGTTACAGCAGCGGAGCGGGAGCAGCTCCAAGGAAATTCCCGGCTAATATTTCCCTCAGCTTGACACTTCCTGAAATTAAAAAATGAAGTTAATAGCTTTTATTTAAAAGTTAGTTGAAACATCCTTAAATTAATCATCCAGTTTGTATTCAAATCAGTTTCAAAAACACACAAACTAAAAGATTGTTATGCATAAAGACACAATTTTTAATGAGAAAATAAATAATAGATTGGAATTTGAAAGATACATAAAAGCTGCTGCAGGTATGTAATCTGTACTGTATCGCACGCACGCACGCACGCACACACACACACACACACTCTCTCTGAATAAAGTTTTTGAAATTTATCCTCTAGCTTTCCCTTCAAACGATTTCAGAAAAACAGGCTAAAGAGAAATATTTTTCAAATCTGGCTGACAAAATGCTACCGACCCATGCTAGGAAATGTGCACACTGCAGGATCTACCTTTAGCTGACTGAGAAACAACTTCGAGCAAAAATAACCTAGTCCAAGTTCAGGTTTTTGGGAGAGCTAAAAACCTTAAACTCTGTGAGCTCCCACAGCTTTATTGTGGGAGTGATTGGGGAGTAAGCATTCCATTGTACTAGTTACATATGGCAAATAAAGAATCTTGAATCTTGTTACAATCCTTATTTGGGACATTAGAATTTTCAGTTACTGAGGGGAAAAATGGTAGAATTTTTTTCTTCAAAAAGTTACTTATTCAATGAGTTTATCTTCTCCTGTCTCCTTTAATTGGTAGATTTGACTGATTATTCAGAATTGCTTGTTTTCCCAAGTCTTTACTAGTTTCTCATTTGTAGTTTTCCAGCTACTTGGTTTGCTTTTGATTTGAACATTTCCTGACTCTTCCATTCTGATTTGCTGCTGTTTTACTTTGAGCCAAAATGTGATGGCTAGAGTGCGACAGGAAGTAATGGTGTTGCTTACAGGAAATAAGTGTGACGCTGTATGTGTACTATATACACAAGACTGTTAATATAATATACAAGTAGAGGTTAAAAGGTCAAAGCTTTGATTTAAACAGGTGACCATGGAAGTTAAAAACAGAACTGCAAAATATGTAAAATCAAATTAAGAAATACTGAAAGCATCAGCATGGATAAAAACAAAAAACATAATTTTCAAAACTATTATACTTATACATATGAAAGCAACCCATTTGAGCACAAAACGTCTCTGCCAGAATCGGGTTATATGTCTCAAAAAAACAAAGGAGTAGAATCAGTCAACGACACCTATTGCACAATATCTACCAAATAACTGATTTATGAAACTAAATAGGAGTCTTAAGAGTTTTATCAACTTTTACAAATAATATCTTGCTACTTCAAATATGGCACTATTTTCTAATAACTGTGCAGAAAAATGGCAGATAAAACATAGAGAAAAACGCAGAAAAGACAATGAGAAACACACAGAGTAAAAAACAGCCTTATTCCCATAAGTAAAGGGGTGTAGCAAAATTGAGTGCCTTGGATGAGTAGAGAAATTCAAATTAAGCTTAAACTTAAAAAATATACAAAATCTAGAACTAATTACATGAATGAAAATCAAACAGAAAATAGAAAATATAATCTAAATCATACTATTTTGATGGGGGTGCAAGATCAGGGGTGCATATTCCAAATCTTTGAAGGTGGCAGGGCAAGGTGATAAGGTGGTTAAGAAAACATGTGGGATACTTGGCATTGTAAATAGGGACATTGAATATAAAAACAAGGAAGTCATGCTAAACCTTTATAAATATCTGGTTAAGCCTCAGGGAGGGTATTGTGTCTAATTCTGGGCACCACACTTTAGGAAGGATGTCAAGGTCTTGGAGAGGGTACAAAAGAGGTTTACCAGGATATCAGGGTTGAGGCACTTCAGTTATGTGGAGACATTGGAGAAGCTGGGACTGTTCTCCTTAGAGCAGAGAAGGTTAAGGGGAGACCTTATTAGAGATGTTCAAAATTATGAGAAGTTTTAATAGAGCAAGTAGGAAGAAACTGTTATCTCTGGCAACTGGGTTGGTAACCAGCGGTCATAGATTTAAAATAATTGGCAAAAGAACTAGAGGGGAAATGAGCAATGTGCCCTCTAATTTTTTTTTTTTTTAGGTGCGCGGTCCCTTTAAATTTGCTGCAGGACATCTTTTCCAGCGTTACAGCTAGTGAGCAGCCTGCGCGGGACCTCCTGATCACTGCGCGGCCGTGCAGCTTAGAGGGAGCGTTGGAAGTGAGGAGAATTTTTTCACACAGAGGGTTGTTGCGATCTGGAACGCACTACCTGAAAGGGTGGTGGAATCAGATTCCATAGGAAATTTCAAAAGGCAGTTGGACATGTACTTGAAGAGGACTAATTTGTAGGGTTATGGGGAAAAAGCTGGGGTGTGGGACTAAATTGAACAGCGTTAACATTTCAGGTCGATGACCCTTCGTTTCTCTCTCTACAGATACTGCCTGACCTGCTGAGTATTTTCAGCATTTTCTGTTTTTATTTCAGATTTCCAGCATCCGCCGTATTTTGCTTTTGTATTTGTGTGGCCTGTTTCTGTGCTGTCGGTTTACAAAAGTGTTGCATCAATGCAATAAACTAAGCTACACTATCTAAGAAATTAGTTACATTTACCTTTTTATTCACCAGCAAACAGGTTAATGATGCTCATCAGGTTGTGTTATGTGTCCATTAAAGTAGCAGCAAGCTTTAAACATCCATTTAGATGATTGCTCAGTCGATTAAGTATTAAATTGGTTATTCCTGAATATATATTTTGATTGCCTAAATGGCAGCTATAAGGTTCCCCAATAACTCCTGCGTGAAAACACCCTACTAAACTTCCCTCCAACCATATAATTAAACTATGTTATGATTTTTCAATTTAAAAAAGCTGTGCTTGAATTTAGTTCAATGAAGTATCAAGAATTTGCCATCATTACACAGAAGCAGTTAAGAGAACATGAAATTAAATGAGGAAATGGACCATGCAGTATTGCTATGCACTGGAGCTGTAACACTCAAAGCCATCAGGTAGAATACAAATTCAATCTTATACACCTCTCAATTCCCAATCTGAGTTGATATAAGCAGAAAACCTCCGTGTGGAGACTGTGGCATTTCCTTGCAGGGTGGAAGCGCAAATAAAATACATTGGATAGGGGCATTCAGCCAGGTGGTACATCATGTCACCAAGCAGCTAGCCAAATGTGGCACTGGTAGAGCAGACAGTTTGGCAGCAGAAGTTCATGTCCAGGCATATGAATGCTTACACTTGGAAAAATTATTAGGATATATAAAGTGACGAAAACTGCAACATGATTCGCCTTACCCACATCTTTCTTCATTGTGTTATAGAACACTCCACCTTGTTCAAATAAGTGTGGTAGCTTCTTTGCGTATGACCAAACATCTTCTCCTAAACAATGCAAAAAAAAGATATATTTATAGTTCCAATCATCTGATCAATTTTACCACTTAAGGAAAGAAAATTGTAATAATTACTTATCTCACTATTATCTGATTACAGAATATCTGAATACATTATTGAATGCAACAACCATAATTTCATCCAAAACCAATCTTTCTTTTTAAAAAAAAAGTAATTCATATTTTTCATCCTTTGCATTCTCAGTCTTGATCCTATGCATGGCTCTACAAGGTTAGATTGGTAACCCAATCCCAAGCTCAAGCTTCATCAAAGTTGCTCTTTAACCAACAACAAGAAACCATGCAAGAATAGTTTGAGTTACTTGTCCTGAGATTTTACCTCAAGATGTGGAAGTGCCTCACTTGAGCAACTTGGCTAAGACTGCTTCAACAACCTTAAATCAAAATTAAACTGGAAATGTGAGTCATGTTGCTTCTGTCACATTATAATTGAGGCTGTGGACAGGTGAAAAGAGCCACACCCCGGTAACAGAAGAGCCACAAGATGCTAGATAGCCATTCTGACTCATAATAGCACAATTTTCAATAGTGCAAAATAAATTCACATTAGGTTTGTGAACAAAATGCTTTAATTATGGGTTATAAGCTATCATAAATAATTTGTTTCTTATATAATTGTAACCTAATCATAGAATCATAGAATGGTTACAGCACTGAAGGCGGCCATTCGGCCCATGCCGGCTCTCTGAAAGAGCAATTCAGCTTGTCCCAATTCCCGCCCTTTCCCCGTAGTCCTGACAATTTTTTCCCTTCAGGTTTTGTCCAATTCCCTTTCGAAAGCCGTGATTGAATCTGCCTCCACCATCCTTTCAGGCAGTGAATTCCAGATCCTAACCACTCGCTGAGTAAAAAAGTTTTTCCTCATGTTGCCTTTGGTTCTTCTGCCAATCACCTTAAATCTGTGTCCTCTGGTTCTTGACCCTTCTGCCAATGGGAACAGTTTCTCTCTATGTATTCTGTCCAGACCCCTCATGATTTTGAACACCTCTATCAAATCTCCTCTCAATCTACTCTGCTCTAAGGAGTACAACCCCAGCTTCTCCCTTCTATCCATGTAACTGAAGTCCCTCATCCCTGGAATCATTCGTTTTACTAATATCTTTAGTTGTCCGTTCCACGGGAACAGCGTCTTCTGGTACTAAACTCCAGTGCCATTGTTTATATGCGAGCCTCGACAGGATACTCAATTGTTGGATGCCACAGACGTGCATCATCAATTTTGTACCTTTAAAATTTGTATTCCAGTTTCAGGCTTCAGTACGTTTTGTTCTTTCCCTCCAATACAAGTGAAGCAATGTTGGCTATACTTATTACTTAATTTACAAAGTTTATGTAACTACTTGTTTTCACACAGGCTTAAAAGCAGGGGTGTTCTTATTGGCTTTTTGAGTGCTGTGTCAGCTTTTGCTTGTTTTCTAGATTTGCATGTATGCATCTATTCAAGGGATAGGTTAGGTGAGCCACTAAGGTGAGTATTATACTTTCAAAGCAATCCAAAGGCAATATTGAGAAGATTGATAAAAGTTCTCTTGAATTCATATTGACTAGCAAAGACTGACAACACCATAAAATAAATCCCTTTAATAAAGTGCGTGAAGAGGAATTTAAATCAAACTGAAAATGCTGGAACGACTCAGCAGGTCAGGCAGCATCTGTGGAGAGAGAAACGTTTCAAGTCGATGACCTTTCGTCAGAAATGGAAAAAGTTAGAGAAGTAACAGATTTTAAACAAGTACAGAAACAGGGAAAGGGGGGAGGGAGGAGGGGAGGAAAAAACAAAAGGGAAGGTCTGTGATAGGGTGGAAGGCAGGAAAGATTAAATGACAAAAGGGATGATGTTGCAAGGCAAAAGGAGATGGTAATGGGACAAGTAAAGAGAATTCGAGAGGTGGTATAAATGGGAATAGCAGAATCATCAACAGTTGCTGTCCAAAAAAATGGGGGTAGAGGTTATGATCTGAAATTGCTGAACTCAATGTTGAGTCCAGAAGGTTGTAAAGTGCCTAATCGAAGGAGGAGGTGCTGTTCCTCGAGTTTACATTGAGCTTCATTGGAACAGTGAAGGAGGCCGAGGATGAAGAGGTCAGAGTGGGAGTGGAGTGGAGAATTAAAGTGACAGACAAACGGAAGCACAGGGTTACACTTGCGGACTGAATGGAGTTGTTCCGCAAAGTGGGCAGCCAATCTGCGTTTGGTCTCCCCAATGAAGAGGAGACTGCACCGTGAGCAGCGGATACAGTATACTAAATTGCAAGAAGTACAAGTAAATCGCTGTTTCACCTGGAAGGAGTGTTTGGGGCCCTGGACAGTGGGAAGGGAGGGTGTAAAAGGGCAGGTGTTGGAAGGGGAGGGGGGTGTTGGGGTCGATTGAGGAGTGGAGCAGGGTGTCACGGAGGGAGTGGTCCCTTCAGAATGCTGAAAGGGAAGGGGAGGGGGAAGATGCGTTTGGTGGTAGGATTGCGCTGGAGATGGCGGAAATGGTGGAGGACGATATGTTGAATGTGGAGGCTTGTGGGGTGGAAGGTGAGGACTAGGGGAACCCTATCATGATTCTGGGAGGGAGGGGAAGGGGTGAGAGCAGAAATGCGGGAAATGGAACAGACACAGTTGAGCGCCCTGTCAACCACGGTGGAGGGGAATCCTCGGTTGAGGAAAAGACATATCAGAAGCACTGTTATGGAATGTGGCATCGTCAGAGCAGATGCGATGGAGACGGAGAAATTGGGAGAATGGAATAGAGTCCTTACAGGAAACAGGGTGGGAGGAAGTGTAGTCAAGATACTGGTGGGAGTCAGTGGGCTTATAGTGGATGTTTGTCGATAGCCTACCCCCAGAAATGGAGACAGAGAAGTCGAGGAAGGGAAGGGAAGAATCGGAGATGGACCATGTGAAGGCGAGGGAACGGTGGAAATTGGAAACAAAGTTGATGAAATTTTCCATACCAGTGCTTCTTTACTTGTCCCATTACCATCTCCTTTCGACTTGCACATTATGCCTTTTGTCATTTTATCTCTCCTGCCTTCCAAGCTATCACAGACCTTCCCTTTCATTCTTTCCTCCCCTCCTCCCTTTCCCTGCCTCGGTACTTGCTTAAACCTGCTAAATCTCTAATTCTTTCCAGTTTTGATTAAAGGTCATCGACCTGAAATATTAACTCTGTTTCTCTCTCCACAGATGCTGCCTGACCTGCTGAGTAGTTCCAGCATTTTCAGTTTTTATTTTGCTTTTGTATTTAAATCAAACTGTTCAGCTTAACTGAAACAGAAGTCTTGTTTTAGCATATTGCTGTTGCTTCCTTTTGTACTTTAAACAGTAACCCTAACTGTAAGTTGGTCTCACTTGCCCCACAAAATGGTTTCTTCACAAATGTACATAGAACAACTTGTATTTATATAGCACCTTTAATGTTTCACAGGAGTATTAGAAGACAAAAAAAAAAAAATTTGACACTGAGCCACATAAGGAGAAATTAGGGCAGGTGGCCAAAAGCTTGGTCAAAGAGGTAGGTTTTAAGGAGCGTCTTAAAGGAGGAAAGAGAGGTAGCGAGGCGGAGAGGTTTAGGGAGGAAATTCCAGAGCTTAGGGCCTAGGCAACAGAAGCCACGGCCACCAATGGTTGAGCGATTATAATCAGGGATGCTCAAGAGGGCAGAATTAGAGGAGGGCAGATATCTCGGGGGGGGGGGGGCGTGGGTGTTGTGGGGCTGGAGGAGATTACAGAGATAGGGAGGGGCGAGGTCATGGAGGGATTTGAGAACAAGGATGAGAATTTTGATATTGAGGCATTGCTTAACCAGGAGCCAATGTAGGTCAGCGAGCACAGGGGTGATGGGCGAACGGGACTCGGTGCGAATTAGGACACGGGCAGCCGAGTTTTGGATGACCTCAAGTTTACGTAGGGTAGAATATGGGAGGCCAGCCAGGAGTGCATTGGAATAGTCAAGTCTAGAGGTAACAAAGGTATGGATGAGGGTCTCAGCAGCAGATGAGCTGAGGCAAATGCGGAGACGGGTGATGTTATGGAGGTGGAAATAGGCGGTCTTAGTTATGCCACGGATGTGTGGTTGGAAGCTCATTTCAGGGTCACATATTACACCAAGGTTGCGGACAGTCTGGTTCAGCCTCAGACAAATGTTAGGGAGAAGGTTGGAGTCAGTGGCTAGGGAATGGAGTTTGTGGCGGGGACCGAAAAAAATGGCTCCAATATTTAATTGGAGAAAATTTCTGCTCATCCAGAACTGGATGTCGGACAAGCAGTCTGACAATTTAGAGATTGTGGAGGGGTCGAGAGAAGTGGTGGTGAGGTAGAGCTAGGTGTTGTCAGCGTACATGTGGAAACGGACGCTGTGTTTTCGGATGATGTCACCGAGGGGCAGCATGTAGATGAGAAATAGGAGGGGGCCAAGGATAGGTCCTTGGGGACACTAGAGGTAATGATGTAGGAGCGGGAAGAGAAGCCATTGCAGGTGATTCTCTGGCTATGATTAGATAGATAAGAATGGAACCAGGTGAGTGCAGTCCCACCCAGCTGGATGACGGTGGAGAGGTGTTGGAGAAGGATGGAGTGGTCAACTGTGTCAAAGGCTGCAGACAAGTCAAGAAGGACAAGGAGGGATAGTTTACCTTAGCACAGCTGCAGTTATACTACCCATATAGTATCCACACCATGCTTTATTGTACACAAGCGGTGGGAAAAGCCCCGTCAGTAGCAAGATCACCGACTGGAGAGGATGCTGCCCTCTATTACTAATTACTAACACATAAGATTTTCACATATTGAAGACCTGTTGTTTTAGATTATAGTTATTCTATTGCAACCCGCGTGATACTGTTTTTTTAGAACGGTATTGGTGGATGGCACGAAGTTTCACCACTATTGCTGATTAACTGCAGCTGCTGAACAATATATAGCAATGCACTTTGGCTTAATGTATGTGTGGGTCACTGTGTGTTGTGATCCTGACCAACGGTTCCACCACAGACCCAATTCACGTACAGACCGGGGTCAAGCAAGGCTGTGTCATCACACCAACGCTCTTCTCGATCTTCCTTGCTGCAATGCTCCATCTCACCCTCAGTAAACTCCCTGCTGGAGTAGAGCTAATTTACAGAACAAACGGGAAACTGTTCAACCTCCGTCGCCTCCAGTCCAGATCCAAAGTCGTCCCATCCTCTGTCTTCGAATTACACTATGCAGACGACGCTTGCATCTGCACACACTCGGAGGTCAAACTCCAAACCATCGTCAACACCTTCATTGAAGCGTACAAGAGCATGGGCCTTACACTAAACATCCATAAGACAAAGGTCCTCTACCAACCTGTTCCCACCACACAGTACTGCCCCCTGATTATCAAAATCCACGACAAGGCCTTGGACAACATGGACCACTTTCCATACCTCGGGAGCTTACTGTCAACAGGGGCAGACATCAATGACGAAGTCCAACACCGCCTTCAGTGAGCCAGTGCAGCCTTCTGTCGCCTGAGGAAGAGAGTGTTTGAAGACAAGGACCTGAAACCCGGCACCAAGTTCATGGTCTACAGAGCAGTAGTGATACTCGCCCTCCTGTATGCCTCAGAGACATGGACCATGTACAGCAGGCACCTCAAAGCACTGGAGATGTACCACTAACGCTGCCTCCGCAAGATCCTGCAAATCCATTGGCAGGATAGGCACACCGTCAGTGTTCTCGCTCAGGTCAACATCCCCAGCATCGAAGCTTTGACCACGCTCAATCAGCTCCGATGGACGGGTCATACTGTCAGCATGCCCAATACGAGATTCCTAAAACAAGCGCTCTACTCGGAGCTCCGACATGCCAAGAGAGCCCCAGGTGGGCAGAGGAAACTCTTCAAGGACACTCTCAAAGCCTCCTTGAAAAAGTGCAACATCTCCACCAACACCTGGGAATCCCTGCCCAAGACCACATAAAGTGGAGGAGAAGCATCCGGGAAGGCGGCGAACACCTGGAGTCTCTTCGCCAGGAGCAAGTGGAAGCCAAGCGCAGGCAGAGCAAGGAGCGCACGTCAACCCAAGCACCCCACCCACCTGCCCCTTCAACTACTTTTCGATACAAGGCTCCTTAGAGCTAGCACAGGCACAATGGGCCAAATGGACTCCTTCTATGCTGTATGATTCCATGAAATCAATCAATTTTCTCACACTGTTTTCAGCCAATATTCTTATTCATTCTGGTAAGTATATACAATTAAAAATAACACTTACGACAAAACAATTATAAAGGAAACAAACACACAAAGAAATTACAACATTCTGAAAAAAATCACTAAGCTTACCCATAAAATTGGTCAATTAACATTAGAAATGCCTGCAAGAAATTTTCCCTACTTCTTTTTTATATTCGCTCCTGGGATGTGGGTGTCGCTGGCAAGGCCAGCATTTATTGCCTATCCCTAATTGCCCTTGAGAAGGTGGTGGTGAGCCGCCTTCTTGAACCGCTGCAGTCCGTGTGGTGAAGGCACTCCCACAGTGCTGTTAGGGAGGGAGTTCCAGGATTTTGACCCAGCGACGATGAAGGATCGGCGATATACTTCCAAGTCCGGATGGTGTCTGACTTGGAGGGGAACTTGGAGGTGGTGGTGTTCCCATGCGCCTGCTGCCCTTGTCCTTCTAGGTGGTAGAGGTCACGGGTTTGGGAGGTGCTGCCGAAGAAGCCTTGGCAAGTTGCTACAGTGCATCTTGTAGGTGGTAGACACTGCAGCCACGGTACGCTGGTGGTGGAGGGAGTGAATGTTTAAGGTGGTGGATGGGGTGCCAATCAAGCGGGCTGCTTTGTCCTGGATTGTATCGAGCTTCTTGAGTGTTGTTGGAGCTGCACTCATCCAGGCAAGTGAAGAGTATTCTATCACACTCCTGACTTGTGTCTTGTAGATGGTGGAAAGGCTTTGAGGAGTCAGGAGATGAGACACTCACCGCAGAATATCCAGCCTCTGACCTGCTATTGTTACCTGACCTTCAGTCCAGGGCCCAGGCTTGAATTTGGAATTGTACCTGGGCCTTGGGAATTTACAGTTGATGCGGACAAATGCTATGTTTATGAGAATCATGGAAGTTGTAGCTTTCATCTGCTTCTGTGCAACTACAATACCTAGAGTGTTCCCTGGCAAGCACGCAGAAAATTTACAAATAACTATTAGATGCACGTAGTGGAAAAAAACATAATAGACTATTTTTTCAATGTTTTATTTTGTTCAAACTATTAAATATATGATGTTGTTTGGAAGGGTACTGATGTTGGGATCAGTATTAGAGGGTATGATTGTTAGCTGCTTTGATGCTGACCTCGGATAGTCGCAGGTCAGTCAGTCAGTCAGACCTGGGCCAAGTCAAATGACTACTTGTTCACGGTCCTGGTCATTGGAGACTCGACAATGTGGTGCTACACTGACAACAACTTCAGGAAGAACTGCAAATCCACTATGAGCAAGAAAAACAACTTTTATAATCGTATAAATAACTGAGAAAACGAAGAAGATTTTAGTGAAGGAGAGAAGAATGAACAAATTGTAGCGGTACCACCGAGTGTCCCTTTAACGCAATGACGTCACGTCACACATCATGTGACCGTCCCAAGCGCGGGCAAACGCGATGACGTCATCACGCAAGTCACGTGACTACCCAAGCGCGGGAAGAACGCAATGACGTCATCACGCAATCCACGGGACTGCCTACCGAGTCCTTGTGGCGTCTCCGTCTGGGGAAGACCTATTTTATGGCTCTCCTGTACTTAGCTCTGCAACCTATTTGAATTCCTCTGTTCCTGCATTAAAAACCTTTTTGCTTGTTCTCCTGGAGTCGAACTCGATTATTAAGTAGGAATTCGTCCAATACCTACATCGGTGACCACGAATTGGTGACCCCGTCTCCATGGACGTTTTTCACGGAAGAAGCGCACAGCTTGAACCCCGTCTGTGAACGTTTTCACAGAAGAACGGCACGACGAACAACAACCGACGAACACCAATTCTTACAATTGGTGACCAACGAC
Source organism: Somniosus microcephalus (assembly GCF_052327205.1). Classification (NCBI taxonomy): domain Eukaryota; kingdom Metazoa; phylum Chordata; class Chondrichthyes; order Squaliformes; family Somniosidae; genus Somniosus; species Somniosus microcephalus. The sequence continues at coordinate 150,446,246 of NC_140993.1, forward strand.
GTGAGGACGGAAGCTCATCAATACCTACATTGGTGACCCCGTTTTTCGTGAACGTTTTTCACGAAAGCAGCGCAGCCAGACCCCGATTTTTCGTGAACGTCTTTCACGAAAGAAGCACGCCTGGAAGCTACAGCCGTTTCGCTCAGCTACCGCAACACTGGGAGCAACAACCGCCCTCGTGCTTTATCCTGGTAGAAGCCCTGTTCGCCTTGTGCAACATCGATACAGCGCAGACCACGTATCTGGATACGGTCTCCGTTTTCGACAGCTCTACCGACTTTCGGAGCGTCAGCCTCTTCAACAACCCCACGGCAGAATAGCAAGTATAACACCCTCACAGCGCGGGTACAGCACGTTTACGGGCTCACAGGATCGGAGCGCGCCCCGGCGGAGAGGCCATGAGGACTCAGTCCTCGCAAAGCACACCTCGCAACCCACGAGGACTCGCCCCTCGCAATCCACAAGGAGTCGCCCCTCGCAACCCACGAGGAGTCACCCCTCGCAACCCACGAGGACTTGCTCCTCGCAACCCACGAGGACCCATCCCCTGCCGATGCCGCACCAGCCCGCTGGTCTGTCTTTTCTACCACGCGTTGCCGCCCTCCCGGCAGTTTTTCCCCCTTCCGAAATCAACAACTACAAGCGTTGCTGCCCTCCCGACAGTTTTTCCCCCTTCCGAAATCAACAACTAGAAGCGTTGCCGCCCTCCCGGCAGTTTTTTCCCCCTACTGCAATCAACAACAACTAGAAGCGTTGCTGCCCTCTCTACAGTTTTCCCCTCAACAAAAGCAAACATCTACTGACACTGCGACCATCGAGGACGGGTCCAATGGACATCCCGCGGCTGCGATCGGCCACGCGAAAATTGCTGTCATCACCGATCACTGATCAACGCAGCAACGGTTCACTCTCTTCTGTGTTACCGTAGTAGCACTACGGCACGCACCGTTCCGTGCATTCCCGGCTGCCGGAGAGTTCGCTCGCCTGCCGGCGAGTTCACCGACCTACCCAGACCCACGTTTTTTTCCTCCTGGATCACCCGTTCGGCGTTCCTACAGATTTCGTCAGACTGGGGACCTTTTCCCAACAATGACAGAGCCATGGTCCGCGTCTGCCCAACCTGCCAGTTGCTATGACATGGCCAGCTGTTTCGCCCTGGCGGCCGCTTCGAACCACGGGCTACAGAGGTCACACGCTTCCACGGTCCTTCGCATGGCTGAATACGTTTTATTCGCCATGACGCCACGGTCCTTCGCAAGGCTGGATACGTTTTATCCGCCACAATGCATGCAAGGATCCGCTCACGACCGGCACATATTTGGACCTCGCCCGCCAAGTCGAGACAGCATGACCGCCGAGACCACCGACCACCCATCGTCGTTACGCCAACCCAAGTACGACCGCCCGCCAGACCGTCAGCCACCCAGCAATCTCCGTCTCGAGACTACAGGAGTCGTTCGGACAGGCTCATCACACCATCTCATTGTTTGACGCCGACCGTTAAAGCGAATTCTGGGGGGGGCGCATGTAGTGGTACCACCGAGTGTCCCTTACTCACTGGACATAATTCTCTTTAACGCGGGCGAACGCGATGACGCGGGTAAATGCGATGACGCGGGCAAACGCGATGACGTCACGTCGCACATCACGTGACCGTCCCAAGCGCGGGCAAACGCGTTGACGTCATCACGCAATCCACGGGACTGCCTACCGAGTCCTCGTGGCGTCTCCGTCTGGGGAAGACCTATTTTATGGCTCTCCTGTACCTAGCTCTGCAACCTATTTGAATTCCTCTGTTCCTGCATTAAAAACCTTTTTGCTTGTTCTCCTGGAGTCGAACTCGATTATTAAGTAGGAATTCGTCCAATACCTACATCGGTGACCACAAATACCTACAAAATAATGTATTTGCCTCTTCAAATAAATACTGCAAATCCAACATGTATTTTGGGGAGGGAAGAGCAAAGTTATTTACATCTTAAGCAAGCTTTGCAAAGTGATAGGTAAAATAATTGAACAACTATTTACCCATATCAGACCTGTATTTTTCAGTATTAAAGTGCGATGTTTCACCTTGTGTCAGTCATGGGATATGGGCAAACTACTGTCATGTCATATTTAGGCTCCAATGGAACGAAGGAGCACTCCAGATCCCAGCCTAATCATGAGCAACAGCATGGGAGACCGACCAGTAATTCATGGCCCAGATATTCCGATTCCTACGGGTGGGTACGCGCTGTGTACCCACCCATAAGGACATTGGAGGTGCCGGTTTCAGGCATGCGCTGAAAACCAGCATTTCCGATCTGTCAAGAATGGTCTTGACAGATCCTCTGGCTGCCCTGGCGAAGGGCCTCTACGGGCGGATAGTTCCGCTTTTTGGAGACCCTCCGCCCACAGAAAACCCTTACAATTCTTACGCCTGGTAAAAGCAGGCATAAGGCCTGTTTTTACCAGGGTAAGAGTTGAAAAAAAGTTTTTAAAAAATGTTTTCACTGATTTATCATTTAAAAATACTTTTAAAAAAGGTAAGTTTATTTTTAGCCCCATAAAAAACTTTAATCACTTTTTTCAAAAAAATTACATTTTTGTTTAAAATACAATTTTGTCATTTCAAGTCATTTTAAAAATGTGATAAAAATTTTTTTTAAATTTTACTATGTTTTTGGGGTGATCTCCATTCAGGTATTTGACAGGTCTTCCTGTCAAGTGTAATAAGGGAGATTCCCTTCTGTGATTGGCTCCCCATGGCCCACGTGATCCCAGGGACGCTGCGAACTACATGCGCCCCTGGGATACGTAGGTCCTGCACACTTCAAGTTTGGAGAGGCCCAGGAGCAGAAGCGCGTGTGTCCCGGGAGCCCTCAGGTAAGGGCATAGATTTTTCCAGATCGCAGGCCTCCACCCGCGGGAGGCCTGCGATCGGAAAATTTGGGCTAATATTAAAATTAGCTGCATTACAGAATGCTGCAATGCAGTGTGCAAAGTATGCATAGGCAGTGTACTATCGATACTATTTCCACAGTGCTTGAAAATGAAAATTATGTAGCAATGAATGATTGAGCAAGTGCATTGTAATCAAACTAGCAATATGTGAATGTATTCATGAAGGCAACAAAGGTCAAGTATGTCAATCAATGTTTCTTAAGTTTGGCATGGGACCACACAATACGTACATTAAATTATTTACGAATCAAAGAATTTCACTTTTATCAGATAGGTGCAACTGATAGTTTTGCTGCCCTGTGAGTTGATAATTAATGTACCTGACAATAAATAAATTGCAGTACCATTGATATTGTGCACTCATTTAATACACATACAAATATGCACACAAGATTAGACTAACAGCAGAACTACCTGTGGCTTTTTCATGTAAATACCTTGCTCCGTTTAACAAAACTCTATCTACCTATCTTCAAAATTATCCCACTGTTTTTTGGAAGGATCAACTTTTTTTTTCTATTAAATATATAATTTAATGCTGACAATACCCAGCCTTACCTCTCTACCACCACTACACTGAACTCCAAGACTGTTCCTGTGCTACAGCTAACTAACTCTGATATCGTGTTGTGGTAACCAGAATTTTCTCCAACTCAATAATGACAAAACCAAATCCATCCCCCCGGCTCCTGCCAAAAACTTCTACTTTAACACCCCTTCCCAACTGCTCACGCAGACTGAATCCAAAGGCTGCACGTTCTCAGTGTCCTGTTTCACCCTGCGCTTCACAACAATTTTCTCACTGAGATATCTTCTCTGCTTTCCTCCCTCTGCTCCGAGTGACTTTTCATCCCCGGTGATTTCAACCTCCACCTCAACTCCTCTTGTTCTCTCTCCTCTGAGTTCACTGCACTCCTTTTCTCCCTTAATCTCTCCCTCCATATAAACTTATACACGGCCACCCCCTCGATCTTGTCATCTCATGTGGCCTTGCTACCCCCACCGTAACTATCACTGATATGGCAATTTTTGATAATTTCATTATATTGCTCTCTACTAATATTCCCCTTTCCCCTTCCAACCCCACTTCTTTCTGTGTCCACCCTGGAAAAAACTCTCCCTAAAGTCCGTTACTACTGCACTTTCAAATTCCCAACTATCTAGCCTTTGGCCTACAATTCTTCATGATATTTCTGGAGTTACTGATTTGCTAAATCATACTCTCTCCACCACCTTTGATGCCCTTGTCCCCAATAAAACCATTACACTCTCTTACCCTAGTTGTTCCCTCGGTATACCCCTCATCTCCCCTCCCATAAGTCCAAGGGACGCAGACTTGAACGTCTTTGGTGGACAACTGGTTTGACCATCCTTCACCAGATATGGCTGGATCATAAAAAGCATTATCGGGTCCTGCTCTCCATCGCTAATACTGCCCATTATTCTAAGATCATCCAAGATCATCTTCTCCACCACTAACCATCTTCTCAAACCATCCTCCCCTGCCTCAACCTCCCTCAACTCCAACAATAAATGCGAGGAGCTCAAGGACTTCTTTATTAAAAAGATCGAGAACATCCGTTCAACTGCCTCTGCCACTTCCCTCCCTTCCCCTAGCCCACCAGGCCTAACTTCCTTTTAGTTTCCCCCCCCCGCCCCAAGCCTGAATTTGCATATTTCTCTAGTTTCTCTCCTATTTCCCCTCAGGCTCTCTCAAAGCTCATCTTGTCAAGGAGACCGACCTCCTGCTCTCTCGATCCTATTCCTACTAAACTGCTGACCACCCAACTTCTCTTCCTAGCTCCCATGTTAGCCAATATTGTTAACAGTACTCTGTCCTCTGGTACTCTCCCCCTCTCCTTTAAATCTGCCGTCATCACCACTCTCCTCAAAAAACCAACCCTCGACGCCTCAGTCTTTGCAAACTATTGTACCATCTCGAACCTCCCTTTCCTCTCAAGTGCTTGAACGTGTTGTCTCCTACATCCGTGCCCACCTTTCCCGGCACTCCATGTTTGAATCCCTCCAATCAAGTTTCCACACCCACAATACCGAAAAGGCTCTTACCAAGGTCACAAATAATATCCTAATTGACATCGACAAAGGTAAACTATCCCCCCCATCATCCTTCTCGACCGGTCTGCAGTCTTTGACACGGTTGGCCACAAAATTCTACTCCAACACCTCTCCACCGTCGTCCAGCTGGCTGGGACAGCACTCATCTGGTTCCATTCCTATCCCTCCAGCATAGCCATAAAATCACCTGCAATGGCTTCTCTTCCTGCTTCCACACCATCACCTCTGGTGTTCCCCATGGATCTATCCTTGGTCTCCTCCTATTTAACATCTACATGCTGCCCCTGGTGACATCATCCGGCAACACAAAGTGAATTTTCACATGTACATGGATGATACCCAGCTCTACCTCTCCTCCACCTCTCTTGAACCCTCCACTGTTTCTATATTGTCAGACTTTTTTTAAAAAATTCATTCATGGGATGTGGGCATCGCAGGCAAGGCCAGCATTTATTGCCCATCCTTTATTGCCCTTGAGAAGGTGGTGGTGAGCTGCCTTCCTGAACCGCTGCAGTCTACGTGGTGAAGGTATCCCACAGTGCTGTTTGGGAGGGAGTTCCAGTATTTTGACCCAACGACGATGAAGGAATGGCAATATATTTCCAAGTCAGGATGGTGTGTGACTTGGACGAGAACTTGGAGATGACCGTGTTCCCATGCGCCTGCTGCCCTTGTCCTTCTAGGTGGTAGAGGTCATGAGTTTGGGAGGTGCGGTTGAAGAAGCCTTGGCGAGTTGCTGCAGTGCATCTTGTAGATGGTAGACACTGCAGCCACGGTACGCCGCCGGTGGAGGGAGTGAATGTTTAAGGTGGTGGATGGGGTGCCAATCAAGTGGGCTGCCTATTCATGGATGGTGTCAAGCTTCTTGAGTGTTGTTGGAGCTGCACTCATCCAAGCAAGTGGAGAGTAGTCCATCACACTCCTTACTTGTGCCTTGTAGATGGTAGAAAGGCTTTCAGGAGTCAGGAGGTGAGACACTCGCCGCAGAATACCCAGCCTCTGACCTGCTCTTGTAGCCACAGTATTTATGTGGCTGGTCCAGTTAAATTTCCGGTCAATGGTGACCCACAGGATGTTGATGGTGGAGAATTCGGCGATGGTAATGCCGTTGAATGTCAAGAGGCAGTGGTTAGACTCTCTCTTGTTGGAGATAGTCGTTGCCTGGCACTTGTGTGGCGCGAATGTTACTTGCCACTTATTAGCCCAAGCCTGAATGTCGTCCAGGTCATGTTGCACGTGGGCAAGGACTGCTTCATTATCTGAATACTTGCGAATGGAACTGAACACGATGTAATCATCAGCGAACATCCCCACTTTTCACCTTATGATGGAGTGAACGTTATTGATGAAGCAGCTGAAGATTTTTGGGCCTAGGACACTGCCCTGAGGAACTCCTGCAGCGATGTCCTCGGGCTAAGATGATTGGCCTCCAACAACCATCTGCCTTTGTGCTAGGTATGAGTCTAGGCACTGGAGAGTTTTTCTCCTGATTTCCATTGACTTCAATTTTACTAAGGCTCCTTGATGCCACACTCCGTCAAATGCTGCCTTAATTCAAGGACAGTCACTCTCAGCTCACCTCTGGAATTCAGCTCTCTCTTTGAATCTGTATCAGATTTTTGCACCTACCACAGTGGCAAAACAGCTCTAATCAAAGTCACAAATGACATCCTCTGTGACTATGACTGTGGTGCATTATCCCTCTGTCTTCTCTGCAGCCTTTGATATGGTTGACCACACCACCCTCCTCCAGTGTCCAACTCGGTGGAACCACCCTCGCTTGTTTCCCCCTTACCTATCCAATCATAGCTAGAGCATCTCCAGCAATGGTTTTTCTTCCCACCCCAACACCGTTAGCTCTGGAGTCCTTCCAAGCATCTTCCTCATCTAGATGCTGCTATTTGGTGACATCATTTGCCAACGTGGAGTCAGCTTCTGTAAGTACACTGATGATAACCAGCTCCACCTCTCCACCATCTCTCTCAACCCCCCAACTGCCTCTGTGTTGTCAGATTGCTTGTCCAACATACAGTCTTGGATAAGCCACAATTTCCTCCAGTTGAACATTGGGAAGACCAAAGCCATTGTCTTAGGCCCCCACCACAATCTCCGTACCCTTGCCATCTATTGCATCCCCTTCTCGAGCACCATCTCAGGCTGAATTAGGCAGTCTCCATATTTGGCGTGCTAATCCGACCTCTCTCGCAAAGACTCCCCACTTCTACCTCCATAACACTGCCTGCCTCTGCTCCTGTTTCATCCTATCGTCTACTGAAACCCTCACCCAAGCCTTTGTCACCTCCAGGCTCGACTATTACAATGCTCTTCTGACCCGCCTCCCATCCTCTGTAAACTTCAGTTCATCCAAAAATCTGATGCCCGTAATCTATCCCACACCAAGTCCCTCGCACCCATCACTCCTGTCCTGCTGACTTACACTGGTTCCCGGTCCCCCGATACTTCAAATTTAAAATTCTCATCTTCATGTTTAATAAGCCTTGCACCTCCCATCTCTGGAATCTCCTCCAGGACAACAACCCTCCTAATTTCTCTGCTCCTCGGACACTGGCCTGTTGTGCACCCCCTCCTCCATTTTAAGATAATTGACAAAAGAACCAGTGGGGAGATGAGGAGAGATTTTTTTTTAATGCAAGTTATATATGATCTAAAATGCACTGCCAAAAAGGGAGGAGGATGCAAATTCAATAGGAACTTTCAAAAGAGAATTGGATATATACTTGAAAAGGAAAAATTTGCAGGACTATGGGGATAGAGCAGGGGAGTGGGACTAATTGCATAGTTCTTTCCAAGAACCAGAACAGGCACAATAGCTGAACAGCCTACTACTGTGCTGCCTGATTCAACCCATCATTGGTGGCTGTCCCTTCATACTGAATTCCCTCCCTAAGGCCTCACTCTCCTCCTTGAATACTCTCCTTACACACCATTATGCCCAATAATTGTCACCTTTTAATATTTCCTTCTTTAGCTCAGCATCCATTTCTTTGATTATGCCTCTGTGACGTACTTTGGGACATTTTCTACATTAAAGACACTGTATAAATGTAAGATGCTGTTGTTTTGTCACCTCCAGGCTTGATTTTTTTATTTTTTCATTAATCTTCTGAGTTCCATCTAACACAAACCTAACTCATCCAGGACTTTGCCACCTGCATCCTTTCCCATTTTTCGGCCATTTCACTCATAACCCCTGTCTTTATCCATTGGCTTCCTTATGGAAAGCATAATTAAAACACAAATTTAATCTCTGTAATTCTTTTTCTTGGGGAAAGCAGAAAGGGGAAACATGAGCAGGTGCACACACACACAGATAGGCCAATTGGTCCAAACAGGGAATATAAAGTGACCACAAATAAAATATGGCAGAAAGGCCTCTCACAACTTTGTCTCCCAGTCTCATCTCTGGTCACATTTTGTAACAAGAGATATTATAACTGCAGAATTAGGTTCCATAATGGCCCAGTGGGTAAAAACACTTGATGGTGTGGCACTGAGACACAGAGGCCAGCAAGATCCCAAGTTCAATGCCTGGTTTGCGCTAAATTAACCAATCTCAGCTGGGGGTTTGGCATTGCACAACTAGGTTCACCCACTTTGACCCAAGGAAGGTACAGGGTTATTTTTAAAAAAAATTCATTTGTGGGATGTGGGCATCGCTGGCAATGCCAGCATTTATTGCCCATCCCTAGTTGCCCTTGAGAAGGTGGTGGTGAGCTGCATTCTTGAACCGCTGCAGTCCATGTGGCGAGGGTACCACCACAGTGCTGTTAGGGAGGGAGTTCCAGGATTTTGACCCAGCGACGATGAAGGAACGGCAATATACTTCCAAGTCAGGATGGTATGTGACTTGGAGGGGAACTTGGAGGTGGTGGTGTTCCCATGTGCCTGCTGCCCTTGTCCTTCTAGGTGGAAGGGGTCGCGGGTTTGGGAGGTGCTGCCAAAGAAGCCTTGGCGAGTTGCTGCAGTGCATCTTGTAGATGGTACACACTGCAGCCACGGTACGCCAGTAGTGGAGGGAGTGAATGTTTAAGATGGTGGATGGGGTGCCAATCAAGCGGGCTGCTTTGTCCTGGATGGTGTCGAGTTTCTTGAGTGTTGTTGGAGCTGCACTCATCCAGGCAAGTGGAGAGTATTGTATCACACTCCTTACTTGTGCCTTGTAGATGGTGGAAAGGCTTTGGGGAGTCAGGAGGTGAGTCACTCGCCGCAGAATATCTAGCCTCTGACCTGCTCTTGTTGCCACAGTATTTATGTGGCTGGTCCAGTTAAGTTTCTGGTCAATGGTGACCCCGAGGATGTTGAAGGTGGGGGATTCGGCGATGGTAATGCCATTGAATGTCAAAGGGCAGTGGTTAGACTCTCACTTGTTGGAGATAGTCTTTGCCTGGCACTTGTGTGGCGCGAATGTTACCTGCCACTTATCAGCCCAAGCCTGAATGTCGTCCAGGTCTTGTTGCATGTGGGCATGGACTACTTCATTATCTGAGGAGTTGCGAATAGCACTGAACACTGCGCAGTCATCGGCGAACATCCCCATTTAGACAGCATTTCTCTCCAGACCACTATCCAAATACCTGCTGGAACTGCACATGTATAGAAAAGGTGAGAACCAAGAATGGTCTCAACTGTGCGGTTAAATAGCCCAGTAATACAAACACATAGCTGGCTGGGGAACTACTTGGGAAACTGCCGTTCCTTGTAGAACAGAATGTAGCCACCTTAATAGACAGAGAAGTAATGGCAGAAACAGTTGTTGGGAGCAGAAGAAAATACAACTCCAGTATTACCAGGCTAAAAATGTTAATTATAATGTGCCAGGCCATTGATATTCAATTTTCACAGAAAACAGAATTCTAGAATATGGTGCACAAAATATGGGTAAATATACCAGAATCTAATGCAATAATACTTGTTCAGTCACTATAAACCCTAATAATATTCCTAGATTTAGTGGCACTATAATAATACAGAAGTTTGAACTTTGAAACATGGCCTACACAAAACTGTAGAGGTTCAAGGCTTCAGCTTACAGGCGTGGCATGTAAAACCCAATCAATTTTCGAACAGGCTCTTCAAAACTCCACGAATGTTATTCAGCTCTAAATATAGTATTTACAAAGCATGCTAATGACATCTAGTGGCAGAAAGTCTCTAAATCAGTTTATTTTAAAAGTTAAATGCATCTCAATAAATCAAAAATCAATTTTTATTCAATTACTAATTCAAGTTGTACCCCACTGCTTACACAAAATTAATTTTACCCCAAAAGCTACCCACTGATCAGTATTATAATTTCTACAAAGAATATTTAAAAATCTTCAAAAGAAACAAGGTCCACTTACATTAATCATGACGCAACTGAAAATTTAGATGATTGGATATACTCATTATCAAACAATGGTAATATTTGTTAATCCATATACAGAAATGTATTTTTGCTAATCACATTTGAATTTGTGATGTGTAACAATCAAACACAGACAGCATAAACGTATTAAGCTCTAGAACATAAAAGTTAATATATATCTTTTCTTGTCGACACACATCTAGTGTCAATATTTTTCATAAGACCAAATTGTTACAGTACCATGATGCAGTCTATTCAACTGTCTCAATGCTTTTCACATCACATAGCCTAATTAGATCAAACAACAGCTGGGTGGAGTGAGGGCTTCAACACATCATGGTACTGATTACATCAACTGCTCTAGCTTCACTCTTGCTGCTTATGACATCATCAGAACCCCCCACCACCTCACACACACACACACACATTGTGTTGCAGCCTTGCAGCACAGTCTATGTCAACTCTTAAAATTAACGTGGATTGTAAATGCACCAGTACCTGTTTCAGGATATTGGTATTGTAAAGCAAAGGAGAGGCAAATGAGGCAATCATGAAATGCTAACCTTTCATTATCTTTCGCTTACAGGTGTTGATTAAACTTGTACACATTTACAGCATTTTCTGCTTTTACTACAGATTTCCACCTTTAGGTTTTTTAAATTCTTTTTATACCTACTAGTTGTGGGATGCTATCATAATAATATGCCTAGTTAAATGAACTTTAATGAACAAAAATAAGATAATGTAACTTCTCACCCATTAAGGTTGCTAGAAGGCAGAGGGAAGACATTTCAAGATCAATATGGTCTTGCATATCCTTAACAGAAGTGCTACCAGATGCTTCAGGTTCTTCAGTTTTCCAGGAATGAGCTGCAGATGTTGAAGCAGCAGGCACAGGTTCCTTGCTGTCCTTCAGAATCTCCACAGAAACGCGATCACCATGCTGCAGGGGCAAAACCTCATTCTCCCATCCCACTTTAGGAGGATGCAGTTCCTTTGGCGGAAAGCCATACCGTATGCATTGCAAACGTGGAGGAAGGTTAAATTCTTTAGCTATGCTTTCTTGAAATTCAGAAAATGTTACAGATGCTTGAAGGGTCAATGTTGCCTGTCGCCCATCACTAGTGGTTACTCTAATCTTTTTTTCCTTGGTAGCTGATGGGGAATAAGGGGACTTAGTGGGAGTGGCTGGGGCAGATGATGAGCCATCTTTAAGAATTCCAGAAGAAGGTTGGGCTGGTCCCTTCTGATCCTGTCGTAATTGGTCAGTTTTCCGCTTTTGCACAATAGCTGCATGGTCAGTAATATTCTGCTGAATACCTCTTTCAGTTTTACTCATGTTCAGTTCTTCTTTATGCAGCGTCTTTGATTTCTGACCCATTAAAATAATTTTGGTAGGTAAATGTGGCTCTGATATTGGTTCATCTTGCAAGTCACCAACTCTACGACTATGTGCGCCTTCAACAGTGACTGGAGTATATTCATCAGGATTCTTTTTGGCTGTATGATGTAATATGGTGTTAACAACTTTCTGAATCAAGATTTCACTTCCAAATTCACCAGGAAAATGCTTGGTGACAAGCTTCATAGCAACGTCATAAACATTGCTGTTTAGAGCCACTTCACTTTCATATTGAAACCAATAAACAGTTTCTCGCACCACCCTTCCATTCCATTCCAAAGTTATTGGGAATGCTTCAGGTAAGTTATCATATTCCTTTCCTTCCCAGTAATGCTTGTAGCCACAGCCACATTTGCCTCCAGCAGATCTGGCATTAGTTCGGTCTCCATCTAAGTACACAACAGAACCATCCCCTCTAACATGGCGCATGGAAGTACCATGACACCAGTTGCAGGATGTTAAGTGACTCAAATTATAGTCTGGCACCAGTACATCTTCTTTCGGGTCATACGAGCACACCAGATGGTGAACAGGAAAGCTATAATTTTTGTCTGGCTTCAGTTGACCATGGGTGCTTGTAGCCAAGTTGTATAACTTTCCTCCTGGAGCTAGCCACTCTGTAGGCACATGAAGCTCTGAAAGAGCACCACAAATCAAACATTTCTGCAAACGATTTTCAATGACAGCCTTCTTTGCAGCTTCAGTAACATCCTCAGGCTGTATTCCAATTACCCCTGTCCTTCTGTATATATACTGATGAACATCTGCTACCAGAGAAGGGTGGATGTCATGCTTCTTCAAGAAAATTTCTTCCATTGCAGCAACTAGCCTCTGCAAGTACTTGTCCTGCAAACTTCGGTCACCTCCTAATAGACAGCTGTCATCTTCAAACTGTATGTACTTTCTAATAAGCTCCTGTGGGACACCCCAGGCTTTAGGCAACAATTTCAAAGGAAGCCTGGGTAAAGGACCCCTTTTTATTCCAACCAAAGGTATATAATGGTTGCGCCCTGAACTGCTCCATGCAATGCAAATAGGTTTATTAAGCTGTCCATCCTTTCCCCGACATTTTTCTTCAGGAACTAATCCTGGGAGAAAGGTAGCTGAATAATCACCACAACTTCTCATTCCACTCCGAGAATCTAGCAAAATGATTGGACGATGTAATACATTGGCCAAACCAAATATATGAATATTACGTAGACCCAAAGGTACTCCTTCAGGAGGGACAAACAAAGGGTCACACTCATTAATGATATCCTTCCATTCTGCTGCATCAATGAAGTCATGGAATAAAGCCTTGTAACGATCCAGGTTTACTTTAAAATGCTGTTTGAGATTTTCACGCAAAGCATGCCAGAAAAGCTCTCTGCCCACCAAAGCCCTGGACACAGCATGAACTAAACAATGACCATCACCATCAACATGAACAGGGATTAAACATTCTTGATTACTATTCGCCTTCTTAATCTCCTCCAGAGTATCATGGAGGTATAACAGACTCCCTGAGCGGTCTTTCCCATAGCCCATAGTCCCAATGTGCTCTGGATCAATAAGGAAAGCTCTGTCACCCAACAAAGCACAATCAAACATTTCCCCTTGGTTCATCTCTCTCAAGAGTTTGGCCTTCCCAGTTTGTTTATCCATGCCATACCGGGTCAGGATAGGAGACAGCAGCTTACAGTGATAATTGGACAGTCCCATTACTTTCACCATTTCCGTGCCCTTTTTGGGGGCCGTGACTCCCAGCAAAGCATTCCTCAGCAGGTTGTGCAGTACCACGTCTGGGTCGGTGACTTCCTCTACATTGAGCAGGTTTCTTTGTTCATGGCGCTGGCCGCATTCGGTGCATTCTATACTGACTCCATAGGCTGGGAAAAACAGCCGAGCCTGGCACTTGGGATCCGGACACGTACCCGATAGAATACGTTTGTCTTTTTTCTTAGATCCTTGCAACATTGTTTCATTGATTATTCCTGGTTATAGTAAAATCAGTCTGTATATAATTTTAATCGTTAATGCTCACAGTGTCATGGTCAGTCAATAAGAGAGGCTGTTCCTGTCAGTAATGTTCTTTACTGAGAGGTGAAACGCGGAAGTACTCAGTTTCCTTCTCTTTCTCCTTCCACTCGCAGTTTCCGTTATCAAACGAAACGAAACAAGTCTCCTTTACTGAAGGCAGGAGAAACAGCGGCGAGGATGGAGGGTGTGCAGACACGCATGCGCTGGCAGCGCGATGCACGTCGGGGATCGTAGTTTTCCGTTGAGCGCATTGCCGTTGATATTGCGGATGGAATGGCGAGCTTCTGAACTACGATTCCCGGCGGGCATTGAAGGGAGCAGCAGGCTGCCCACCGAGCGGAGGACTCGGACTGCTGGACAAGCGAAAGGTGTGCTGGGAGTAGAGGTGATGGTTAGGTCACGTTTGTTTTTTTTGCTTTTGATGTAGTAATTTTGAAAGTCAGCGATAATAGGAATTGTGTGTTTCCTTGACCCCGTGACTTGATTAACCCAATTAAAATGATTTTTAAATAATTTTCCTGGCAAGTTCCACTTTACGATATGATGCCCATAGTTTATGTATATGCACTGTAGCCTTTCAAATATGTTTCCCCTGTATTGTGAGGACATGAACGAGCTGGTTCGGTGCAGTTGTCAGTTTAGAATGAGCTGTCAGGCCTGCTGCATGGTTACTAAGGAGAAGCGGATGTCATAGTTACCCGTCATTGTCCTGATTTGATGATGTTTAACGTGCGTGCGAAAGAGTCGCCGACGATATCACAGTTTATCGTTCCCTGTTGCGATTTGATGACGCCACAGCAATTTTATTCTCTGTTGTTTTACTTAGAGCACTGAAGGTGTCAGGGTTAACTCTGCGTGAGGGTTGAGAAAGCTCAGTTCCACACCTTTTGCAAAAACAGATTTCATGCCATGTTGGTGACTGCAGTATCATATTTAGAAAACTGTAAACGTTAGAAATCTGAAATAAATACAGAAAATAGGGATGGGCAAACCTAATTTTGTTGGAGAAACATCCTGAAAAAGCTCTGAAGCAAAAATGTTTACTTTTATATTTCTAAGCCACATCCTTGTGGTTCATTCAACCAATGCCATCCTTGACAATAAACATAAACCAAAAATGTTGATACTTCTCATAAAAAAACTATGTAACTAAGGACACTGATACTGGTAAGTCTGAAAAAACTCTCTTTCGTTGTTTTCCTTCTGTGTCTCATCTCTTCTGTCTCATATCCTTCCCCTCTATAAATGTGTCACTCCATCTACAGTCATGTTGCTACTTCTATGTGTTATTCACTTCTCTCCTATCTGTCTCGCGCACCCTGTGTCACCCACTCTTTTGATGTCTCACACTTCTCACCTACCTATCTTTTTGTTTCCCTTTCTCTTCCATCCATTTCCCTCTTTTTATTTCTCCTCCTTCCCATCACTTTCACATCCTTTCCTTCTCTATTTCTCTCCTTTTTATCTTTCCTCCTTTCCCTTCTCCTTCCCCTTTTACTTTTATCTTGTTCACGTGTTTCTTCCCTCTGTGTCCCCTCTCTCCACTTTCCTTTCTTCTGGAAGGAGAAATTGGCACACAGGACTGTAGAGCAACAGTGGGATGTTTAAGAAAAGAAATTGCAAAGAAATAGAATAAGTGTATTCCATTAGAAAAGATGAAACTACTCGTGGTTTTAGAATACCATGGATAAAGAGGCTAGAAACCACTTGAAGAAGGCATATGAAGACTATAAGAATAATAATGAAACAGCTAAAGCAGATAATGAGAAAATAAGCAGAGGTTAGGAGTGGCTACGGAAAGATAAAGAATATGAAGGGAAAAACATCAAAAGGAACAGTATGGTATTTTAGAAATATACCAACAGTTTAACAGACTGTAAAAGCTTTTATAGATATGTGAAGAGAAAAAGATTGGTGAAGTCAAGCGTAGGTCCCTTACAGTCAGAATCAGGGGAATTTATAATGGGAAACAAAGAAATGGCAGACCAACTAAATTCATACTTTGGTTCTGTCTTCACAAAGGAGGACACAAATAACCTCCCAGAGATGCCGGGGAACATAGGGCCTGAGGAAAGGGTGGAACTGAAAGAAATCAGTATTTGTAGGGAAATGGTGTTAGGAAAATTGATGGGACTAAAGGCCGATAAATCCCCAGGGCCTGATAATCTACATCCCAGGGTACTTAAGGAAGTGGCCCTGGAAATAGTAGATGCATTACTGGTCATCTTCCAGAACTCGATAGACTCTGGAACAGTACCCATGGATTGGAGGGTAGCTAATGTTACCCCACTATTCAAAAAAGGTGGTCGAGAAAAAGCGGGGAATTATAGACCGGTAAGCCTGACATCGGTAGTGGGGAAAATGCTAGAATCTATTATAAAAGATGTAATAGCAGAGCACTTGGTAAGCAGTGACAGGATCGGACAAAGTCAACATGGATTTACAAAAGGTAAATCATGCTTGACCAATCTACTGGAATTTTTTGAGGATGTAACTGGTAAAATAGATAAGGGAGAACCAGTGGATGTGGTGTATTTGGACTTTCAGAAGGCTTTCGATAAGGTCCCACATAAGAGATTAGCGTGCAAAATTAAGGCACATGGGATTGGGGGCAAGGTATTGACTTGGATAGAGAACTGGTTGGCGGACAGAAAGCAAAGCATTGGAATAAACGGGTCATTTTCCGAGTGGCAGGCAGTGACTAGTGGGGTACCGCAAGGATCGGTCCTAGGACCCCAGCTGTTCACAATATAAATGATCTGGACGAGGGAATTGGATGTAATATCTCCAAATTTGCAGACGACACAAAGCTGGGTGGGAGGGTAAGCTGTGAGGAGGATGTCGTGAAACTCCAGTACGATCTGGACAGATTGGGTGATTGGGCAGAAACATGGCAAATGCACTATAATGTGGATAAATGTGAGGTTATCCACTTTGGTGGCAAAAACAGGAAGGCAGATTATTATTTGAATAGCAATAGATTGGGAGAAGAGGAAGTGCAAAGAGACCTGGGTGTTCTTGTGCACCAGTCGCTGAAGGTAAGCATGCAGGTGCAGCAGGCGGTTAAGAAGGCAAATGGTATGTTGGCCTTCTTAGCAAGAGGGTTCGAGTACAGGAACAAGGATGTCTTGCTACAGTTGTACAGGGCCTTGGTGAGACCGCACCTTGAGTACTGTGTGCAGTTTTGGTCGCCTTACCTGAGGAAGGACGTTCTTGCCATGGAAGGAGTGCAGCGAAGATTCACCAGGCTGATACCTGGGATGGCAGGAATGACGTATGAGGAGAGATTGTGTCGATTGGGCTTATACTCACTGGAGTTTAGAAGATTGAGAGGGGATCTCATCGAAACTTATAAAATTCTGTCAGGCCTGGACAGACTAGATGCAGGAAGGATGTTTATGATGGCCGGGGAGTCCAGAACCAGGGGTCATAGTCTAAGGATAAGGGGTAAGCCATTTAGGACTGAAATGAGGAGGAATTTCTTCACCCAGAGAGTGGTGAACCTGTGGAATTCACTGCCACAGAGGGCGGTGGAGGCCAGTTCATTAAATATATTCAAAAAAGAGTTGGATATATTTCTTAAGGCTAAAGGGATCAAGGGATATGGGGAGAAGGCAGGGACAGGGTACTGAATTTGGATGATCAGCCATGATCTCATTCAATGGCACAGCAGGCTCGAAGGGCCGAATGGCCTACTCCTGCTCCTATCTTCTATGTTTCTATAAAAGAGAATTGTTGAAAACAAAGTAGGACCTTTTTCACCCAGAGGGTGGTTGGAATCTGGAACTCGCTGCCTGAAAGGGTGGTAGAGGCAGGAACCCTCACAACATTCAAGAAGCATTTGGATGAGCACTTGAAACGCCATAGCATACAAGGCTACGGACCAAATGCTGGAAAATGGGATTAGATTAGACAGGGCTTGATGGCCGGCGCGGACGCGATGGGCCGAAGGGCCTCTTTCTGTGCTGTATCACTCTATGACTCTATGACCTCTGAGAGCAAAGGATTGTCAATTTGTAGAGGATGATTAAAAAAAGCAGATGTAGTTAATAAGTACTTCGCATTGGTCTTTACTAAAGAGAAGGATACCAGAGAGGAAGTGAATCCTGAAGTGGTAGAGAACGAGATGAGTGATATTGTGATGGATCAGGAGAAAAATTTAGATAAGTTCCTTAAACTTATTTTAGATAAGTTTCTTAAGGGAAGACAGAATGCTCAGGCTCAACAAGATACGTACATCCTAGGATTCTGAAAGAATTGAGGGAGAAATTGCAGAGGCCCTAGAAATTATATTTCAGGGCTCTATTGAGTCTGCATGTGTGCTGGAGGACTGAAGAGTGCCCAGTGTAGTACCCATTTTTAAAAAGGATCATGTTAGTTTAATAGCTGTGATAGGGAAAAACTAGAGTCTTTCATTATGGATGAAATTACCACGTAGCTAGATAAAGAAGAAATAGTTAGAAGTAGCGAGCATGGATTTCAAAAAGAGTCGATTGTGCTTGACAAACCTCTTTGAGTTATTTGAGAGGGTAACAGACATGGTAGATGGGGGAAATGTAGTGGATGCAGCTTACATGGACTTTAGGAGAGCAACATGTAAAATTACTAGAGAAGATTAAAGGACATAGAAATAGTGGGAGGAGCAAACATAAGAACATACATAAGACGTAGGAGCAGAAGTAGGTAATTTGGCCCCTCAAGCCTGCTCCGCCATTCAATAAGATCATGGCTGATTGAAGATTGGTTAGAGGGGAGAAAACAAAAAATAGGAGTTAAGGGCAGTTTTTCAGAGTGGTTTGCAGAAGGTAGTGATGTCTCTCACGGTTCAGTTCTGGCGCCACTTCTGTTCACTGTGTATATGCAGATGCAATTCAATGTCAGTGAGTGAGGTGATGCATTTTGGTAAAAAAAAATAACTAGTAATTATGCTCTAAATGGAAGTAGGCTCGGTGCTGTGGAAGAGCAAATGAACTTGAGGGTACAGGTTCACAGGACATTGTCCACTGCCTCTGTGTTGTCAGATTGCTTGCCGACATGCAGCCCTGGATGAGCTGCAATTTCCTCCAATTAAATATTGGGAGTATCAAAACCATTGTCTTCAAGACCCGCCACAAACGCCATTCCATTACCACCGATTCCATCCCCTTCCCTGGCCACTGTTTCAGGCTGAACCAGACTGTTCACAAGCTTGACCCTGAGATGAGCTTCCAACCCCAAAATCCTCACTGTCACAAAGACCGCGTACTTCCACCTCCATAACATCGCCCACCTTTGCCCCTGTCTCTGTTCATCTGCTGCTGAAACCTTCATCCATGCTTTTGCTACCTCCTGACCCAACTATTCCAATGCTCTTCTAGCCAGCCTCCCATCTTCCAACCTCCATAAACTTCAACTCATCCAAAGCTCTGCTGCCCGCATTCTAAACCACACTAAATCCCACTCATCCATCACCCCTGTGCTCACTGACCGATGTTGGCTGTCAGTCCACCAATACCTCAATTTTAAAATTCTCATCCTTGTGTTTAAATCCCCCAATAGCCCACCCCTCCCTATCGCTGTAACTTCCTCCAGCCCTACAACCCTCCAAGAACTCTGCTTTCCTCCAACTCTGGACTCTTGTGCATTCCCCACTTTCTGCGCCCTACCATTGGTGGCTGTGCATTCAGCCATATAGGCTTTAAGCTCTAGAATTCCCTCCCTAAACCTCTGTCTCTGCAACTCTCTCTCTTCCTTGAAGATCCTCCTTTAAACTTATCTCTGACCAAGCTTTTAGTCAGCTGTCATATCTCCTTCTTTGGCTCGGTGTCCATTCTTGTCTTATTACGCTCCTGTGACGCGCCTTGGAACATTTTCCTACATTAAAGGCACTGTATAATTGCAAGTTGTTGTTGTTTGTTGTTGTAATAAAGGTAGCACAAAAAGTGAAATACTGCAGATGCTGGACATCTGAAATAAAAACAGAAATTTTTGGAATCAGTCTGCAGGTCAGGCAGCATCTTTGGAGAGGCAGCACCTCTCCACAAATGCTGCCTCACCTGCTGAGTGATTCCAGCATTTTTTGTTTTTACTAAAGACAATACTTCAGGTTGATAAGGCTGTAAAAATAGCTAATAGAATTCTAAATTTTATCTCAAAAGGTATAGAATATAAAAACCGAGGGAATGAGAAGCCTATATAAAACCTTAATAAGACCTCAGTTAGTGTACTGTGTGCAGTATTGGGCTCCACACTATAGGAAAGATGTTGAGGCTTCAGAGAGGGTACAACACAGAGTCGCTAGGATGCTGGCTGGTATGAGGAAATACAAGTAAAGGCTTGAAAAGTTGGGCCTTTTTTTATTAGAACAACACAGATTACAGGGTATGATAGAAGTTTTAAAAATTACGAAAGGATGGACAGGGTCAATAGGAAAAGACTGTTTCCAGTAGTTGAGGAGTTAAGAACAAGCGACCACAGATACAAGATTAAATGTAAGAAATTTAGAACAGAGGGCACAAGAAATTTCTTCACCCAGAGAGTCGTGAGACTGGATTTCACTTCCAGGGTTAGTGGTTGAGCCAGAAACTATGTCAACATTCAAGATTAGATTGGATAGGTGGATGAAGGAAAAGGGGTTAGTGGAATATGGGAACAGGGTGAGTACATGTGATTAGAACAAATTGCTCATGTGATGGGTAAATGAGGACACAGACTGGTTGAGCCAAACAGCCTTTTTTCGTGTTGTAACTGTGGTAAACCACTGTTTGTATTCCACTGTGTACATGCCTGTACATGTCTCGGCTGACTCCTCCCACGAGTCCAGGTATAAAGGTGACTGCTCCACAGTCCCTCTGTATTCTGGACCGGTCGACCACTCGAGGCACACCTTCATTCTCTTGTTAATAAAAGCCTGTTAATTACTCGCTTAATCTCAGTCTTTTGAGTTATTGATAGCGCATCAATTTTATTAACAAGATTTTTATAATGGAGAAGATCCTCACACCAGCATGCCTGGACTTAGATCATCGGGAGGCGGACTCATCCACCAAGTTTACTCACTGGCTTAGGTGTTTTGAAAAATTTCTGATCGCCTCCGCTGAAACGGTCAAATCGGACGAGGACAAACTGGACGTCCTGACCTCCAAAGTGAACCACCGAGTGTACTCGGTCATCCAGGACGCGACCTCGTACGCGGATGCTATCAATCTCCTCAAGGACCAGTACACGCGCCCAGTGAACGAGGTGTACGCTAGGCACCTCCTGGGGAGTCGTAAACAACAACCTGGGGAATCGACCGAGGAATACCTTCAGGCACTGTCTGTGCTTGGCTGGGCCTGTGGTTGTAAGGATGTAAAGGCCGCCGTGTACACAGAGGAACTTATCCGGGACGCTTTTGTAGCGGGCCACAGGTCCAATTACACCCGACAGCGACTGTTGGAGCAGAGTGACCTCGATCTCAACAAGGCCTCTGAACTCGCACTATCATTGGACGCAGCCTACCGGGGCATGGACGCCTACTCCTCTGCACCGTGGACGCCGCGGGGAACGACAGCCTGGGACACGGTAGGACCGTCTCATAGCGCCGTGCCACCCCAGCCACATCCCAGCAACGGCCCAACTACCGCAGCAGTGCCCAAGGCCAGACAGCAGTGCCCCAAGGCCAGAAATGCTACTTCTGTGGCCAGGCCAAACACCCCAGAGCGCGCTGCCCGGCGAAAAATGCGATCTGCTCGGGCTGCGGGAAGAAAGGACACTACGCCAGCATCTGCAGGGCCAAAGCCACCCCGAACCCCAGCAGCGCTGCGTGTGGGCCGTGCGGGCCGCCATCTTGGGCCTCCCCAGCCATGTGCGAACCACCGGAACAGCAGCCATTTTGGACGCCTCCAGCCACATGGGGATCATGGACGCCGCCATCTTGGACGACAGCCGGGACGCAGCAGGCCCCCAACACCGCCTCATCTGCTACCCGCAGCGACACACCGACCCCTACGCTGGCCTCCGTTACGCTGGACCAAGCGAGACCGCACCAGCTGGCCCGGTCCACAATGGACATTAAGGTAAATGGTCACGAAACAATCTGCCTTTTTGACTCTGGGAGCACGGAGAGCTTCATCCACCCCGACACGGTGCGGCATTGCTCTCTCCCAGTCCTGCCTGCGCACCAGCAGATTTCTATGGCCTCTGAGTCCCAGTCGGCGGACATTGGCGGCTACTGCGTGGTGACACTCGTAGTAGACGGGACTGTGTACGATAATTTTAAACTTCTGGTCCTGCCCACCTCTGCGCTGCCGTTCTACTGGGGTTAGATTTTCAGTGCCACCTTAAAAGTGTTACGATGGCGTACGGTGGACCCCTCCCCCCACTCACAGTCCGCAGCCAGCAGCTTCCAAATTGCCCGCCGCGCACCAGGTGCAACCTCTCCACACTCAGAGTCACCCCCCCCCCCACTGTTTGCTAACCTCACCCCCGACTGTAAGCCCATCGCCACAAAGAGCAGGTGATACAGTGCCGGGGACAGGGTTTTCATTAAAACCGAAGTGGAGCGGCTCCTGAAGGAGGGGATTATTGAGGGCAGCACCAGCCCCTGGCGAGCCCAGGTTGTGGTCGTTAAGACCGGCGAGAAGCAGCGCCTGGTCATCGACTACAGCCAGACAATAAATCGCTACACCTTGCTGGACGCTTACCCACTCCCCCGTATAGCTGATATGGTCAACCAGATCGCGCAGTACTGCGTCTTCTCGACCATTGACCTGAAATCAGTGTACCACCAGCTCCCTATCCGCCCTGAGGACCGCCAGTATACTGCCTTTGAGGCAAACGGCCGCCTCTATCACTTCCTTAGGGTTCCCTTTGGCGTCACCAACGGAGTCTCCGTCTTCCAAAGGGAGATGGACCGGATGGTCGATCAAAATGCGTTGCAGGCCACCTTCCCATATCTGGACAATGTGACCATCTGCGGCCATGACCTGCAGGACCATGACGCAAACCTCGAAAAATTCCTCTGCACTGCCAAACTCCTCAACCTGACGTATAACAAGGAGAAGTGCATATTCCGCACAACCCACCACGCCATCCTTGGCTGTGTTGTGGAACACGGAGTCATCGGTCCCGACCCCGACCGGATGCGTCCCCTTATGGAACTCCCACTGCCCCACTGCCTCGAGGCCCTGAAGAGGTGCCTAGGGTTTTTCTCTTATTACGCCCAGTGGGTCCCCTACTATGCGGACAAGGCCCGTCCGCTGATCAAGTCCACCTCTTTTCCCGTGACGGCAGAGGCCCGCTTAGCCTTCCATCGTATCAAGGAAGACATTGCCAAAGCCACCATGCATGCAGTGGACGAATCCATCCCCTTCCAGGTGGAAAGCGACGCGTCCAACTTTGCCCTGGCCGCTACCCTTAATCAGGCGGGGAGACCCGTGGCCTTCTTTTCACGAACCCTCCAGGGCCCGGAGACCAGACACTCCGCTGTTGAGAAGGAGGCCCAGGCGATTGTGGAGGTTGTGCGTCATTGGAGGCACTACCTGGCCGGAAAACTATTTACCCTGCTCACTGACCAGCGTTCAGTTGCGTTTATGTTTAACAACAAGCAGAGGGGCAAAATCAAAAACGACAAGATCTTGAGGTGGAGAATCGAACTTTCCACCTACAATTACGAGATCTTGTACCGGCCCGGGAAGCTCAATGAACCCCCGGATGCTCTATCGCGTGGCACCTGCGCCAGCGCGCAGATCGATAGACTGCGGGCCCTCCACAATGACCTCTGCCACCCGGGGGTCACCAGGTTCTTCCACTTCACCAAGGCCCGCAACCTGCCTTACTCCATTGAGGAGGTCAGGACCATGACCAGGAACTGCCAAGTCTGCGCTGAGTGCAAACCGCACTTTTATAGACCAGACAGGGCTCACCTGATAAAAGCCACTCGCCCCTTCGAGCGCCTGAGCGTTGATTTTAAAGGGCCTCTCCCCTCCTCCGACCGCAATGTGTACTTCCTCAACATTATTGATGAGTACTCCCGTTTCCCGTTCGCCATCCCCTGCCCGGACATGACCAGTGCCACGGTCATTAAATGTCTGAACGACCTCTTCACCCTGTTCGGTTTCCCCAGCTATATCCATAGTGACCGGGGCTCATCGTTTATGAGCGATGAACTCCGTCAGTACCTGCTCGCTAGGGGTATTGCCACAAGCAGGACCACCAGTTACAACCCCCGGGGGAACGGACAGGTGGAAAGAGAGAATGCGACAGTTTGGAAGGCTGCCCTGCTAGCCTTAAAGTCTAGGGGCCTTCCGACCTCCCGCTGGCAGGATGTGCGCCCCGATGCGCTCCACTCTATTCAGTCACTGCTCTGCACTGCCACTAATGCCACCCCTCATGAGAAAATGTTTGTCTTCCCAAGGAAGTCCACATCGGGGACATCGCTACCGCCATGGCTGACGTCCCCAGGGCCGGTCCTACTGAGAAGACACGTGAGGACCCATAAAATGGACCCCCTGGTCGAGAGGGTCGACCTCCTCCACGCCAACCCCCAGTATGCTTACATTGCGTACCCGGACGGGCGGGAGGACACAGTCTCCATACGAGACCTCGCACCCTCGGGGGCCGCAGTAACCCACTACCCACTACCACCCCCCCCCCATGACCCGATATCCAGTCCCAGCAGACGGCGGGCCTGGGCCCGGCGACCCGCTCGACACCTACAAGTCTACACACCAGTGCCCCAGCCTACGCGGGACTCGACGCCGGAAGCTTCACTACCCCTGCCGTCGCCACGTCGATCACAGCGGCAGACAAGACCTCCGGAGAGACTCCAATACACTAACTTTTAATACACTTCACCCCGCCGGACTCATTTTTAAACAAGGGGTGAATGTGGTAAACCACTGTTTGTATTCCACTGTGTACATGCCTGTACATGTCTCGGCTGACTCCTCTCACGGGTCCAGGTATAAAGGTGACTGCTCCACAGTCCCTCTGTATTCTGGACCGGTCGACCACTCGAGGCACACCTTCATTCTCTTGTTAATAAAAGCCTGTTAATTACTCACTTAATCTCAGTCTTTTGAGTTATTGATAGCGCATCAGTAACTTCCATGTATTTCTCTTTGTCTCCTTTATAGTTCTCTTTCTCTCTCCCTCTCCTGGTTTGATGTTTCTCTTCTTTGGTTCACTTTCTTTTCTGATTCACTTTCATGTTCTCCTTTTCTGGCTTTCTCTCTCCCCACTTCTGGTTTGATAACGCTCTGCTCTTTTTCTCCTCTCTATCTCTTACCTCTTTGCTTTGCTCTTTCACCTATTTCTGGCCTCTTTGTCACATGTTTATCTCTTCATTGGGAGAGTGTAGCGTGGGAAGCAAGCTGGCAAAGAGAACGGGAAAAGGGGCCATTCGGAAGGGAAGGAGAGAGACAGAGGGGGGAAGAGGGAAGAGAGAAAAGAGGAACGGGGAGAAGGAGGGATAGGGAGAAGTGAGAGGGATGGGTATAGGAGGAAGAGGGGTCTGAGGGAAGGGTGGGAGTGGGAAAGGAAAAGGTTGAAAGACAGAATGGAATGACCAAACGTAATGAGATCCCAAGATAAGTCCAGACAGTGGCACCCAATGAAAGTGAGCCAGTTACACCATGGAGAGACCTTCTTTGGAGACTTATTTTAGAGCCGTCAAAGAAATAGCTGTGGATTGGATAAATGGTGTCTTCACTACCTCGGGAGGATTGTTATCAGCAATATTAAAACATTGCAATGCAGCCAATGACCAAAAGGCAAGCTGAAGTTTAATGATCATTTGGGAGCAAAGGGAACAAGTAATCAGTTGAATCAATAGAAGAGTTACGTAACATGATAATACCCAGTGGAAATTGTCACCGTTCCAATTCTGTAGGGAGGACAAAATGTCTTAGTTTAAAAGAAAGGGAAAAATCACTTTATGCACAAATCTAAGGTGTGTTTTAAACATCACCTGGTCAGAATGCCACACTAAATAAAGATCCTCGTTAACCCAGTGCTTGAATCTCACTCGCCCATCGTACTGAAACCAGGGCCCCAAGAAGAACAGTTGTCTACATAAAAATCTTTAGGTCCTATGCACACAGGTTCAAAAGGGGGTTGCTCTTTTGGTGCGATCAGTAAACAAAAACTGTAACTTAACAAAAATACATCAAATGAAACTTAACAATTTAATTAAAATTTGTTTGTCGGGAGTGATAATGCACTCCAGTCCCTGCGGTGCCCACCGGTCGCAGAAGGCCTCGAGCGTGCCGGCAGACACCGCATGCTCCATCTCCAGGGCCACCCGAGCGCGAACGTGGCCGTGGAAGAGAGGCAGGCAGTCGGGCCAAATGACCCCCTCGACCGCCTGCTGCCTGGACCAGTTAATGGCTACTTTGTCCAGGCCCAGAAGCAGTACTACGAGGAGGTCCCCCAACCTGCCCGCTCCCCTCTGCACCGGGGGTTGCAGCCATTTGGTATAAAGGGGGAAAAGGAGAACTGTTTATATTTTGATGCTCAAAACCACACATGAATTAAGAAATGATTGGATGTTCCCCTAATGAACCATAAGTAGTGGTTCACGAAAGGCTAATATTGCTACTTCATAACTCATATGGATCCTGGTTTGAGATGGTGGTCCACTAGGATGTGTAATTATAAGAACACTGATGTAAATCATAGGAGAGAGAGTTGATGTTTTTGACAATCATAATCATAATAATCATAATCAACTTTATTGTCATTGTTAGTGCACAAGTGCAGTACAACGAAATGTAGGCTTGCGGCTCCCGAGAGTGTACATTTAGATTAAGACATTTAAACATTCAACATACATTTGGCTTGTAATACATTAACATAAACATAACCATAATAAAGTGCATTGGCAGATGTGCAGGCTTTAGAGTTTATTTGTGGAGTTCAGTAGGATGACAGCCCTGGGAAAGAAGCTGTTCCTAAATCTGGTCATACGGGTGCGAATGCATCTGTAGCGTCTCCCAGATGGCAGGAGGGCGAACAGACTGTGGCTGGGGTGGGTAGGGTCTTTGATGATGGTCCGTGACCTCCGTAAACAGCGTTTCTGGTATATGTGCTCTATGGTCGGTAGCCGGGTGCCGGTAATGCGTTGGGCAGTTTTGACTACCCGCTGCAGGGCTTTCCGGTCATAGTAGCTACAGCTGCCATACCATACTGTGATACAGTTCGTCAGGATGCTCTCTATTGTGCAGCGGTAAAAGTTAGAGAGGATCAGGGGTGACAGGTTACATCCCTTCAGCCTCCTTAGGAAATATAGGTGCTGCTGGGCCTTCTTCACCGGAGAGGAGGTATTGAGGGATCAGGAGAGGTCTTCCGTGATGTGGACTCCGAGGAACTTAAAGCTGTCCACCCTTTCCACCACAGCCCCATGGATGTGGATGGGGGTGTGACTTCCGCCTTTAGACTTCCTGAAGTCCACAATGATTTCTTTGGTTTTCTTGATGTTAAGGGCCATTTTGTTATCGGCGCACCACTTCACGAGATGCTGGACCTCCTCCCTGTAGGCTGACTCATCATTGTTGGTGATCTGGCCTACTACCGTGGTATCATCCGCAAACTTGATGATAGTGTTGGAACCATGAACAGCCACACAGTCGTGGGTGAAGAGGGAGTAGAGGAGGGGGCTCAGCACACATCCTTGTGGGGCCCCCGTGTTCAGGGTCGGGGGGGGGAGGTGTGGTTACCTAATTTGACAGACTGGGGTCTGTTTGTTAGGAAGTCCAGGGTCCAGTTGCAGAGGGAAGTGTTCAGGCCAAGAGTGTGGAGTTTGGTGGCCAGCTTGTTGGGGACGATAGTGTTGAATGCTGAGCTGTAGTCTATGAACAGCATTCTGATGTAGGTCTCTTTACCATCTAAGTGATTCAGTGCAGAGTGTAGAGCAGTTGTGATTGCATCTTCCGTTGATCTGTTTACACGATAGGCAAACTGGTGTTGGTCAAGAGAGGCAGGAACACTGGCTTTGATGTGAGCCAGGACCAGTCTCTTGAAACACTTCATTATGATGGGTGTGAGTGCGACAGGTCGATAGTCGTTCAGGCACGTCACAGCCGTTTGCTTTGGCACAGGAATAATGGTAGCGGTCTTGAAGCATGTAGGGACTACTGCCTGGGCCAATGACAGATTGAAGATGGCGGTGAAGACATCAGCCAGCTGATCAGCACATTCCTTGAGTACCCGTCCAGGGATGCTATCCGGTCCAGCAGCCTTTCGTGTGTTCACTCCGCGTAGAACACCCCTTACGTTGGAGGTCGACAGAGTGAGCACCTGGTCTTCCGGGGGTGGCAAGGCTTTGGTAGCCGGCTCCCTGTTGTCCCTGTCGAAGCGAGCGTAGAAGTTGTTAAGTTCCTCCGGAAGGGAGGCATCGCTAACCGGGGGGCTGGTGTTTTTGCTCTTGTAGTCAGTGATGGACTGGATGCCTTGCCACATGCGCCGGGGGTCCGAGTTGTTGTGGAAATGATCCTCTATCCACAGTGTCTGTTTCCTTTTGGCAGTCCTGATACCCTTTTTTAGGTTGGTCCTAGCTGCACTGTAAGCCGCCGCGTCGCCAGATTTAAATGCTGCGTCGCGTGCTTTCAACAGCGAGCGGACCTCTCCGTTCATCCAGGGTTTCTGGTTGGGGTATGTCCTGATATTTTTATGGGTCGTGACGACCTCGGCGCAACTGTTAATGTAGAATAGCACTGTGGATGCGTATTCCTCAATGTCATTATGGGCAAACATGCCCCAATCAGTGCGTTCGAAGCAATCCTGAAGCTCCGAGACTGCCCCCTCTGGCCATACTCTCACTGATGTTCTCACTCTTTTGATGAGCGGTTTGTATGCCGGGGCTAGAAACAGGGAGAGGTGGTCAGACTTCCCAAGGTGGGGGCAGGGAATGGCCTTATAAGCATCTACAATGCTCGTGTAGACTTGATCCAGTGAGGATGCAAACCCTGGTATTCTGAGTTACTTGTCGGTTGTGGAGGCTGTGAAGGGATCCATTGGAGATGTCAAATCTTGTTGGTGATAAAGGTATGGATTAGGATTTCAACAGAAATGTATGGATGGAGGGGTGTGATATTTCAGAGGTAGGAGAAAGTGGTCATGGTAACAGATTAGATGTGGGAAGGAAGTTGAGCACAGGACCAAATAATGTGTCATGGTACTGCATTTCTGGATTTAGTCTGAAGTAGCAACCAGGGAGGTTAATACTGGAGGCACGTGGGTATGGGTAGAGGTAAAAATAATGCTTCTTATGTTGGTTTTTATGACATAGCTGGAGAAAATTTCCTCTCATCAGGATGTAATGTTAGACAGGCAAGTTGGAGAGTGTAGTAATGGGCTTGGGATCGATGGAGCAGATAGAGAGGTACAGCTGGATGTCATTGGCGCACTTGTAGAATCTAGTTCCATGTTTTCAGATGATGTTGGCAGGGAGTAGCACATAAATGATGAAGAGGATGGGGCTCTGGTGTGCTATTGAGGTGACTCCAGTGATTGGGGCTCCGACTATTCCTCTTGGGATGGAACACGTGCACAGAATTGGTGGAGTGCTCCAGAAATGTGCTCCATCAGGAGGTAGAAAACAGTGCCCATAATTTAGGTCGCTGCTCATTTAAATGTACTGGATGTGCACTAGGTGTGGGAGTACCTCGGATTTCACACACGTCCATTTGAAAGGAGATTCAGGTGTTGAACTTAACGGTGCAGTAAGCTATGG
Organism: Somniosus microcephalus; assembly: GCF_052327205.1. NCBI lineage: Eukaryota > Metazoa > Chordata > Chondrichthyes > Squaliformes > Somniosidae > Somniosus > Somniosus microcephalus. The sequence goes on from NC_140993.1 coordinate 150,475,751, forward strand.
AGAACATCAGGATAACTTTCAATAAAAGTTCTGGCAAGTTCAAAATGTGCAACAGGAAGAAAATAGTTTTAAACATTGCTGTCAATATAGCAGTCTGTCAGCCAGGAATCCAGAGTGTAGAGAATGACGCAGTCAGGCTGCGGTTGCCAGACAGGCTTGGAGCCTAGTTGGGCACCATTTTGGTTGCCGATGCTGATCTCTGCTGCTGATGACTAGAAGTTGTCACCTTAGATCAATTGTTTTTTTGGACTATCCATTGTGAGTCACAGTTGGAAATCTGCAGAAGGAGAAATGTTCAGGGTGCTGTTGACAATGTTTAGTAAGTAGCATTATTGTAGGAGAAAAGCACAATGGTGGAAGGAGTGTGGGTTCTGTTGAAATTTTCCAGCTTAGTTCAGGAGAAGGAGTCATTGCTAAGTGTTTGTCTAATGGTCCAACCAGCTCACAGCAGGTCTGCTGGTGCAGACTCCATTGCCTGTTCCAGCTCCTCATGGACAGGATCCACTGATTCTTCTGAGAGCACTGTTTATACTGCTCCAAGTCCATGCCTTACTCAAGGTACAGGTTGTGCAGCATAAAGCACACTACAATGATCTTGGACTTTTTTGCTATCTGGTAGGGCAGGATGCCGTGACTTTTCCAGGCACCAGAACTGCTGCTTCAGAATGCCTATTGTGTTCTCCATGATAGGTCTAGTGGAAGCACAGGCGTTGTTCCACTTGATCTGTGCAGAAGTTTGAGGATGGCTGCAGTGGGTGTCCCTGGACCCAGGAGCTAATCCTTTACTCAATGGTGTCTGTGATGTGCCTCAATAATCCCGAGACTCGATGTTAGCGAAACAACAAGGCTTTTATTAACTTAGAAGATAACACGCAGTGGAGAGAGGTATCTTCCCTGGAGGTCTGCAGTACTGGCCGTGAGGTCAGACTGAGCTGGCTTACATAGAGGCCAGGTATGGGCGGAGCCCTACACACAACACATTCCATACATTCCAATACACAATACAATGGTGAGGAGAAACCTGAAACCAACCACAGTCACAGGCAATACAATGGTAAGGGGGAAACCTGAAACCAACCACAGTCACAGGCAGTGATGAATGGAATATTTCATCACATTCACCCCTTCTATAGATTTAGTCTGTTCGGGGGTTTGGTAGTCCTCTGCGACCGACGTGGCTGTTGTGGTGTCGCGGGTGTCGGCTGGGTGTCCCCGGTGGCCTCCTGGGTCTCTGCCGGGGGTGCCGCCAGGGTTGTTGAAGGGGTAGTTGGTGGGGGTGCCATTGGTCGATGTTCTTCCGGGGGTGATGAAAGAGTAGTGGGTGGGTAAGAGTTGCTGTGGTCGTTGTTGCTGCTATTGCCGTGGTTGTTGTCGTTACCGGCTGGGGCGACGTCTTTTATTGACACGGTGTCCTCCCTTCCGTCGGCGTGCCGGACATACGCGTATTGGGGGTTGGCGTGGAGTAGGTGCACTGGCTCCACGAGAGGGTCCGTCTTATGGCCCCTCACATGCCTTCGCACGAATACCGGACCCGGGGTGGAGAGCCATGACGGCATGGATACGCCTGAGGTGGATTTCCGGGGGAAGCTAAACATTCGTTCATGAGGCGTGGCATTAGTGGCAGTACACAATAGCGACCGTATCGAATGGAGCACATCTGAGAGGACTTCCTGCCAGCGGGAGATAGGGAGGCCCTTGGTCCTTAGAGCTAGAGTGACTGCTTTCCATACTGTCCCGTTCTCTCGCTCCACTTGACCGTTACCCCGGGGGTTGTAGCTGGTGGTACGGCTCGTGGCGATACCCCTGGACAGCATGTACTGGCGTAGCTCTTCACTCATGAAGGACGCCCCCCTATCCGTGTGGATGTAGCTCGGCATACCGAACAGGCAGAACAGGCTGTTGAGGCATTTAATGACCGTGGCGCTGGTCATGTCTGGGCAGGGGAAGGCGAATGGGAACCGGGAGTATTCGTCCACAATGTTCAGGAAGTAAACATTGCGGTCGACGGACGGGAGGGGGCCCTTGAAAGCTAAGCTGAGCCGCTCAAAGGGCCGTGTAGCTTTAAGTGGGCTCTATCAGGGTGGTAGAACCGAGGCTTGCACTCAGCGCAAGTGCGGCAGTTCCTGGTCAGAGACCGAACTTCCTCAATCGAGTAGGGTAAGTTGCGGGACTTTATGAAGTGGAACAGCCGCGTGACCCCTGGGTGGCAGAGGTCGTTGTGGAGGGTCTGTAGCCGATCCCCGGTGGCGCTGGCACACATCCCTCGTGAGAGGGCATCTGGGGATTCGTTAAGGGCCCCTGGCCGGTAAATGATGTCATACTCGAAGGTGGAGAGCTCGATCCGCCACCTAAGGATCTTATCATTTTTGATCTTCCCCCTCTGTTTATTATTGAACATAAACGCTACCGACCGCTGGTCGGTAAGTAGGGTGAAGCGTTTGCCGGCTAGGTAGTGGCGCCAGTGGCGCACTGCCTCCACGATGGCTTGGGCCTCCTTTTCCACGGAGGAGTGTCTGATCTTGGGCCCTTGGAGGGTCCTCGAGAAGAAAGCTACGGGCCGCCCCGCCTGGTTGAGGGTGGCCGCCAAGGCAAAGTCAGACGCATCACTTTCCACTTGAAATGGAGTGTTCTCGTCCACTGCCTGTAGCGTGGCCCGCTCAATATCCTGCTTAATGCTTTTGAAGGCGGCGTGGGCCTCAGCAGAGAGCGGAAAAGAGGATGCTTTCAAGAGGGGGCGGGCTTTGTCGGAGTAGTTGGGGACCCATTGGGAATAATAAGAAAATAACCCCAGGCACCTTTTCAGGGCTTTGGGAGTGTTGGGCAGGGGCAGCTCCCGTAGGGGGCGCAATCGGTCGGGGTCTGGTCCGATTTCCCCATTCTCCACCACGCTGCCTAGTATGCAGAGGCGCGTGGTGTTGAAAACGCACTTGTCCTCGTTGTAGGTGAGGTTGAGTTTTTGTGCGGTTTTCAGGAACCTCTCGAGGTTCGAGTCGTGATCCTGCTGGTTGTGACCGCAGATGGTGACGTTGTCGAGGTAGGGGAAGGTTGCCTGCAAGTGGTGGTCATCGACCATGCGATCCATCTCCCTCTGGAAGACCGAGACCCCATTCGTCACCCCAAAGGGGACTCTGAGGAATTGGTAGAGGCGTCCGTTCGCCTCGAAGGCGGTGTACGGGTGGTCCTCTGGTCTGATAGGGAGCTGGTGGTACGCTGACTTGAGGTCGATGGTGGAGAACACCCGGTATTGGGCGATTTGGTTCACCATTTCTGATATGCGGGGTAGCGGGTAGGCGTCTAGTTGGGTGTACCTGTTGATCGTTTGGCTATAGTCGATCACCATCCGTTTCTTCTCGCTACCCCTTACCACCACCACTTGGGCGCGCCACGGGCTATTGCTGCATTCAATAATGCGCTCTTTCAGGAGCCTGTCTACCTCGGTTGCGATAAACCGCCTGTCCTCCCAGCTGTACCTCCTGCTTTTGGTCGCTATTGGCCGGCAGTTAGGGGTAAGGTTCGCGAATAGCGAAGGCGGCTTTACCTTCAGGGTAGCCAGGCCGCACACTGTGAGGGGCGGCTGGGACCCACCGTACTTGAGCGTGATGCTTTGGTGGTTGCACTGGAAATCCAGGCCCAAGATCACGCTCGCGCATAGATTCTTCATGATTAATACTTTAAAATTATCGTATACAGTCCCGTTAACGGACAATTGTACCGTGCAGTAACCCAGAATGGTCGATGTCTGGGTTTTATCAGCCATAGAGATGGTACCCCGAGTAGGGACCACCTTTAGGGAGAGTTGTCATGCCAGTTCCGGGTGGATAAAACTCTCCGTGCTTCCACTGTCAATTAAACATTTAACCCCGCACCCGTTTACCTCGATGTCCACCATTGATTTGGATAGCGGGTGGGGCCTGGTCTGGTCCACTGTGACCGATGCCACTGTAGGGCCCTGATCGAGACAAGATGGCGTCCGCGCTGTCTGCTCACAAGATGGCAGACCCCACGAGGTCGGGCAAGATGGCGTCCAAGATGGCCGCTCCCACGGCGTACACGCGGCGGTGGCGGGTTTTGGTTTTCCAGCGGGGTTCCCTCTGCACACCTTCCCAAAGTGCCCCTTCTTACCGCACTTAAAGCAGGTGGTGCCTTTCGCCGGGCACAGATTTCTGGTGTGCTTTGGCTGCCCGCAGAAGTAGCAGTTGGGTCCCCGACGCATCGCGGCTGTCGTAGGGCTTCTGGGGGGAGAGCGGGGCCCCGACGGTGTCGGGCTGCCGGGCGGGGAAGATGCCTTCCAAGATGGCGGCGCCCTTGGTGCACACGTGGCGGCGTGGACGGCGCGGGCTGAAGAGTAGGCGTCCGAGTTTCTCTGGGCCACATCCAGGGATCGCGCGGTGTCCGCAGCCTGTTTCAGGTCCAATCCCGTTTTTTCCAGCAGTCTTTGCCGGATGTAAGTGGAGCTGAGGCCTGTGATAAAGGCATCGCGAACAAGCTCGTCGGTGTACACTGCGGCTTTTACATCTCGGCACTTGCAGTCTTTGCCAAGCATTTTCAGGGTGCCTAGGAACTCCTCCACCGATTCCCCAGGTCGCTGTGCGCGAGTGGCGAGCAGATGCCTAGCATACACCTCATTCGTAGGCTGCTGGTAATGCGCCTTTAAGATGTCGCAGGCGGCCAGGTACGTGTCGGCGTCTTGGATGAGGGGGTAAACCCGGTGGCTTACCCAATTCCGCAGAATTCCGAGTTTCATACTCGCAGCGTCCGTAGCGTCTTTGACGGCTGCGGAATTGTCCAGGAAGAATTCCATACACATAAACCAGTGTCCGAAGCGTGCTGATGCGTCCGGAGCATGCTGATCCAAATCCAAACGTTCGGGTTTCAGGAGTTGGTCCATTGTGTTGAAAAATAAGTTAATAAAATTGATGTGCCTCAATAATCCCGAGACTCGATGTTAGCGAAACAACAAGGCTTTTATTAACTTAGAAGATAACACGCAGTGGAGAGAGGTATCTTCCCTGGAGGTCTGCAGTACTGGCTGTGAGGTCAGACTGAGCTGGCTTACATAGAGGCCAGGTATGGGCGGAGCCCTACACACAACACATTCCATACATTCCAATACACAATACAATGGTGAGGAGAAACCTGAAACCAACCACAGTCACAGGCAATACAATGGTAAGGGGGAACCTGAAACCAACCACAGTCACAGGCAGTGATGAATGGAATATTTCATCACAGTCTGCAAACAAGGGAAGTAGTTGACTGCCCGAGAATAAAAGCATGCGTGCCGACAGGTATACACTGTATAGCATTCACAGGCATAACCTTACGGTGGTAGTCACACTCAAAATGCACGATGACAGAGTAGAAAGCCTTCCTGTTTATATATGTGGGCTGCAGTACAGTAAAGCACTGTGTGTCAATAATAGCTCATTGCACCTTTGGAAACCCAGCTGTTTAGAAGAAGCATAGTTCCTGCACCTGCTCATTGTTGGGATCCATGGAGAATGCAATAAATTCCCCAGTTCTGGCAATTGATACATTTGTGACTTGGTCAATGCTCCTGTGGACTGCAGACTAGCTCGTGTTGTCATCTCTGGCTTCCTGGAACCCTGATCTCCCCAGGGCAAAGAGATTCTCAAGGCAAGAGTCATTTTCACCTCGACTAGCCCTGCACCATGACTCCAACTCAAGCTGCAGAGGATCACATAATTTCCGCATGACCTCCTTGGTGAATCTGAGCCTCTGGACACAATAGCCCTGTGTAAAGTGGGGACAGTAAATGCAGCCAGGACAATAGCTGCAGGAGGGTTCTCTCTACCATCTGCGGTGTCAGCGCTCCTTGTTATCGAGACAAGATTATTGCACGCGCTCGCCATCTTCCTCCTCGTAAGTTAAATATACTGCAATGTGATCCCCAACAGCCTACACATTCTGGTGTCGGGGACAGATTTGGCCAACACACCATAGCACCTAGAGCAGAAAGTTTCAAAAAGTCCAATTTCAGTGACACAGCACTTGAATTCAGTAATACTACTATCACAAGCAACTTACAAGTTTGAAACTCACTTGTGAAATGCTTCCTGAATGCTCCAATGAAAGGTGTGGGCTTAGTAAAAACAACCTTTCTGTTTTTTGCCTTTACTTTTATAGAGACAATCTGCACATGAAATGCATCTGGAGTAAGTAGAGGTAATCCAGGGGCAGATGCTGATCACATCATCAGAAGGTGGCTTTTATCTTATTTGCATGGAAATACCAGTGCAATATTGAGGCCAGAGGAAATGGTGGGGCAGTGCAAATCCAGAGCAAAATGTGCACAAAGTTTCTGTGGCCATTTTCCTCTCGGTTGTGCCCAAAAAAGGTGGGGGGACAAATTGGAGGAATATTGGGACCAGGATGTCCACTTCCTGCTCCTGCTCTCACTCTGTCTCTGACTATTACGTATTTTAGGAAAAGTACTGATGGCGGATCAGAGACCAGTGATATGGCAGATTGCTCTCGAGTACTGCCAATTTTGATAACCTCTCAATCGAAGACTTTAGAGAGCTTAAACCAACATCACTAAAACAGATTATCTGGTCATTATTTCATTGCTGTTTGTAGGACATCGCTGTGCGCAGATTGGTTGCCACATTTCCTACATTACAACAGTAACGTCACTACAAAAATACTTAATTGGCTGAAAAGCACTTTGGGACATCTGAAATCATGAAAGATGCTATATAAATGCAAGTCATTTCAAAAGGGAATTGGATATATACTTGAAAAGGAAAAATGTGGAGGGATATGGGGAAAGAGATGGGAAATTGGAGAGCTCACAGGCATGATGGGCTAAATGGCTTCCTTCTGTGCTCTATGATTCTGTAAGTCTTTCTTAAAGGGTATAATGTAGTCGCCATTACAGAGACCAGCGTACAAACTGACCATGATTTGGAGCTAAATATTCAAGACTATAGGATCTTTACAAAGGCCAGAGTCTTGTATGTAGGGTAGATAGAGAGAAGCTATTTCCTCTGGTGGAGGAGTCCAGAAGAAGGGGGGCATAACCTTAAAATTAGAGCTAGGCCATTCAGGGGTGATGTCAGGAAGCACATCATCATCTCACCCAAAATGCTGTGGATGCTTGGTCAATTAAAATTTTCAAGACTCAGATTGATAAGATTTTTGTATGGTAAGGGTATCAAGGAATATGGAGCAAAGGTGGATGAATGAAGCTGAGGTACAGATCAGCCATGATCTAATTGAATGGCAGAACAGGCTTGAGGGGGCTAAATGGTCTACTCCTGTTTCTAATACGAGATTGAAATTTGGAAAATAAAAATGATTGAAACCTGGGCGATGACATGGTAATTAACATGGCTCCTCACACTATTGAGGCTTTTTCTGTCTGTGAGTAAAGCCATGGGAGATCAACCAGTTACATTAAGTTATATCATATAATTCTTCTCCTTCTTAGGCAGTCCCTCGGAACCGAGGATGACTTGCTTCCACATTAAAAATGAGTTCGCAGGTGACTGATGAGTCCAATGCGGGACCTACAGTCTCTGTCACAGGTGGGGCAGACGGTGGTTGAAGGGGCGGGTGGGTGGGGTGCTTGGGTTGACCTGTGCTCCTTGCGCTGCCTGCGCTTGGCTTCCGCTTGCTCCCGGCGAAGAGACTCGAGGTGTTCGGCGCCTTCCCGGATGCTTCTCCTCCACTTTGTGCGGTCTTGGGCCAGGGATTCCCAGGCGTTGGTGGAGATGTTACACTTTTTCAAGGAGGCTTTGAGGGTGTCCTTGAAGCGTTTCCTCTGCCCACCTGGGGCGCTCTTGCCGTGCCGGAGCTCCGAATAGAGTGCTTGTTTTGGGAGTCTCGTATCGGGCATGCTGACAATGTGACCCGTCCATCGGAGCTGATTGAGCGTGGTCGGAGCTTCGATGCTGGGGATGTTGGTCTGAGCAAGAACACTGATGTTGGTGCGCCTATCCTGCCAATGGATTTGCAGGATCTTGCAGAGGCAGCGTTGGTGGTACCTCTCCAGTGCTTTGAGGTGCCTGCTGTACATGGTCCATGTCTCTGAGGCATACAGCATAAGAACATAAGAAATAGGAGCAGGAGTAGGCCAATCGGCCCCTCGAGCCTGCTCCGCCATTCAATAAGATCATGGCTGATCTGATCCTAACCGCCAATCCACTATCACAGAACCATCTCCTGAATCTAACAGAATTAGACACACGAAATAGGAGCAGGATCAGGCTACACGGCCCCTGGGCCCGCTCCGCTACCCACAGGGCCATGACCGATCCGAACCTAGACTCATGTCCAAATTCCTGCCCGCTCCCCGTAACCCTTAATTCCCTTTACTTCTAGGAAACTGTCTATTTCTGTTTTAAATTTATGTAATGATGTAGCTTCTACAGCTTTTTGGGGCAGCATATTCCATGGACCTACCACCCTCTGAGTGAAGTAGTTCCTCCTCATCTCAGTTTTGAAAGAGCAGCCCCTTATTCTAAGACTATGCCCCCTAGTTCTAGTTTCACCCATCATCGGGAACATCCTCCCCGCATCCACCCGATCCAACCCCTTCACAATCTTACATGTTTCAATAAGATCGCCTCTCATTCTTCTGAACTCCAATGAGTAGAGTCCCAACCTACTCAACCTCTCCTCATATGTCCATCCCCTCATCCCCGGGATTAACCGAGTGAACCTTCTTTGTACTGACTCGAGAGCAAGTATGTCCTTTCTTAAGTATGGACACCAAAACTGTATGCAGTATTCCAGGTGCAGTCTCACCAATACCTTGTACAACTGAAGCAATACCTCCCTATTTTTATATTCTATCCCCCTAGCAATGAAAGCCAACATTCCATTGGCCTTCTTAATCACTTGCTGCACCTGCATACTAACCTTTTGAGTTTCGTGCACCAGGACCCCCAGATCCCTTTGTACTTCAGTACTTTCCAGTTTCTTGCCTTAAGATAATAACTTGCTCTACGATTTTTCCTGCCAAAGTGCATAACCTCACACTTTCCAGTATTGTATTCCATCTGCCAAATCTCTGCCCACTTACTTAGCCTGTCTATGTCCCCTTGCAGGTTTTTTATGTCCTCCTCACTCACTACTTTCCCTCCCATCTTAGTATCATCTGCAAACTTTGATATGTTACACTCGGTCCCCTCCTCCAAATCGTTAATATAGATTGTAAAGAGTTGGGGACCCAGCACTGACCCCTGCGGAACACCACTAGTTACTGATTGCCAGTCTGAGAATGAACCATTTATCCCAACTCTCTGCCTTCTGTTAGATAGCCAATCCTCTATCCATGCCAGAATATTACCCCAATCCCGTGATTTTTTATCTTAAGCAATAATCTTTTGTGTGGCACCTTGTCAAATGCCTTTTGGAAGTCTAAATACACTACGTCCACTGGTTCCCCTTTATCTACCCTATATGTTACTTCCTCAAAGAACTCCAGCAAATTTGTCAAACATGACTTCCCCTTCATAAAACCATGCTGACTTTGTCCTATTAAATTATGATTATCCAAATGTCCTGTTACTGTATCCTTAATAATGGACTCCAAAATTTTACCTACCACAGATGTTAGGCTAACCGGTCTATAGTTTCCAGCCTTCTGTCTACTGCCCTTTTTAAATAAGGGTGTTACATTAGCAGTTTTCCAGTCTGCCGGGACCATTGCCGAGTCCAGGGAGTTTTGGAAAATTATTACCAATGCATCCACAATCCCTACCACCACTTCCCTCAAGACCCTAGGATGTAAGCCATCAGGTCCAGGTGATTTATCCGCCTTGAGTCCCATTATTTTACCGAGTACCACTTCCTTAGTGATTTTGATCGTGTTTAGCTCCTCCCTCCCTTTAGCCCCCTGTTTGTCCAGTGTTGGGATATTCTTAGTGTCTTCTACTGTAAAGACTGATATAAAATATTCATTCAGTGTTTTTGCCATCTCCATATTTCCCACCATTAATTTCCCGGTCTCATCCTTTAAGGGACCAACATTTACTTTAGCCACCCTTTTTCTTTTTATATAACTATAAAAACTCTTACTATCTGTTTTTATATTTTTTGCTAATTTACTTTCATAATCTATCTTCCCTTTCTCAATCAATCTTTTTGTTATTTTTTGCTGTCTTTTAAAGTTTTCCCAATCCTCTATCCTCCCACTAGATTTGGCTACCTTATATGCCCTTGTTTTTAGTCGAATACTATCCTTAATTTCTTTACTTAGCCACGGATGGCTGTCTTTTCTTTTACACCCTTTTCTTCTCAGTGGAATATATTTTTTTTGGAGGTCCAGGGAGTTTTGGTATCACTGCTGCCCTGTAGACCATGAGCTTAGTGCCGGGTTTGAGGTCCTGGTCTTCAAACACACTCTTCCTCAGGCGACCGAAGGCTGCACTGGCACACTGAAGGCGGTGTTGGACTTCGTCGTCGACGTCTGCCCTTGTTGACAGTGGGCTCCCGAGGTATGGAAAGTGGTCCACGTTGTCCAAGGCCTTGTCGTGGATTTTGATAATCAGGGGGCAGCACTGTGTGGCGGGGGCAGGTTGGTAGAGGACCTTTGTCTTACGGATGTTTAGTGTAAGGCCCATGCTCTCGTATGCTTCGGTGAAGGTATTTACGATGGTTTGGAGTTCGACCTCCAAGTCAGCGCAGAAGCAAGCATCGTCTGCATACTGTAATTCAACGACAAAGGATGGGACGACCTTGGATCAGTTACATTAAGTTATATCATAAATAATTGCACCAGCAGGCGAAATTGTCTGCCGGAGATGTCAAAATGAGCTCGATAAACATCTGTAATTGTTCTCCAGCCCCAGCCTACCCATGAACAATGCTACAGGAGACCTGCTACTTATTTTAAGTAGTATTATATACATGTTCAGTGATAGGGGTTGATTCTGAACTTGAGGACAAGCAGCATCAGGTCAGTGAATGACCACAGTGAGAGGCTTGAAAGGGGGGGCCCAGTAATCATCAGTAACCATGCTACAAGCCCCCAACTACACATGAACAACACTATAGGAGATCAACTAGTGACAACAAAATGAATCATTCAACTCTATTGTGCATAAATATTATGTATTTGTTAAAATGTTAATATTAGTGTGACTTTCACAAATAACAATATAAAATGAAACACATGTCAAGGTGTTCTCTGACTGGAGAGAAGTATGCAGTGGGGTCCCCCAGGGGTCGGTATTAGGACCATTGCTTTTCTTGTTTTATATATAAATGACCTGGACTTGGGTACAGGGACTACAATTTTGAAACTTGCGGATGATACAAAACTTGGCAATGTAATAAGCAGTGAGCATTATAGTAACGGACTTCAGGAGGACATAGACAGACTGGTGAAATAGGCAGACACCTGGCAAATGCAATTTAATGTGGATAAGTGTGGAAAAATGCACTTGGGGAGAAACAACATGGAGAGGCAGTATAATATAAATGGTACTATTTTGAGGGAGGGGATGCAAAAGCAGAGGGACTTGAGTGCATATTCTCAAATCTTTGAACATGGCAGGGCAAGTTGAGAAGGCAGTTAAGAAAGCATATGGGATACTTGGCTTTGTAAATAGGGACATTGAATATGAAACCAAGGAAGTTATGCTAAACGTTTACAAATCTCTGGTTAGGCCTCAAGTCCTTGTAGAGGATACAGAGGAGGTTTACCAGGATGATAGCAGGGACTTCAGTTATGTGGAGAGATTGCAGAAGTTGAGATTGTTCATTTTAGAGCAGAGAAGGTTAAGGGGAGACCTAATAGAGGTATTCAAAATTATGAGGGGTTTTGATAGAGCAAGTGGGGAGACCTCAGTAACAAGAGGTCATAGATTTAAAATAATTGGCAGAAGAACTAAAGGGGAAATGAGGAAAAATGTCTTCACACAGAGGGTTGTTAAGATTTGGAACACACTACCTGAAAGGGTGGTGGAATTAAATTCCATAGGAACTTTCAAAAGGCAATTGGACATATACTTGATTAGGCCTAATTTGCAGGTTTACGGAGAAAAAGTTGGGGTGTTGGACTAAATTGGACAGGTCTTTCCAAGAGCCGGCACAGGCACGATGGACTGAATGGCCGCCTCCTATGCTGTAAGATTCTATGAGTTAAACCTTTCTGTGTCAAATCTGCTGCCTGATGACATTTTCAGTTCTTTTGATCTTCTAACCAACTGCATTGACTCTGAGATAGATCAGCCAGCTAGTCAATCAGTGTGGCTACCTTTTCTTTCAATTAACTATGTACCCATTTGCCTCCGAGTTATATAGATTGTGACAAGCCTGTTGAATTGTCTGATATTGTAATGCTCAGTGTGAGTGTGAAACTTGCTTTCTGATTGGACAAAAGGGCCTCACCTTGATGAAAAGTGCTTGGCAAACATTTAGACATAATTTTGGGCCTGATGATTGCATGCGCTGGAGCACAATTGGCTTTCATGTGGTTTTGTCATTGGAAGATGTGTATTTAAGCAAATTAACAAAACATTTCTTAAAAATGGTAGCCTAGACTTGCCACTCAAGTTTTATTGGTTCCCCAGCATAACTTGAGCAGGTTGGGGCTGGAAATGCCCCAGATCATGACAATCCACTGGCATCCTGCTCATCCCTTCCTTGTCCTGACTTTCCAACTGGAAGTGACAGGAGACATACATGATATCGGTCCATATATGGGTGTGCATTTTGTAACAATATACAAATGAGGGAAATTACACTAAAATGGAAAATTTAGGTTAGTGACTCCACTGTCTGTTCTGTTAGTGACATGAGAGGTAATTTGTCTCTTAGCATCAGAGACCTCTCTGGGTGCAGTTACATTACAAGTTTAGCATTGGTACAAATTGGTTTCTGCTTCACACTGATGCTAAATTAGGAAGGGAGATTTTCCTCTATATTGTGCCTTGTGTGCACTTCTTTCCAGTGCACAATAGAGAAGAAAAAGGGAGGAGGCCTCTTAAGCCTGGTTTCTGCCCTGTGTACATTTTGCACACACTTCTCCTCACATGTCATGTGGGGGCTAAGACATTGTACCTGAAACAAGTTTCCATACAATTTGAATTGTAATAAGCTGAAAGTGATGTCATGGGGACAACAAATGTATTAGCTCCAATTCCACTAATTGCAGATCATGTGCAGACAACACTTAAGTAAATTGGGAGTTGTTGTAAAAGTCGGATAGCCAGGTGGTGAAGAATAGAACACTAGAGCCTAGTCTTCAGTTGCTTACACCTTTTAAATGCTGATTTCAGTGATTGATGGCTGGTGGAATCACCAATAAAAAAAGGAAGCAAGTGCCCCCTTTTAAAGGGGCACAACCAATAAACCATAAATTAAACCGAATTTAAATGAAACTTAACAAATCAAATCAGAATTTTGTTTCTGGGATGGTGAAACACTCCAGTCCCTCCGGTGCCCACCGGTCATGGAAGACCTCAAGCGTACCGGCAGACATCGTGTGCTCCATCTCCAGGGGCACCTGGGCGTGAGCGTAGCCGCGGAAGAGAGCCAGGCAGTTGGGCCGAACGACCCCCTCAACCGCATGGACCTGTTAGTGGCCAACTTTGCCAGGCTCAGGAGCAATCCAACAAGGAGGTCCTTCAATCTGCCCGCTCCGATCTGCACAGGGTGCCCAAGGATCAGGAGCGTGCGACTGAAGTGCAACCAAAAATTAAGGAGCAGCCCCTTCAAAAATTGGAAGAGGGGCTGCAACCTCTCACACTCTGTGTATATGTGGAACACGGACTCCTCCAGGCTTAAATTTTTTTTGCACGGGACTGCTCCATGCAACACCCCCTATGCCAAGACCCCAGTACAAAAGGGGAGGACTCCCGCGTAGAGAGCCCTCCACTGGAGACCCTGCCTCCTCCGGATTGCAAGATGGCACGCCAAGGCATGTCCGAATGGCAGATGAGGAAGACAAAGTGGAAAGTGTGCAAGAGCAGTGATGTGCCATCGATAACTCAAAGACAAGGAGTTTAAGGATTCAACTAAAGGCTTTTAATCACTAAGAACTTTGCAGGTCTTTACACATTGGGTTCGCCTGCTAGAATGACTCATACAGCTCTTGAGACCTTTATATGGCAAAAGACCGGGGCGTAGCCAATACACACAATAGGAAAAAGGGGGCGGTACACACACAATACAAAGCAGGTAAAACACAGGGGTGATGAAGGCATATATTTCATCACATTCACCCCTTCTACAGATTTAGTCTGTCCGGGGGTGTGATAGTCCTTCCTGAACGTCGCAACAGTACCTCGGGTTCCGACCGGGAGTCCGTGGTGCCCTCCTTGGCATACCCATGTGTTGGGGGTGTTGCAGGTACTTCTGGGAGTGGTAAGCCTGGGGGTGGTGGTGGTTCTTCTGGGGGTGGTAGTGATGGGTCGTCGTCGTCGTCGTCGTCGCTTCCTGCTGAGGCGAGGTCCTTTATGGACACGGTGTCCTCACGCCCGTCGGCGTGCTTGACGTACGCATACTGTGGGTTTGCGTGGAGTAGGTGTACTGCCTCCACGAGTGGATCTGTTTTGTGGCCCCTCACATGCTTTCGTAATAGGACGGTCCCTGGGGTGGAGAGCCACGAGGGTAGGGACACTCCTGAGGTTGATTTGCGGGGAAAAACAAACATCTTCTCGTGAGGAGTGGCGTTAGTAGCAGTACACAGTAGCGACCTTATCGAGTGGAGCACGTCTGGGAGGTCCTCTTGCCAGCGGGAGGTGGGGAGGCCTTTAGACCTTAGTGCTAAGGTGACCGCCTTCCACACTGTCGCGTTCTCCCTCTCCACTTGCCCATTACCCCGGGGGTTATAACTAGTGGTCCGACTCGTGGCTATCCCCTTCGACAGCAGGTATTGGCACAGTTCGTCGCTCATGAACGACGCCCCCCTGTCAGTGTGGATGTAGTTGGGCATGCCGAGGCACTTGATGACCGTGGCACTGGTCATGTCTGGGCAGGGGTAGGTGAATGGGAAGCGGGAGTACTCGTCCACAATGTTGAGAAAGTACACATTGCGGTCGGTGGAGGGGAGTGGTCCCTTGAAATCTAAGCTCAGGCGCTCGAATGGCCGTGTAGCTTTGATCAGGTGGGCTCGGTCGGGCCTGAAAAAACAGGGCTTGCATTCCGCACAGGTGCGGCAGTCCCTGGTCATAGACCGGACCTCCTCGATGGAATAGGGCAGGTTACGGGATTTTATAAAGTGGAATAGCCGGGTGACCCCCGGGTGGCAGAGGCCATTGTGGAGGCCCTGTAGCCTGCCCCCTGGATGCTGGCACACATCCCTCGTGATAGGGCGTCGGGGGATTCGTTGAGGGCCCTCGGCCTATATATTATGTCGTACTCAAATGTGGAGAGTTCGATCCGCCACCTGAGAATTTTGTCGTTCTTGATCTTCCCCCTCTGTTTGGTGTTAAACATGAAGGCTACCGACCGCTGGTCGGTAAGCAGGGTGAAGCGTTTGCCGGCTAGGTAGTGCCTCCAGTGCCGCACTGCCTCCACTATGGCCTGGGCCTCCTTCTCTACCGAGGAGTGCCTGATCTCGGGCCCTTGGAGGGTTCTTGAGAAAAAGGCTACGGGCCGCCCATCCTGGTTGAGGGTGGCTGCTAAAGCGAAGTCGGACGCATCGCTTTCAACCTGGAAAGGGATGTTTTCGTCCACTGCCCGCAGCGCAGCCTTCTCAATGTCGTGTTTAATGCTGTTGAAGGCGGCGTGGGCCTCGGCCGTGAGCGGGAAGGACGTTGATTTCAGGAGGGGACGGGCCTTGTCGGAATAATTGGGGACCCATTGGGCGTAATAGGAGAAGAACCCCAGGCACCTTTTCAGGGCCTTGGGAGTGTTTGGTAGGGGTAGCTCCCGTAGGGGGCGCAATCGGTCGGGGTCCGGACCGATTTCCCCGTTTTCCACCACGCAGCCCAGGATGCAGAGGCGCGTGGTGCTAAAGACACACTTATCCTCGTTGTAGGTGAGATTGAGTCTGAGGGCGGTTTTCAGAAATCTCGCGAGGTTCGAGTCGTGGTCTTGCTGGTCGTGGCCGCAGACGGTGACGTTGTCTAGGTATGGGTAGGTGGCTGTTAACTGGTTCTCACCGACCATGCGGTCCATCTCCCGCTGGAAGACCGAGACCCCATTCGTTACCCCAAAGGGGACTCTGAGGAAGTGGTAGAGGCGTCCGTTCGCCTCGAAGGCGGTGTATGGACGGTCCTCCGGCCTAATGGGGAGCTGGTGGTATGCCGATTTTAGGTCGATGGTGGAAAACACCCGGTATTGCGCGATTTGGTTAACCATATCCGCTATGCGGGGCAGAGGGTAGGCGTCTGGCTGGGTGTATAGATTAACCGTCTGGCTATAATCTATCACCATCCGCTTCTTTTCGCTACCCTTAAGAACTACTACCTGGGCGCGCCACGGGCTGGTACTGCATTCGATGATACCCTCCCGCTTGAGTCTTTCTACTTCCGACGCAATGAACCGTCTATCCTCCCAGCTGTACCGCCTACTCTTGGTTGCTATGGGTCGACAGTTGGGTGCGAGGTTGGCGAACAGAGAGGGGGGCTTGACCTTCAGGGTAGCCAGACCGCACACTGTGAGGGGCGGCTGGGACCCACCGTAGGTAAACGTGATACTTTGGCGGTGGCACTGGAAGTCCAGACCCAAGATCACGCTCACACAGAGATCTGGCATTATCAATAGTTTAAAATCTCTGTAATCAGTGCCTTTTACCGACAGCATAACCGCGCAGAAACCTGTGATTTTTGAGGTATGAGTCTTATCAGCCATGGCGATTTTGCCCTGTGTGGGGACTATCATTAGTGAAAGTCATTTTACCAGGCTAGGATGAATAAAGCTTTCGGTGCTCCCGCAGTCAATCAAGCATTTAACCTTGTTCCCGTTTACCTCTATGTCCATCATCGATTTAGACAACGGATGCGGCCTGGATTGATCCACAGTGATCGAGGCCACCAGTGGGTCCTGGAGGTCCGTGTAGTCGGGGCAAGATGGTGGACTCCATGAGGGTGGACAAGATGGCTTCCAAGATGGCCGCTCCCACGGCGCGCACGCGGCGGTGGTGGAGTTGGAGGCGGGGTTCCCTCTGCAGACTTTGCTGAAATGTCCTTTCTTCCTGCATTTAAAACAGGTGGTGCTCTTCGCTGGGCACAGATGCCTGGAGTGTTTGTCCTGGCCGCAGAAGTAGCATTTCGGGCCCCGATGCATCGCGGCAGTAGTGGGGCTCCTGGGTGGGGGCTGGGGCTCCGATGGTGCTGGGCTGGCCTGAGACCTGGGAGGTGAAGATGGCTTCCAAGATGGCAGCCCCCACGGCGCGCACGAGGCGGAGTGGGCCGCGTGGCCTGGGGAACAGGATTCAGAGTTCCTCTGGGCCATATCCAGCGATCGCGCTATATCTATAGCCTGTTCTAAGTCCAGTCCCTCCTTTTCAAACAGTTTCTGCCGAATATAATTTGAACTGAGGCCCGCAATAAAGGAGTCTCGGATCAGCTCCTCCGTGTACACGGTGGCAGACACGGCCTTACAGTTACAGTCTCTGCCCAGTACTTTTAGGCTTAGCATAAAGTCCTCTAGTGACTCACCATACCGCTGCGTGCGAGTATTCAGAAGATGCCTGGCGTACACCTCGTTTATTGGCCGCACGTAGTGGGCCTTCAGAATGGTACAGGCATCCCCGTAGCTGGTGGCGTCTTGGATGAGAGGGGAGACCCGATGGCTCACCCAGTTTCGCAGGATTCCCAGTTTCACGTCTCCGGTGGCGGTTGCGGCTGCTATGGCGGTGGATGAGTTTGCAATGAAAAATTCGAAGCATTGGAACCAGTGTCCGAGCTGTGTGGCTGCGTCTGAGGCATGGGGGTCCAGATCCAAGCGCTCTGGTTTCAGGAGTCGATCCATCTTGTTGTTTTAGTGATTAAAATTGATGTGCCATCGATAACTCAAAGACAAGGAGTTTAAGGATTCAACTAAAGGCTTTTAATCACTAAGAACTTTGCAGGTCTTTACACATCGGGTTCGCCTGCTAGAATGACTCATACAGCTCTTGAGACCTTTTATATGGCAAAAGACAGGGGCATCGCCAATACACACAATAGGAAAAAGGGGGCGGTACACACAATACAAAGCAGGTAAAACACAGGGGTGATGAAGGCATATATTTCATCACAAGCAGCCCATACAGGACACCCCTCTGTGCAGAGTGGAAAGGCACAGAAGGGATCTCCGAGAGACGGCTCAAGCTGTGAGGCGCCAGCTCCCGAGGGAGATTTCGGGGGCCTGGTGCTGATGAGAAATTCCGTCCGAATGAGGGTCAGTTCAGATGGGATCGTTCCACACACTTGAGCCTCCTCGACACACCTAGTGGAGTCAGAGCCGAATGCCTCCTTTAGCGTCTCAATGGCTTTGACCGTGAATTGGATACCTTGCCAGGACACGCGCTGTGCCAGTTTCTCTGGTGACATCCAGCCCGCTCCTCTGCCATCCAGTTTGTCCCTGACTCTGGTCACCTAGCCAGCCAGGGCCCTCCCATCCACCAGCCATCTGAAATGGCGGTCGCGGAGATGCGGATTCCTGAGCAGCGTCTCCTGGAGGATAGCCGCTACTCCTGACGAGGGAGAACTCCGGCTGGAGACAATCGTGTTTCAGTTCCTAGTAAAAGACAGGCAACTCCTGAATTGAGGCACGGCTACACCCGAGTTTTATAAACAGGAGCTGCATGTCGTAATTGAGGCCGTGCAGCTGGCGGAAGAAATACGTCTGGGAGGATTCTCAACATACAGGTATATCTGCAGGGTCTGAAGACGGAAAGT
This sequence comes from Somniosus microcephalus, assembly GCF_052327205.1. Lineage (NCBI taxonomy): Eukaryota > Metazoa > Chordata > Chondrichthyes > Squaliformes > Somniosidae > Somniosus > Somniosus microcephalus. The sequence goes on from NC_140993.1 coordinate 150,494,557, forward strand.
CGCAGCCTGGGTACGCATGCACACCAGCGCCTGACCGCCCTCCTAAGTGGGAAACTCAGAACCACGGCAGAGGCCCAATGCTTCCTTTTGTCTCAGAAGAATTCAATAAGCTTCTTCTGTATCTTGGCGACAAATTCAGGGGGAGGGATCAAAGTGACCAACCAGTACTACAGCATAGTGACCACCAGTTGATTTATGACCAGCACATGACCCCTGTAGGACAGCACTCGGAGCAGTCCTGTCCAGCGCCTTAGGCAAGCGGTGACTTTGGTTCACCAGCCAGGCTCCCTCGGCAGGGCTAAGGTAGACTCTCAGGTAGAGGAGATGAGTGGTACTCCAGACATAAGGCCTGAGCTCCTCCGGCAGGGAGTCCACCTGCCACTGACTCACCAGGAGTCTAGAACATTTCTCCCAGTTGATCCTCGCAGAGGACATGGCAGAGTAGACCTGCTGGCACTTGCGCATCTTCCGCAAGTCAATGGGATCCGTGACTATGAGGAGCACGTCATCGGCGTAAGCTGAGAGGACGACCTCCATGCCCAGCCCTTGCAGAGCCAGTCCCATCAATCTCTTCTGCAAGAGGCGCTGGACAGGACTCGCCCCCGTTGTTTCCTGGAGCCACACCGCACATGCTCCGCACAGACAGGCAATCTCCGACCGCACTTTGGAGCAACAAAAATAATAATCAATACATATATTCAATTGTATAACTCATTTTATACAGAAAAAATACTTGTGTTGTGTCCGTGGAATTTTTATTACATGGTGGGGGGGGGTGGGGCAGCCTCAGAAGCAAAAAGGTTGAGAACCCCTGCTGTACTGTATTATGAATCTGACAGTTATCATGAGTCTCCTTTTTCTGTTTCATTTTAATCTCTATGTTCTTTAGTCATCCAGGGAGCTCTAGCTTTGGATGCCCTTCCTTTCCCCTTCATGGGAATGTGTCTAGTCTGTACCTGAACTATCTCCTCTTTGAAGACCTCTCGTTGCTCATTTACTGTTTTACCTGCCAACCTTTGATTCCAATCCCTTTAAAACTAACTGAAATTAGCTGTCCTCCAGTTGAGTATCTTCACATTTGATTTTTCCTTATTCTTTTCCATAACTATTCGAAACCTAATGATATTGTGATCACTGTTTCCCAAATGTTCCCCCACTGAAACATGCTCCACTTGCCCTACTTCATTCCTCATAGATCCAGCACTGCTTCCTTCCTTTTTGGGCTGAAAACCAGTGTTCTCTCTCTTTTTTTGGTACCGCTTGTACCCTTACCGCGCGGGGTCATTCAATATACCGCGCATGCGGGGTCATTCAATATACCGCGCATGCGGGGTCATTCAATATACCGCGCATGCGGGGTCATTCAATATACCGCGCATGCGGGGTCATTCAATATACCGCGCATGCGGGGTCATTCAATATACCGCGCATGCGGGGTCATTCAATATACCGCGCATGCGGGGTTTTTGCATTGACAAGCCGGCTGTGCAGGATCCCTGGAGAGCTGCGCAGCTTAACCGGAACATTACTGGAAACATATACTCACTAGTACATGGCACTGACAGCAATCCATAGATTACCACCTTTCAGGTCCTGCTCTTTAACTTGGTGACAAAGGAACAGAGTCTCTGGAAGGTGCTGAAGACGATGACATTGGTATTCCTAATATTTAGCTGGAGGAAATTGCAGCTTATTCTGATGTTGAACAAGCAGTCTGACAACACAGATGCAGTAGAGAGGTCAAGAGGGGTGGTGAAGAGGTAGAGTTGGGTTTCATCAGTATATCTGTGGAAGCTGACCCCCATGTCTGTGGATATCATCACCAAGGGGCAGCTTGTACATGAGCAGGAGGAGAGGGCAAAGAATAGATCCTCAGGGAACATGGAAGGTAACCCTGTGGGGTTTGGAAGCGAAGTCGTTGTATGAGATGCTCTGGCTAAGATTGGATAGGTAAGAGTGGAACCAAGTGAGAGCAATTCCATTGAGCTGGAAAATAGAGGAGATGCTTTAGAGGAGGATGGTGTGGTCAAACATGTCAAAGGCTGCAGTCAGGTCGAGGAGGTATGATGCACCATGCTCACAGTCACAGAGAATTTCAAAGAAAGAACTTGCATTTGTTTCAGACATTTCATGTCCTCAGGATGTCCCAAAGTACTTTTGAAGTGTAATCACTGTTGTAATGTTGGAAAATACAGTAGCCAATTTGTGTACAGCAAGGTCCTACAAACAACAATGAGATAGATGCCAGATAATCTGTTTTTAGTTGGGTTGGTTGTTTTTATTAATGCCATTTGTGAGCTTGATGTGATGAAATATGCCTTCATCAACCCATGTGTTTTACCTGCTTGTATTTTACCTGCTTGTATTGTGAACCGCCCCCTTTTGTTCCTATTGTGTGTATTGGCTACGCCCCTGTCTTTTGCCATATAAAGGTCTCAGGAGCTGTATGAGTCATTTACTACCAGACGAACCCGATGTGGGAAGACCTGCTATACTGCTATGTTCTTAGTGATTAAAAGCCTTCAGTTGAATCCTTGTCTTTGAGTCATTGATGGCATATCAATTTTAATCACTAAAACACCAAGATGGATCGACTCTTGAAACGAGATCGCTTGGATCTGGACCCCCATGCCTCAGACGCAGCCACACAGTTCGGACACTGGTTCCAATGCTTCGAATTTTTCATTGCAAACTCATCCACTGCCATAGCCGCAGCCGAAACCGCTACCGGAGACATGAAACTGGGAATCCTGCGAAACTGGGTGAGCCATCGGGTCTCCCCTCTCATCCAAGATGCCACCAGCTACGGGGATGCCTGCACCATCCTGAAGGCCCACTACGCGCGGCCAATAAACGTGGTGTACACCAGGCATCTTCTGACTACTCGCACGCAGCGGCATGGTGAGTCACTAGAGGACTTTATACTAAACCTAAAAGTACTGGGCCGAGACTGTAACTGTAAGGCCGTGTCTGCCATCGTGTACACGGAGGAGCTGATTCAAGACTCCCTTATTGCGGGCCTCAGTTCAAATTATATTCGGCAGAAACTGTTTGAAAAGGAGGGACTGGACTTAAAACAGGCTATAGATATAGCGCGATCGCTGGATATGGCCCAGAAGAACTCTGAATCCTGTTCCTCAGGCCACGCGGCCCACTCCGCCTCGTGCGCGCCGTGGGGGCCGCCATCTTGGAAGCCATCTTCACCTCCCAGGTCTCAGGCCAGCCCAGCACCATCGGAGCCCCAGCCCCCACCCAGGAGCCCCACTACTGCTGCGATGCATCGGGGCCCGAAATGCTACTTCTGCGGCCAGGACAAACACTCCAGGCATCTGTGCCCAGCGAAGGGCACCACCTGTTTTAAATGCGGGAAGAAAGGACATTTCAGCAAAGTCTGCAGAGGGAACCCCGCCTCCAACTCCACCACCGCCGCGTGCGCGCCGTGGGGGCGGCCATCTTGGAAGCCATCTTGTCCACGCTCATGGAGTCCACCATCTTGCCCCGACTACACAGACCTCCAGGACCCACTGGTGGCCTCGATCACAGTGGATCAATCCAGGCCACATCCGTTGTCTAAATCGATGATGGACATAGAGGTAAATGGGAACAAGGTTAAATGCTTGATTGACTGCGGGAGCACCGAAAGCTTTATTCATCCTAGCCTGGTAAAACGACTTTCTCTAACGATAGTCCCCACAAAGGGCAAAATCGCCATGGCCGATAAGACTCCTACCTCAAAAATCACAGGTTTCTGCGCGGTTATGTTGTCGGTAAAAGGCAATGATTACAGAGATTTTAAACTATTGATAATGCCAGATCTCTGTGTGAGCGTGATCTTGGGTCTGGACTTCCAGTGCCACCACCAAAGTATCACGCTTACCTACGGTGGGTCCCAGCCGCCCCTCACAGTGTGCGGTCTGGCTACCCTGAAGGTCAAGCCGCCCTCTCTGTTCGCCAACCTCGCACCCAACTGTCGACCCATAGTGACCAAGAGTAGGCGGTACAGCTGGGAGGATAGACGGTTCATTGCGTCGGAAGTAGAAAGACTCAAGCGGGAGGGTATCATCGAATGCAGTACCAGCCCGTGGCGCGCCCAGGTAGTAGTAGTTAAGGGTAGCGAAAAGAAGCGGATGGTGATAGATTATAGCCAGACGGTTAATCTATACACCCAGCTAGACGCCTACCCTCTGCCCCGCATAGCGGATATGGTTAACCAAATCGTGCAATACCGGGTGTTTTGCCTAGCTGGTGGTATGCCGACCTAAAATCGGCATACCACCAGCTCCCCATTAGGCCGGAGGACCGTCCATACACCGCCTTCGAGGTGAACGGACGTCTCTACCACTTCCTCAGAGTCCCCTTTGGGGTAACGAACGGGGTCTCGGTCTTCCAGCGGGAGATGGACCGCATGGTCGATGAGAACCAGTTAACAGCCACCTACCCATACCTAGACAACGTCACCATCTGCGGCCACGACCAGCAAGACCATGACTCGAACCTCGCGAGATTTCTGAAAACTGCCCTCAGACTCAATCTCACCTACAACGAGGATAAGTGTGTCTTTAGCACCACGCGCCTCTGCATCCTGGGCTGCGTGGTGGAAAACGGGGAAATTGGTCCGGACCCCGACCGATTGCGCCCCCTATGGGAGCTACCCCTACCAAACACTCCCAAGGCCCTGAAAAGGTGCCTGCGGTTCTTCTCCTATTACGCCCAATGGGTCCCCAATTATTCCGACAAGGCCCGTCCCCTCCTGAAATCAACGTCCTTCCCGCTCACGGCCGAGGCCCACGCTGCCTTCAACAGCATTAAAAACGACATTGAGAAGGCCGCGCTGCGGGCAGTGGACGAAAACATCCCTTTCCAGGTCGAAAGCGATGCGTCCGACTTCGCTTTAGCAGCCACCCTCAACCAGGATGGGCGGCCCGTAGCCTTTTTCTCAAGAACCCTCCAAGGGCCCGAGATCAGGCACTCCTCGGTAGAGAAGGAGGCCCAGGCCATAGTGGAGGCAGTGCGGCACCGGAGGCACTACCTAGCCGGCAAACGCTTCACCCTGCTTACCGAGCAGCGGTCGGTAGCCTTCATGTTTAACAACAAACAGAGGGGGGAAGATCAAGAACGACAAAATTCTCAGGTGGCGGATCGAACTCTCCACGTTTGAGTACGACATAATATATAGGCCGGGGGCCCTCAACGAATCCCCCGACGCCCTATCACGAGGGATGTGTGCCAGCATCCAGGGGGACAGGCTACAGGGCCTCCACAATGGCCTCTGCCACCCGGGGGTCACCCGGCTATTCCACTTTATAAAATCCCGTAACCTGCCCTATTCCATCGAGGAGGTCCGGTCTATGACCAGGGACTGCCGCACTTGTGCGGAATGCAAGCCCTGTTTTTTCAGACCCGACCGAGCCCACCTGATCAAAGCTACACGGCCATTCGAGCGCCTGAGCTTAGATTTCAAGGGACCACTCCCCTCCACCGACCGCAATGTGTACTTTCTCAACATTGTGGACGAGTACTCCCGCTTCCCATTCGCCTACCCCTGCCCAGATATGACCAGTGCCACGGTCATCAAGTGCCTCGGCAACCTGTTTTGCACGTTCGGCATGCCTAACTACATCCACACGGACAGGGGGGCGTCGTTCATGAGCGATGAACTGCACCAATACCTGCTGTCGAAGGGGATAGCCACGAGTCGGACCACTAGTTATAACCCCCGGGGTAATGGGCAAGTGGAGAGGGAAAACGCGACAGTGTGGAAGGCGGTCACCTTCGCACTAAGGTCTAAAGGCCTCCCCACCTCCCGCTGGCAGGAGGTCCTCCCAGACGTACTCCACTCGATAAGGTCGCTACTGTGTACTGCTACTAACGCCACTCCTCACGAGAAGATGTTTGTTTTTCCCCGCAAATCAACCTCAGGAGTATCCCTACCCTCGTAGCTCTCCACCCCAGGGACAGTCCTGTTACGGAAGCATGTGAGGGGCCACAAAACGGATCCCCTCGTGGAGGCAGTACACCTACTCCACGCAAACCCACAGTACGCGTACGTCAAGCACGCCGACGGGCGTGAAGACACCGTGTCCATAAAGGACCTCGCCTCGGCAGGAAGCGACGACGACGACCCATCACCACCACTCCCAGAAGAACCTCCACCATCCCCAGAGGTATCCTCACCACCCCCTGAAGTCCCTGCATCACCCCCAGCACATGGGTATGCCCAGGAGGGCACCACGGACTCCCGGTCGGAACCTGAGGTACTGTTGCGACGTTCAGGAAGGACTATCACACCCCCGGACAGACTAAATCTGTAGAATGGGTGAATGTGATGAAATATGCCTTCATCAACCCATGTGTTTTACCTGCTTGTATTTTACCTGCTTGTATTTTACCTGCTTGTATTTTACCTGCTTGTATTGTGAACTGCCCCCTTTTGTTCCTATTGTGTATATTGGCTACGCCCCTGTCTTTTGCCATATAAAGGTCTCGGGAGCTGTATGAGTCATTTACTACCAGACGAACCCGATGTGGGAAGACCTGCTATACTGCTATATCCTTGTCTTTGAGTCATCAAATCAAAATTGAATTGGGCCATTTGAGTACTGTGGTGTGGGTGGAAATGGCTGGAGAGAGTCACACAAGGCGTTGTGGGAAAAATGGGCATAGATTTGAAAGGCAACAACACTTTCAAGGACTCTCTGGAGGAAAGGGAGGTTTGGAGATGGGGTGGTAGTTTGCACGGTCAGAGGGATCAAGAGAAGGGCAGAGCTAATGTCAAAGGATTGGGGCATCTAAGGATTGTCGTTCACGGTAGACTCAAACTGGCGTGGCCAAAGCCATCGAGTCGCTGAAAGTGGCACTGGGCCCTGACTCCACTAGGTGTATCGAGGAGGCTCAAGCACGTGGGGCGATCCCGTCCAAACTGACCCCTGTTTGGACGGAATTCCTCATCGGCGCACGTCCCCGAAATCCCTCTCGGGAACCGGCGCCTTACAACTTGAGCCGTCTCAGGGAAATGCCCTTCGTGCCTTTTAGTTCTGCACGGAGGGGTTTCCTGTACGGGCTGCTCTTGCACACGCTCCACTTTGCCATCTTCGTCTGTTGTCCGGACACGCCTTGGCGTGTCATCTTGCAGTCCGGTGGAGGCGGAGGTCCCCCAATCAAATTCTAATTTAATTTGTTAATGTTTTATTAATTTACAGTCGATTTGTTCAATCACCCCCACCAGAAAGAGTAGACTCAAACTGGCAATGTGGTCGCGATCAGGAATTTAAAGGTTAAGTGAGTAAATTATTTGCAACCAGTTTTGGCTAAGTTCTGACATATGAAATTGACCGACCTCAAAGTGATAGAGGAGGGGAGGGGAGGGGAGGGGGGGGACCCATGACCTCCCCTCTTACCCCACTAATCAAGGGTGTTTTTTGAGGACCAGGAGGTGATGATGGCAATTTCGAAAAGGGATGGGGACAACACATAAAGATATACAGATGTGGCGGAGCCACCAGGGGATTCAGGACAATTGTTTATAATTCCTTTAACAGCAATGTAGTGCAACCGGGGGCTGCACCTTTAATGTATCTGTTAACTGTACTATGGCTTCTTTCCTTTACTCCGCGTGATGACGTCATGCCGCCCGTCACGTGATCCCCCAACGGCGGGAAGAACGTGATGACGTCAGTGCTCGGAACCTTCTAGCAGTTCTAAACAGGCTTTCAACCAGACCAGACCTTTTTGCATTGTATTCAGCAGTTTACTGTTTAACTTCGTTTGTTCATTAAATTTTATTGTTTTTGATTCTCTGCGTCGATCTCAATTCTTCAGCTAGGAACCTCCGTTCCTACATTGGTGACCCCGATTTCTTCGAACAATTTTCGTTGAAGTTACATCGTGGACACGAACGCCGTCACCCTCAAACTGCCGCAATTTTGGGAGCAACAACCAGCCGCGTGGTTTTTCCAGGCGGAAGCCCAATTTGCAATCCGGGGAGTAGTAGCGGATTCGACCCGTTATTATTACGTGGTCTCCGCCCTCGACAGCGCCATGGCCTCGCGGGTCGTCAGCCTCCTCAGGAGTCCTCCGGACGATGGCAAGTACGAAGCTTTAAAAACACGGTTACTGCAGGTTTTCGGTCTGCCCAAGTCGGAGCACGCTCGCAGACTTATCTCCATGCTCGGCCTCGGGGATTCAAAGCCATCAGAGCTCATGAGCCAGATGCTCACGCTCTTGGGCTCGGAATCGGAATGTTTCCTGTTCCGGGAGTTGTTTCTCTGCCAGTTCCCAGAGCCAGTACAGGCGGCCTTGGCCAATTCCGCGATCACGGACTGTGCTGAACTCGCTGCAGAAGCGGATAAAATTTTCACCGTCACGCAACAATGTTGTGCGGCCACGAGGCGCCCATCCCCCACAAGGGCAAAGCCGACTCCTCCGCCAGCAGGCTGGTGTGCATACCACGCTCGTTTTGGCGTGAAAGCCCGATGCTGCCGTCCTCCCTGCAGTTTCCCCCCCCAAAAAAAACCTACCTCAAACCAGCGGTTTCTGAGAAGGGCGACAGGGCCTGAGGGACACGCCGGAGTTGCGATGGCCGTTGGTTCCGCAGGGAAACTCCTTTATATCACAGACTCCCTGTCAGGTCAACGTTTTCTCTGTGATACTAGCTCCCAGTGCAGTATCCTACCAGCGTCGAAGCTCGATCTTCAATCCGGCGGTCACGGTCCCTCCCTCGAGGCAGCCAATGGTGCGGCCATCCGCACATTCAGAAAGCGTAGGGTCCAGTTGCGTTTTGGCAGCCAGCATTTCGTTTGGGAGTTCATCATGGCGAAAGTCTCACAGGCCATCCTGAGTGTAGTGTACGTACCTTTTAAGAGCCCCTGTGTACTGTAATACCGGTAGTAAAACCCAAGATGTTTACATTTGCGCACTTTACATCCCTCCAATTGATTCCCCGTACTTTAAAGAGGACACCTTCTCCAACATAGAGGGGGAAATTATCCAATACCAGGCCCAGGGGAACGTGTTGATCTGTGGGGACCTCAACTCAAGAACGGGCGAAGAACTAGACTTCACCAATAATCAGGGAAACAATTACGTATTCGGGAATAACCACTTTGACATCCCTTCCCTTCCATACAGGCATAACTGCGACAAGCAGACAAATAACAACGGAAAACAGCTACTACAGCTCTGTTGAAACCTGGGTCTGTACATTGTCAATGGTAGGTTCATAGGAGACCTCCTAGGAAGATCGACCTATTGCTCACCTCTTGGCTGCAGCACAGTAGACTATATGATTACAGATTTGGACCCATCCTCTTTCAGAGCATTCACAGTCAAACCACAAACAACACTGTCAGATCACAGTCAAATTACTATGTATCTCAAAAAGACAGAAACAAACAACATAGAAACACAACCCAGTAAACTGTACAACACCAAAAAATCGTACAGATGGGCCAAAAACGACACGGAAAAATACCAGAAAACAATTAGCAATGCATCAACTCAAGCTCTCTTGGACACCTTTCTGGATAACATATACACTCACAACAAAGAAGGCGTAAACCGGGCAGTTAATAACCTAAACAATATTTTTGATAATTTGGCAACAAGTGCAAACTTGAAAGCTCGCAAGAACAAACCCAAAACAAAAAAGCTATGAAAAATGGTTTGACCCAGATTGCCATAACATGAGGAAAAAACTTAGAAAAATATCAAACCAAAAACACAGACATCCAGAAAACGAGGAATTACGCCTTACTTATTGTCAGACACTAACACAATACAGAAACACACTCAGAACCAAAAAAGAGCAATATATTAAGAATACACTCAGCTCCATGGAGGAATCCATTGATTCCAATTGTTTCTGGGACAACTTGAATACACTACACAAAAAACAACACGACGAATTGGCCATTCAAAATGGGGACACTTGGGTAAACCACTTTGAAAAATTATACCAGAAAAACACACTAAGACCAGAGCAACACCAAATATGCAAAAAACTGGAAAAGCTAGAAATGGCCATAAAAGATAACCAAAACCCGCTAGACTCCATAATAACAGAAAAAGAACTTTTTGAAAAACTCAAGGACCTGCGACCAAGAAAAGCTTGCGGGACAGACGGCATACTAAACGAGATGATTAAACACACAGACGACAAAATGAAACTGGCTATCCTAAAACTCTTCAACCTGGTTCTGAGTGTCGGTTATTTCCCTGATATCTGGAACAAAGGACTCATAACGTCCATATACAAAAGTGGGGACAAAACCGACCCAAACAACTATCGAGGCATCTGTGTAAACAGTAACTTGGGGAAAGTATTCTGTAGCATCATAAACAAAAGACTTATAAACTTCCTTGAGGAGCACAATGTCTTGAGTAAAAGCCAAATTGGATTCCTGCCAAACTATAGAACATCAGATCATATCTTCACCCTACAGACCCTAATTGACAAACACGTTCACAATAACAAGAGCAAAATCTACGCATGCTTTATAGATTTCCAGAAGGCTTTCGACTCCATCTGGCATGACGGTTTATTCCTGAAACTTATCGAAAGCGGGATAGAGGAAAAACATATGATGTAATTAAATCAATGTATACAAACAACAAATGTGCAGTTAAAATTGTAGACAACAAACAAAATACTTTCCACAGGGGCGGGGGGTGACGCAGGGCTCGCCAATCTCACCGACACTCTTTAATATTTATATAAATGAATTGGCAAAACTACTTGAACAATCTACAGCACCCGGCCTCACCCTATATGAATCCAAGGTTAAATTCCTCCTCTATGCAGACGGCCTGGTTCTGCTGTCACCAACTAAGGAGGGTCTACAGCAGAACCTGGACCTGCTAGAGTCGTACTGCCAGACTTGGGCCCTGACAATAAATCCCAAAAAAACCAAAGTCCTTGTGTTTCAGCAAAGATCCAAACATCAGGGACCCAAAATAAATTTCACAATAGGAACAACCAAAATTGAACAAACCACTAACTACACATACTTGGGCTTAAAAATCAGTTCTACGGGAAACTTCAAACTGGCTGTGAATGAACTGAAAGAGAAAGCAAGAAGGGCTTTCTATGCCATCAAAAAATCAATCCAAATAGAAATCCCAATTAGCATTTGGCTCAAAATTTTCAAATCAGTAATTGAACCAATTGCACTCTATGGCAGTGAGGTATGGGGAACGCTAACACAACAAGAATTTGCAAAATGGGACAAGCACCCAATTGAGATCCTACATGCAGAATTCTGTAAAAGTATCCTCCGGACTCAAAGGAAAACAGTAAACAATGCATGCAGGGCGGAACTAGGCCAATATCCATTAATAATCACTATCCAAAAAAGAGCCACCAAATTTTGGAATCACCTTCAAATGAGCAACCCCCAATGCTATCACTACGATGCCCTGAAATGCCAAGAGCTGACCATAAAGAAGAATACCCTCAGTCAACTAGTCCTGGGACTCAGCGAAGTAACTACTAACAATACTAACAATAACCAGCCCCAGGACAGTGACAGGGTAACACAAAGAATTCGACCCAACACAATCGTCGCTAAGCAAAAGGAAAAATATCTGACATATTGGGCAGAAACAACAAAAACCCAAAGCAAACTCAATTGCTACTTGGCCCTAAACAGACAATACAACATAGCTGATTACCTGACCATGGTAAAGGATAACAAACTGAGAAGAACCTTGACAAAGTACAGACTTAGCAAACATAGCCTAGCGATCGAAAAAGGCAGACACAGGCAGACCAGGCTGCCAAGAGAAGACAGGATATGCTCTCACTGCAGTCAGGGAGTAGTGGAGACAGAGATGTACTTCCTCACAGCCTGTGAAAAATACCAGGGCATCAGGGAGAATTTCTACCAAAAATTCTCACAAATATGCCCTGAATTCAGAAATCTGAATGACAACCAAAAACTCCCATACCTACTGGGAGAGGAGAGAAGCTGTGTAACACTGGCGGCACACTATGTTACAGCTTGCCATGAACAGAGGGACAACCAGTAAACTAAGAAAAGAGTATATATAAAAAATGCGAATGTATATTTATACACTCAGGGATATATCTGTTTATACAATGTATGAATAGAACTGCGTTTATGTGTTCAACCATAAATGTATTTTGATGCTTTGGCAACATAAGATGTACCTTATCATGCCAATAAAGCGATTTGAATTTGAATTTGAATTTAGTGACCACTCGGGTATATAAGCCTGTATAGCGTCTTGTATCTTTTAGTTCACCTCCAGACTTTGTTCAGTAAACACCTGTTAAACCAACTCCTGCATTCCGTGTCTCCATTAACATACGGATACAACACTGAGGGCAGATTTTTTTTGCGCCAATGGTTTTCTCGTCGACGTCCGGCACTGCCGGTTAATCAACGCGGCCACCTTTCATTCGGTCCCCTGCCACCGCAGCACCATTGTGTCTTGGTCAGTTGCCTGTGCAGTCCCATCTCCAGATGAGTTCTTTCGTCTTCTCGGTGAGTTTCTGGAGCTCACCAGGCCCACTTTTTCTTCTTCAGTTGCGAGGCACGGTGTGGCGCACCACATTACCATGACAGGATCCCCAGTTTATGCACGGGCTCGAAGGCTGGAACCCGGTAAACTCGCAGCCGCAAAGTCGGAGTTCCATACCTTGGAGCGCCTGGGAATTATTCGGCGATCGAATAGTCCTTGGTCTTCACCATTACACATCGTTCCTAAACCAGGCGGCGGATGGCGACCATGCGGCGACTACAGATGCCTGAATGAAGCTACTACCCCAGATCGGTACCCGATTCCTCACATACAGGATTTTTCGGCCCACCTGGCAGGGAATTCCATCTTTTCCAAAGTAGACCTTGTCCGGGGGTATCTTCAAGTGCCCGTTCATCCTCAGGACGTCCCCAAAACCGCTGTCATCACGCCTTTCGGGCTCTTTGAGTTCCTTCGTATGTCGTTTGGGTTGAAGAATGCAGCGCAAGCCTTCCAGCGTCTCATGGATTCTGTGTTGCGCGATCTGCCGTTCATCTTCGTCTACCTCGATGACATCCTCATCGCCAGTACCAGCAAAAAAGAGCACATTACGCACTTGCGTACCCTTTTTTCTCGTCTCAGCCAGCATGGCCTTATTATCAACCCGGCCAAGTGCCAGTTTGGCTTACAAAGCATTGATTTTCTGGGACACAGAATCACCTCAGAAGGTGCCGTTTCGCTGGCTACGAAGGTGGAGGCAGTTACCTCGTTCCTGTGTCCTCAGACCATCAGGGCTCTCCAGGAATTCCTGGGGATGGTCAATTTTTATCATCGTTTCGTCCCCAAGGTGGCCCTGTTAATGCAACCGTTGTACGAGGCTCTAAAAGGTAAATCGGGTAAAAACCCCATCGGCTGGACACCCCATCGGCTGGACACCCCAGATGGACCAGGCATTCTTCAACACTAAGGATGCTTTGGCTGATGCGACCATGGTAGCACATCCTCTTCCAGGTGCAACCATCGCCCTTACCACAGATGCATCTGACTATGCCATCGGGGCAGTGCAGGAGCAATTGGTCAACGGCACGTGGCAACCACTGGCTTTCTTCAGCCGCCAATTGTGGAAAAATGAACGCAAATACAGTACCTTTGATAGGGAGTTGTTGGCACTTTTCCTGGCCATCCGCCATTTTCGCTTCTTACTGGAAGGACGCCCATTCACGGCTTTCGTAGACCACAAGCCACTTACGTTTGCCACGGCCAAGACAACGGAACCATGGTTGGCTCGGCAACAACGTCATCTTACGTTCATATCAGAATTTACAACGGACATACAACATGTGTCTGGCAAGGACAACCTGGTGGCGGATTGTCTCTCCCGCACCCCGGTCCACGCAGTCCACCTGGGAATCGACTATGTTGGTTTGGCAGAAGAACAGATGGCAGACCCTGAAGTGCAGGCACACCTTCCAGCTTACAAGTGGCTGATGTCAGTTTTCAGGCTGCAGGGACCACACTCCTTTGCGACATCTCGATGGGAGTCCCCCGACCAATTGTACCAGTCGAATGGCGCAGGAGAGTTTTCGACGCAATCCACGGTTTGTCGCACCCTGGTATGAGGGCTTCACAACGACTCATGGCAAAGAAGTTCGTCTGGAAAGGCATGCATCTCGACGTCCGTGACTGGACCAATACCTGCGTGAGTTGCCAGAAGTCCAAAATCCAATGCCATGTTAAGGCCCCAGTGGCCACTTTTCCAGTTCCAGAGCGTCGCTTCGACCATGTTCACGTGGACCTGGTTGGCCCTCTCCCTTCTTCTCGTGGTTTCACGCATCTCCTCACTGTGCTAGACCGCACCACCCAGTGGCCAGAGGCAATTCCTTTGGTTGCCACCACAGCGGCGGACGTTTCCAGAGCCTTCATCTCGTCATGGGTGGCTCGGTTCGGGGTACCGGCCGACATCTCCTCCGACCGAGGACCTCAATTTACCTTGGAACACCGTGGCTCAGGGTTTGGGTACCAAGCTTCATCGCACCAGCGCCTATCATCCACAGGCAAACGGTCTGTGCGAGAGATTTCACAGGTCCCTTAAAGCTGCACTGCGTGCTAGTATTCGTGGGACTGGTTGGTTGGACAGGCTCCCTTGGGTGCTGCTGGGTCTTCGCACGGCTCCTAAAGACGACCTGCAATCATCTTCTGCAGAACTGGTTTACGGCCAACCGCTCAGAGTTCCTGACGATTTTCTTCCTCCTCACACGGAACCCTGGTCCGCAGCTCAGCAGCGCGTCAGCCACCAAGAGGCGGCTAAGAATTTCATCCCAGTGCCTACGTCTCATCACGACCTGCAGCGCTCCCATGCCGGTGGAGCTTAAGAGCGCCGAATACGTTTTCGTCAAGATGCTCACAGAGACCCGCTTAAACCGCCTTACACTGGTCCGTTCCGCGTCATCTCATCAGATGAAAGTCTTTCACAGTCGACGTCGGCGGTAAGCCTGACCACATCTCCATCGACCGGTTAAAACCGGCTCATCTGGATCTGAGCGAGCCAGTCGTCACCGCTCAACCGCCTCGTCGTGGGCGTCCACCGTCGACCGTCGGTCCAGTACAGCCACAGTCAGCCGCTGGGTCGCCCGTACCCGCCTCATTGGGTCAACCACAGCCAGCCACTTCTCCTATGCCTGCGGCACCATCCCAACCACGGCCAACTGCCAGTTCGTCTTCTAGCGCTCCGTTCCAGTTGCCAGAGTATCGCAGTCAGTCGGACAGACTCGTCAGACCCCCTTCTCGTCTTACCTTTTCTGTTAAAGACAATTCTGGGGGGGCGTATGTGGCGGAGCCACCAGGGGATTCAGGACAATTGTTTATAATTCCTTTAACAGCAATGTAGTGCAACCGGGGACTGCACCTTTAATGTATCTGTTAACTGTACTATGGCTTCTTTCCTTTACTCTGCGTGATGACGTCATGCCGCCCGTCACGTGATCCCCCAATGGCGGGAAGAACGTGATGACGTGAGTGCTCGGAACCTTCTAGCAGTTCTAGAGAGGCTTTCAACCAGACCAGACCTTTTTGCATTGTATCCAGCAGTTTACTGTTTAACTTCGTTTGTTCATTAAATGTTATTGTTTTTGATTCTCTGCTTCGATCTCAATTCTTCAGCTAGGAACCTCCATTCCTACACAGAACCATTTACAATGTCAGCTGGCATGGAAGCCAGGAAGGTATATTGGGTAGTCAGCAGTTTAGTAGGAATGGAGTTAAGAGCGCAAGTAGGTGGGTCTCATGGACGAGAGGAGCTCTTTACTAAGGCTCATAATTCATAAGGGCAGAAACATAAATCAGTCATCTAAAGCATTTAACAAATAAGGTTACCAATGTCTTGAAGTCTATTTTATTTATAATATACATAGTCTTGATTCTTGTTTACAATTTATAATTATTTTTCCCGCTGAAATTCGAAGTGAATTAACGGTGAACTACACATTGGAGCTGGAGGCTCATATGTTTAACTGCCAATAAAGAACACGCACAATTAATAAAACTTAAATAATGTGCATACAAAACACAAATTTGCAATAGCTTATCGTAGAAACGTCGTTAGGGAGTGAACTCAATTAAAGGGGCAGAAAGAAAGTGCCGAGGAAAAGACGGACTCTGGATGCGGAGTTGGTGGGTACTCTTTTTGTTTGAACCCAAAAAAAAAACCCAATCGGATTGTAAATAAACAAAAGTTCAACTAAAACTTAACAAATCAAATCAAAATTTGATTTTCCGGGTTGATAATGCACTCCAGTCCCCGCGGCACCCACCGGTCGCGGAAATACTCAAGCGTGCCGGCGGACACTGCGTGCTCCAACTCCAGGGCCACCCGGGCGCGAACATGGCTGCGGAAGAGAGGCAGGCAATCCGGCTGGACGACCCCCTCGACCGCCCGCTGCCTGGACCAATTGATGGCTCTTTTAGCCAGGCCCAGGAGCAGGCCCACAAGGAGGTCCTCCAACCTGTCCGCTCCCCTCCGCACCGGGTGACTGTAGACCAAGAGCGTGGGACTGAAGTGCAATCAAAAATCGAGGAGCAGCCCCTTCAAGTAGTGAAAGAGGGGCTGCAACCTCTCTCACTCCATATAAACGTGAAACACGGACTCCTCCAGGCCGCAAAAAATGCAGGCGGCCTGGGAGTCCGTGAACCTACTTAAAACCTTATTGCGGAGTTGGTGGGTAGGGGAATTTCTGACGACGCACTTTTATGTAAGCTTTGAGTATGATATTCCAGCATAAAATTGCAAAAAAAGACTGGAGGCTCTGTAAATGTCACTGTTGAGTTTTCTTACAATGACCCGAAGCTACCAGTAGGGGCTGCACATCAGATGGCGCACCCAATGATGAAACACTGATAAATGGGCCACTCGAAAGGTGAGACGCCGGCACAAAGTCGTAGTCTAACTTGAAACATATGTTGGGCCCTGCTTGGAAAAATAGAACATTTCATAACTTTACTGGGCTGACTGGTTTGTGCCGATATTCCTTTATTGACAGTCAATGGCAAGGAGCCAAGAGTTCCGACACGTCAGAGATTTCAGCCAGAAGCTCGGGGAAAGAAGCTAAAATTCTGAGAACCTGGGACTAGTGGGCTCTCGGATCGCGCCAAAGCTCGTGGATCCTTTCGTTACACAGGCCTGGCCCCTGAAGCGGGGCGACTTGTCGTTAAACTGCAAAATGTAAGTTGAAAGTTTGTGCGAGACTGAAAGTTTGGGTTGTTTGTAGAGGCCTCACCGGTATCACTCACTGGAGCGCAAGTTCTCCACCTATGCATTTCTAGTAGTACTGGTAGCTTTAATTGGAGGAATTTCACCATCCGAAAATTAAGTTTTAAAACGTTCTTCTTTCTCTGCTTGCAGTGCAGCTTACACCACCGATTTATAATGGCTGTTCCGTTCGCCAATGCTGGAAACTTTGAACTGGATATTTATTTAATAAATGTTACCACCCCCAACACCAAGCGCAGGAAAATTAACACATCAGCAGCCGAGCGCGCCCGCCCCGGGAGAGTCCGAGCCCGGAGCGGGAGCGCGCGATACGCCGAGCCCGGAGCGGGGACGCGCGCGCGGCCCCGTGAGAGGGCTCGAGATGGGAACGCGGCCGCGTGAGCGGGCTCGAGATGGGAACGCGCGCGCGGCCGCGTGAGAGGGCTCGAGATGGGAACGCGCGCAGGTCGAAATCGTGAGCTGAGCCGAGGACTTTGAAAGTGCAAAACGGGGCAAGTGGTAGCAAATTGATAGCTGAGACCGAGAACTAATGTTATGAACAAAGACCCTCTGAATGGTATGTAACACCCGATCTGAATTCAGTAGTGCTCTATTTAAAAAGGTGCAAGCCTCACAGCAATGAAAAGTTAATACTGTACTGACTTAAGAGCATTTCCGACTCCACAGAGAGTATTCCGAGTCAGTCTACAAATTGTATGTCAATTGAACGCAGATACAAAGTTCAGCTGTCGTAATCTACTTACTGCTTTAAAGCAAGGGAGGAAAATGAAGTATAGTTGGTATATCAAGTTTTTAGGAAAACCATATTACATAACTAAGTTGGCGAGACCAGTGGCCAAAGTGGCGACTACACTTGTTAAATATTTCATGAATGTGCTTTATACTATTAATATCGCCATTATATGTTTCTGAAAGATTTCACCAGACTCGTCTTTGTTTACGTATCGGATGTTAAAGCTCCATATTATCATCCGTGCAAATGCTGGTCTATAATTGTCAACCGGTTTGCACACCAGCCAACAGCTTTGCTTTATTTGATGGTCTGGATTAAGAACGCCTACTGCTCAGACAACTATTTTTGCCAATGTTTGATCTACCTGAGTCTGAGAATACAGCATTGCAGTGTAGAGTTCACTAGGGAAAGAAAGTTCCATTTCTACCGAGTCACCGCTCCCGGCAGATCCACCTGGTTATCAATTTCGCTGCAGCTACCATCCTCCTCACTTGAATCCTTAGTGAAAATGTTGAGTCAGTAATGAAATATGTAGTACAGTACTGGGATGAGACTAAAGGTATCCACATGAAAAGTTGGATTAAGTAAATATTCTGTTCTAATATTTTTGTGAGAAGCATTAACCTGCAACCTTTTATGAAGGTCAGAATACTGAACATTACATTTTTTTCCTTTGCTTTTAGAGCTAGGAAAATAGATTTACTTTTTAAAAATGAGAATATTATCTATTGCTCCAAAATGTTAGATTTTGGAGTTAACTTGTTTAACACATACAGTAGAATTCTAATCAAAGTGCTGAGAGACTGGCTCAGTTGGTAAAAGCTGTGTAACTGCACCATACATATTGGAAGATCTCGTGCTTGATTCCTGGTGTCTGATAGCTGGTTGTACTGTTAGCTAATGTCAGCTGGAGTGGCAGTAGAGGTGCTAGAGAGAGAGGGTTATAATCCAGTGATCCCTACTGGGACTCCCAACATGTAGACCTTGGGTGAGAACAGGATTGGGCTTGACTGGGATGACTTCCTGTCTGTCAGTACAATAACTTGCATTTATGTAGCACCTTTTAATGTATCAATATCCTATTATTCACACATAAATATGAATCGTTAGATTTCTGCCCTCTTCCTGCCACATCAATTTTTTAATTCAGTAAATTTTGGCATAAATAAATAATGAAGCTTAAACTGAAAAAAGTTGTTTTTCAATGAATATTTGTCATTTAAAGAATAACTCTAGGGCTTGTTTATGCCTGGATGAGTGTCATGTAGTTTGTTCAAAAACAATAAAATCTTAGTTGTAGTTTGTATATTCAGTTCTGCAGTTTCCAATGTGACGAGTTCCCAGTCACAGCAATGCAATGCTGCTTAGGTTGGGTGCTTCCACATACGAAGAGCCACTCAGCCCATGGCATGTTAAACAGTTCCTAAAAGTCAGCTACAGAACTTTGTGATGAGGTCTGGAATCAGGTCTTCCACTAGTCAGCATGGACAGGAAAGGTGTGAAGCAATGCCATAGTAACCT
Source organism: Somniosus microcephalus (assembly GCF_052327205.1). Classification (NCBI taxonomy): domain Eukaryota; kingdom Metazoa; phylum Chordata; class Chondrichthyes; order Squaliformes; family Somniosidae; genus Somniosus; species Somniosus microcephalus. The sequence continues at coordinate 150,514,053 of NC_140993.1, forward strand.
TGTAGTAAAGGGAGGATTTTAGAATTCAGCAAAGGAGGATCAAGAAATTGATAAAGGGAAAATAGAATATGAGAGTAAACTAGCGAGAGACATAAAAAGACTGTAAAAGCTTCTATAGGTATGTAAAAAGGAAAAGATTAGCAAAAGTAAATGTGGGTCCCTTACAAGCTGAGACAGGAGAAATTATAATGGGGAATAAGGAAATGGCAGAGAAATTAAACAAATACTTTGTCTGTCTTCACGGAAGAAGACGCAAAAAACTTCCTGGAAATTGTGGACAACCAAGGGTCTAGCGAGAATGAGGAACTGAAAGAAATTAGTATTAGTAACAAAGTAGTACTGGAGAAATTAATGGGACTGAAAGCTGATAAATCCCTTGGACCTGATGGCCTACATCCTAGGGTTTTGAAAGAGGTGACTATAGAGATAGTGAATGCATTGGCAGTCATTTTCCAAAATTCCATAGATTCTGAAACGGTTCCCGCAGATTGGAAGGTAGCAAATGTAACCCCACTATTTAAGAACGGAGGGAGAGAGAAAACGGGGAACTACAGACCAATTAGCCTGATATCAGGAGTATGGAAAATGCTAGAATCTATTATTAAAGACGTGGTAACAGGGCACTTAGAAAATAATAATAGGATAGGGCAGAGTCAACACGGATTTATGAACGGGAAATCGTGTTTGACAAATCTGTTGGAGTTTTTTGAAGTTGTAACCAGCAGAATACATAAGGGGGGAACCAGTGGATGTGGTGTATTTGGATTTTTCAGAAGGCATTTGATAAGGTGACACACAAGAGGTTATTAAACAAAATTAAGGTTCATGGGATTGGGGGTGATATGCTAGCATGGATTGAGGATTGGTTAACGGACAGAAAACAGAGAGTCGGAATAAACGGGTTATTTTTGGGTTGGCAGGCTGTAACTGGTGGGGTACCGCAAGGATCAGTGCTTGGACCTCAGCTATTCAGTCTACATCAATGATTTTGGATGAGGGGACCAAGGGTAATATATCCAAGTTTGCTGATGATACAAAGCTGGGTGGGAATGTAAGTTGTGAGGAGGATGCAAGGAGGCTTCAAGGGGATATAGACAGGCAAAGTGAGTGGGCAAGAACATGGCAAATGGAATATAAGATGGAGAAATGTGCAGTTATCCACTTTGGTAGGAAAAATAGAAAAGCAGTATTTTTTAAATGGTGAGAGATTGGGAAATGTCGGTGTTCAGACGGACCTGGGTGTCTTTGCACACGAATCACTGAAAGTTAACATGCAGGTACAGCAAGCAATTAGGAAAGCAAATGGTATGTTGGCCTTTATTACAAGAGGATTTGAGTACAAGAGTAAAGACGTCTTACTGCAGTTATATAGGGCCCTGGTGAGACCACACCTGGAGTATTGTGTACAGTTTTGGTCTCCTTACCTAAGGAAGGATATACTTGCCATAGAGGGAGTGCAACGAAGGTTCACCAGACTGGTTCCTGGGATGGGGAGATTGAGTAGACTAGGCCTATATTCTCTAGAGTTTAGAAGAATGAGAGGTGATCTCATTGAAACATACAAAATTCTTACAGGGCTTGACAGGGTAGATGCAGGGAGGATGTTTCCCCTGACTGGGGAGTCTAGAACCAGGGGTCACAGTCTCCGAATAAGGGGTTGGCCATTTAGGACTGAGATGAGGAGAAATTTCTTCACTGAGGGTGGTGAATCTTTGGAATTCTCTACCCAAGAGGGCTGTGGAGGCTCAGTGGTTGGGTATATTCAAGACAGAGATCGATAGATTTTTGAATATTAATGGAATCAAGGGATATGGGGATAGTTCAGGAAAGTGGAGATGAGGTAGAAGATCAGCCATGATCTTATTGAATGGCGGAGCAGGCTCGTAGGGCCAAATGTCCTACTCCTGCTCTTATTTCTTGTGTTCTTATAACTAAGGGGAAACTGGAGGAAAACATATTTTTATTTTGATGCATTGCCATTTATGGGCTCTACACATATAGCTCTATGTTCTATTTCTTCAGCTAAGTAATGTACTGGGGTAAAGTAATCCAAAATGTTGTCATTATTTTGAGCGTTGTTCATTTACTTCCTATGCACAGGCCCGTTGTCTTAGTCATTCCCTCCCTTATTATCATCCCTCTGACTGAACTGCTCATGCCATTATTTACCGCACTTCGCATTCAGCTATCCCAGCAGTGCAGTATTTCCTCTTGGCTAGTGGGTTGCATATGGTGTGACATCTGAAGTTCAGAAAATTGAAAATGATGGAAATATACAGTAGGACCGCCAGCATCTGAAAACAGAAAAGATGGGTTAATATTTTGACTGGAATACCTGAAATGTTAATCTGCCTTTTCTCTTTTCAGATGCTGTAGTTGTATTTTTCCAACATTTTCTGCTTTTGTTTGATTTCCAATTTTTTTTTCTATAACTGCCGCTCATCATTGCATTACAGTAACTTGGTTTTTATGTAGTGTCCTTCACGTAGATTAACATCTGACTACTTAAAGTGGATTAATGATTCTAGCAATACAGTGATGTGATGTCCTTCTTTCCAGAGAGTTTTATGGACTGATTCTCCTGGTATCTTCTAACCTTTTCCTTTACATAAGCTTGGAACCATTATGGTGCAGCATCCCAATTTGTGTGCTCATTAAAGAAAAAAAGAATTTGCATTCATATAGCACCTTTTATCACATCCAAGGTACTTTACAACCAATGAATTATGTTTTGAACTGCAGCCACTGTTTGTAGGGAAACACAGCAGCCAATGTGCACACAGCAAGGTCTCACAAACAGGAAATTAATATGCCCAGATAAACTGTTTTTGGTGATGGTGGTTGAAGGAGGAATGTTGGCCAGGAGAAATTCCTGTTCTTCAGCTTGTGCCATGGGATCTTTTATATCCACCTGATCAAGGAAGTGGGGCCATAGTTTTTCATCCCAACTGAAAGATGGCACCACTGCTAATTACCACTTCCTCAGTACTGCACTGAAGTGATGGCCGAGATTATGTGTTGAAGTCCATAGTGGGAACGGATCCCATGACCATCTGATCTAGAGTCGAGCATAATCCCAATTGAAATGACCTGACACAAACTGTACTTGATTTCTGAAATGGACTTTAGGCAATATTATACTTTTACTAAGGAGGTCCTTTGTATTGAGATTACTGTGTAGTATGCAGCTTATTTTCATTTTTTGTTTGTGAATGTGTGTGCTGTATATGCATACTATTCCATAGTACACTTTGTTTAAATAAACTTAATTTATCTTTCTTTTACCTCTGACTTCCATTGTTTCATCATTCATCATTTCCCTGATGGCCAGGATCAGTAAAGATAAGTTTTCAGGCAGTCTGAGCCATCCCTTTGTTTTCTAAACATACACCCCATCAGGCTATTGATTAGTAAGAAAGAACATGTCTGCTTTTTTATGCTCCTTACATTTGCTTCTTTTAATTGATAAGTGAAACATTATGACTGGTGCAGGATTGTACCTGGGTTTAACCACTATTTTTATAAAACAGTGCGAGTGTTGCATATCAGAGAAAAAAAACAATTATCAGTCCACAGGTTCTCTGAAATTGACAAATCTGTCCACATTCAAGGATTAATCCTGGAGAGGTACCAGCACTTGACATTTGATACAACTACCATTTCAAAACTCCACAGTCAATGTTCTGTTGTCGAATGTATAGATATTGGTTTAGCAGGCCGTGCTCATTACAAGTTATTGCAATTCTATTTTGTTGGTAATATTAAAATCGGGCAAGCATTTACACAAAACTAAACTTACCCAGGAGAAACGACATTTGTGTCCTGTAAAATCTTAGCTGGTTTGGCACAGGATTGGACAAGACAGTCATGAGAATGATTGAATCCAGATAAATTGTAGCAATGTTCTCTGAATCTACCAATAAGTCCAGCCAGATCTCAGTGTCAGGTTCCCAAACACTGATTGATTTTGATCAGTGAAGTACCAAATCATGCAATCTTTCAAACAAGGGCACAGATACCAAATACAGATCATGAGTGGACAGTTTACTAAGCATTATTGCTTAGATTTAACTGCTATAAAGTTTACCAAGTAATTGAAGTGGGATTTCTTAAAGATTATCACTAGGATTTTGGTAACAGCAACTTGCATTTATATAATGCTTTTAACATAAAGAAACATTCCAAGAGATATTATGAGGAGTGACTGAAAACTTGGTCAAAAGATGGATCTTGAGGTTTTAAAACAATGAGAGAGAGGTTTAAAAGTAAAATGGGGTGAGAAGCCATAGAAAAATTTCTAGGTGAGGAGGTATTGAATATAACGATTTGGGGATTGGGAGCCAATGTAGGTCAGTAAAGATGGAGATGATGATCTAACGGTACTTGCTGCAGAACAGGATATGTGTTTTTTTATTCGTTCATGGGATTTGGGTGTCGCTGGCAAGGCCAGCATTTATTGCCCATCCCTAGTTGCCCTTGAGAAGGTGGTGGTGAGCCGCCGCCTTGAACCTGTTAAGGAGGGAGTTCCTGGATTTTGACCCAGCGATGATGAAAAAACCGTGATAGACTTCCAAGTCAGGATGGTGTGGAACTTGGAGGTGGTGGTGTTCCCATGCACCTGCTGTCCTTGTCCTTCTAGGTGGTAGAGGTCGCGGGTTTGGGAGGTGCTGCCGAAGAAGCCTTGGCAAGTTACTGCAGTGTATCTTGTAGATGGTACGCAGTGCAGCCACGGTACGCCGGTGGTGGAGGGAGTGAATGTTTAAGGTGGTGGATGGGGTGCCAATCAAACGAGCTGCTTTGTCTTCGATGGTGTTGAGCTTCTTGAGTGTTGTTGGAGCTGCACTCATCCAGGCAAGTGGAGAGTATTCCATCACACTCCTGACTTGTGCCTTGTAGATGGTGGAAAGGCTTTGGGGAGTCAGGAGGTGAGACACTTGCTGCAGAATACCCAGCCTCTGACCTGTTCGTGTTGCCACAGTATTTATGTGGCTGGTCCAGTTAAGTTTCTGGTCAATGGTGACCCCCAGGTTGTTGATGGTGGGGGATTTGGCGATGGTAATGCCGTTGAATGTCAAGGGGCGGTGGTTAGACGTTCGCTTGTTGGAGATAGTCATTGCCTTGTGTGGCATGAATGTTACCTGCCCCTTATTAGCCCAAGCCTGAATGTTATCCAGGTCTTGCTGCATGCAGGCATAGACTGCTTCATTATCTGAGAAGTTGCGAATGGCACTGAACACTGTGCAGTCATCAGTGAACATCCCCACTTCTGACTTTATGATGGAGGGAAGGTCATTGATGAAGCAGCTGAAGATGGTTGGGCCTAGGACATTGCCCTAAGGAACTCTTGCAGCTGTGTCCTGGGGCTGTGATGATTGACCTCCAACAACCACAACCATCTTCCTTTGTGCTAGGTATGATTCCAGCCAGTGGAGAATTTCCCTCCCGATTCCCATTGACTTCAGTTTTACTTGGGCTCCTTGATGCCACACTCCTGTCAAATGCTGCCTTGATGTCTAGGGCAGTCACTCTCACCTCACCTCTGGAATTCAGCTCCTTTTTGTCCATGTTTGGACCAAGGCTGTAATGAGGTCTGGAGCCGAGGTTCAGATAGGTTAGAGCTTATGGAGGGTGCAGGATGGGCTGCTAGCAAGGAGAGTGTTAGAATAGGTGTGTTGGGAAGTGACAGAGGCATGTATAAGGTTATCGGTTGTGGAGGGGCTAAATGTGGGGGTGGAGATCGGCACTGTTGCAGAGGTGGAAGTAAGCAGTCTTTATGTTTTATAAGATTTGGGGCTTAAAGGTCAGCTCAGGGTTGAACAGGCCACCAAGATTATGAGTGGCTTGGTACAGCCTGAGAGTGTGGCCAAGGAGGGAGATAGAATCAGTGACGAAGTGAGTGGAGTTTGTGGCAGGGGTTGTAAAAATTGCTTTGGTCTTTATGCTGGAGGAAGTTATGGTTCATCAAAGACTTGATGTCAGACAAGCTGTTGGACAATATGGAGGCATTTGAGGAGATAAGATAAGCATATTTGGTGGATGATGCAGCCTGGATGGACCTCACTCAACATTAACATTGCTATCTGGCGTTGTTTGGATGCCTGCAATTCTGTGCTGTCTGTTTGTTCCACTGTCCAGAAAGCACATTTGAATAAACATTTCTTGCAGAGAAAGGGAAATCTTTCACCCTCCTCTTATAAAATCTGGTGCTTAGAACCAGTTAGGAATGTGGGAAAGGAGAGCCAGAGATGGCTTATAATGGAAATGCGCAAATGTCAAAATACAACATTAACTATCTGCTTTGCAAGTTCACCTTGAAAATATTTTGTACTAATTTCCAATATTTTCTAGCATCTACCCCATTTCCAATAAAAACTTTTGCAACATATGTTTATGTACCTTTTGGTAAAACATTTGAAATTCAGGGCTTTTATTTGTAACCCCTGTTCAAACTTGAAGAATTGTATAATCCATCCAGTAATTGCTGCTTGCTATGTGAACAATCATTATTTTTGAGCTCTTGGAGTAAAATGAAAGCAGCAGCTATAACCATTCAGAATACAACACCAACATATAATCCATTTTAAAGTTTGGCATTGTTTAAAGTTTCATTTTTCACACATCTGATAAGTTGTTAAAAAAATCATAGTTAAAGGTACCGTTATTGTTTCTTTCAAGAATTACCTCTGAAAAAAGTTTGAAGTTCATGTTTTACTAGGTCTTTAAATGTTTTATACAAAAAAAACCAAATTCTGGTTAATTGCACTGTCAAAATGATTTCCATGGAGGTTTTTATTCTCAGTAATTTTCTATTGAAAATGCTAGGTAGAGAAGGGATGGGACCTACAGCAAGTCATGGCTTGCTCTGTGGATGGCCTATCTTGTCGAACATAAATTCTAGAAGTTATACCATATGTGCATGTTGGGAACTGCCGCGTGCCAGTGTGAGTTGCTTCAGCGAATAGTGATTGGGCTTGGAACATGTATGAATTTTTAGGCTCGGGCTTCTTGCTCAACGACCAAAAGCATTATTGCAATCACTTCAAACACACAATGTATAGGACTTTTTAATTTTGTTGTAAATATTAAAATGTATTTCCATTGCCCGCTGAAGTCCAGGCCGCTTCCCTGGAAGCGATGCTCACTGTTATTTAAGAAGGGCAACAAATAGGACCTTTTAGTAATTATAGGCCTGTGCGTTTGATACCCATTGTAGGGAAGCTGTTGAAAAACATTGGCCCTGAATTTGTGGTCTGAGGTTTCCTGTGGGGAAATGCCTCCGATCCGCAAAAAAGATGCCTGTGTACCTGGAGGTATGGAGATTCGCGGTCCTCGGCCTCTCTGGGTACCTGCGGGTAGAGTTCCACGTACTCCAGGGGTGTAGGTGGTACGCAAGCGCCCCTGGGATCACATTGGGCGGCCCAACGAATGAAAGGAGGAGATCCCCATTCATGCTTATGGGGATTCCGAATGTACGGAAACCCCATAAGTATGAATAGGAATACCCAAAAAATACATGTACACATCAAATAAATAAAAACACAATTACATATTTAAAATTCCATTTAATTAAATATTTAAAACAATAGTTTAATTTTTTTGAAAAATAAATGTAAATATTTTAAAGGGGCTAAAAATAACCATACCTTACTGTACAGGTTTTTTAATGTTTAAATAATTTGAAAAAAATGTAACTCTTATCTGGTAAAAGCAGGCCTGCTCTTACCAGATGTAAGAATTTTCCAGGCATTCCCTGGGCAGAAGTTGGGCAAATAGCACAACTCTCCGCCCGTGGATGCCCTTTTCCCAGGGATGCGTTGACAGATTGCAAGTTCCAGGTTTTTGCGCATGCACTCCGCGCTGAAAATCCAAAACTTGCACAGCCCTTGCGGGTAGGGGTAGTGGCCCCAAATTACGGGCCATTATATTGGATTGAATTTGATTTGATTTATTACTACCTGGAGAGTCAAGTAGCTATTTGGAATTTCTAGCATGGCTTTAGGAAAAGTAGATCCTGCCTCATTAAACTGACTCAATTCTTTTGAGGAATTGACTCCTATATGGTGGAAAATTCTGTTGATGTTTTATACAATAATTTCCAATAAATGTTTGATAAGGAACCGCTATTGGAAAAGTTAAATCATGTGTGATTACAGGGCAGATATTGCCGTTCAAGATTCCAACCAGTTACTTCAAGCATATGGGTTGTTATGAATGGGGCCTTGTCACAAGTGGAGTTCCACAAAACTTCGTGTTGGAACTGTTGTATAATTTTTATTAACGATTTGGATAACAGCATTAATAGAACCATTCTTGAAGTCACTGATGACATGCAATTGTGCACCGGGGTTAGTTTAGACCAAATCAATAGGTTGCCAGTTTAGAGCAGTTAGTTGCAGTGTGGCAGATACTCCTTCATGTGGACAAATGCAAATTCATGTATTTGGGGTTGGGAAACTCCAAGCTTATTTATACCATGCCGATTACTATATCAAGAAAGAGACTTGGGGGTAATAGTTTTGATTCCCGCACATGGTGAAGGAATTCAATCTCTGGAGAAGGTGCAGAGGAGGGTCACCAGGATGATACCTAGCTTAAGGCTCTTTGGTATGAGAATTGGCTCCAAAGGTTAGGGTTATTTACTTTGGAGAAATACTGGCTTAAAGGGGATATAAATGAGGATTTAAAATGAAGGGATTAGATTCTATCCCGTTGATAGGTTATTTAAAACGGTAGAACTAGAGGGTATATCTCTAAAAACTTATAGGCAGAGAGTTGGGTTAGGTGATATGAAATTTCAACAGAGTATTACTTTCTGGAACAGACTATAGAAACATGCAGTGGGTATAGATTCAGCACAGTTTTTTAAAAAGGAACTTAAAAGTTCCCGAGAAGAGGACGTTTCTATTTGTTGACGGTAACTTGCTAGTTAGCTGTAACTAATGAGGAATTAAAGGTTTCTGTGGTGGTCTAGAGTCATGCTTGATTGTCTTCGGGAGTCAGGAAAGAATTTCCCAGAGATTTTCCTGAATTGGCTGCAGGGTTTTTCCTGTTTTCATTTTGCCTGTTCCATGAGAATCCATGGTTAGGAAGTGGGTCAGTAGTAGAAGTGGTTGCAGCATTGTTTGGATGGGGCAGGTACTTTGTATCTGATCTTTTCCTGGCCCCTTTTTCATATTTTTTGTCTGTTCAGTGGTAAATGCTCATTATGGTGAAGAAATCAAAAGGAGGGGCCCAGAAAACTTTTCGAACAATTTTGTTTTTTTTTCTTTCTCAATTTGCTTATGCTTGTTTTGTTTTCATATGTCCTTAGTAGTACCTCATTGAACTTTTTCTACCCAATGCCCTCATGGTTGATTTGTACATTTCCTATATCTTCAGTTGTGATTATGGTTTAAATTTTGTGTTCCTGCTTGCAAAAATGTTGCATACATAATGGTGTAATATCCAACATATGATGCAAGAAGTGTGATTTTGTTGTGTGATATAATAGCTTTTAAAGGTCTCCTTTGCTGCTCTTCAAAGAGGATTTGTCATTCCTCTGACACATTGGCCAGAATTTTAATCTGGAGGCAGGTTGGGAGTAGGGGGGGCTAGAAAGCGGTCGGGATAACGGGTTTCCCGTGGCCCTGTCGGATTTAACGGCAGGACCCGAGTAACATTTCAAACTTCTGTTTCCTGCCCGCAGCCAACTAAATGGAGAGGCTGGCTGGCTACGGGCGGGTAGGCCTGCGGCATTAGGCCGCAGAGAGGAGGGAGGGAGAGATCGGGGCCGGAAGAGGATCGGGTGGGGGGGTGGTCAGGGGCTGGAGGAGGATCGGGAGGGGTGGTCAGGGACTGGAGAAGCATCTGGGTGTGTGTATTGGGGTGTGTGAATCGGGGCTGGAGGAGCACCAGGGGGTCTGAACCGGACTGGAGGAGGAGGATGGGGGGTGGTGGTCAGGGGTCGGAGGAGCAGCAGGGCTGGAGAAGGAAGGCCGAAGGCGATCGGGGGACAGAGGGGGGGAAGGTCCGTGGGGGAGGTCGGGGTGATCGGAGGCCTCATGTTGGGGGGCAGGGTCTGATCACGGGGGATTAGTGAGGCAGGGACACTGGATCCAGTAGCTAAGTGGAAAGGCAGTTACCTCCTGAATCCAGCAGTCCTCTCCTTACTTTAGCTGGTGGGTTCCCCGGTGCCTAGGAAACCTGACCAGCCAGAGTTGAATTTGTGCTGTGATTATTTACACGAACACCTTTGTGGCCTTCTGTGCGTGCACGCTGCATACCGGAACCGCGCATGCGCAGTACCCAACGACACCACAGTTGCGTACTGCACCGCCATGCTTTCCTTGGCTCCATGCGGTGAAGGTCAAAGAATCCATTGGTGGCCGGGGTGGGGCGGAGGGGAAGAGAGAGGATCGAAAGTGGGTGGAAGAGTGTGGATCGAAAGAGAGGGGGGGGTGTGAAGTGGAGAGAGAGAGAGAGAGGAGATCTGGGGGGAAGAGGGAGAGGAGGCCGAGGGGGGGGTGGCAGAGAGAGGAGGTCGAGGGGGGGTGGCAGAGAGAGGAGGTCGAGGGGGGGTGGCAGAGAGAGGAGGTCGAGGGGGGGTGGCAGAGAGAGGAGGTCGAGGGGGGGTGGCAGAGAGAGGAAGTCGAGGGGGGGTGGCAGAGAGAGGAGGTCGAGGGGGGGGTGGCAGAGAGAGGAGGTCGAGGGGGGGTGGCAGAGGAGGTCGAGGGGGTGGCAGAGAGGGGGGGTCGAGGGGGGGTGGCAGAGAGGGGGGGTGGCAGAGAGGGGGGGTCGAGGGGGGGTGGCAGAGAGAGGGGGTCGAGGGGGGGTGGCAGAGAGAGGGTCGAGGGGGGGTGGCAGAGAGGGTCGATGGCAGAGAGGGGGTCGAGGGGGGGTGGTAGAGAGAGGGGGGTCGAGGGGGGGTGGCAGAGAGAGAGAGGGGGTCGAGGGGGGGTGGCAGAGAGAGAGAGGACAGTGACAGGGTAACACAAAGATTTCGACCCAACACAATCGTCGCTAAGCAAAAGGAAAAATATCTGACATATTGGGCAGAAACAACAAAAACCCAAAGCAAACTCGATTGCTACTTGGCCCTAAACAGACAATACAACATAGCTGATTACCTGACCATGGTAAAGCATAACAAACTGAGAAGAACCTTGACAAGGTACAGACTTAGCGAACATAGCCTAGCGATCGAAAAAGGCAGACCAGGCTACCAAGAGAAGACAGGATATGCTCTCACTGCAGTCAGGGAGTAGTGGAGACAGAGATGCACTTCCTCACAGCCTGTGAAAAATATCAGGGCATCAGGGAGAATTTCTACCAAAAATTCTCACAAATATGCCCTGATTTCAGAAATCTGAATGACAACCAAAAACTCCCATTCCTACTGGGAGAGGAGAGAAGCTGTGTAACACTGGCGGCACACTATGTTACAGCTTGCCATGAACAGAGGGACAACCAGTAAACTAAGAAAAGAATATATATAAACAATGCGAATGTATATTTATACACTCAGGGATATACCTGTTTATACACTGTATGAATAGAACTGCGTTTATGTGCTAAACCATAAATGTATTTTGATGCTTTGGCAACATAAGATGTAACTTATCATGCCAATAAAGCGATTTGAATTGTGAATTGGGTCGGGGGGTGGGAAGAGAGAGAGAGGAGGTCGGGGGGTGGGAAGAGAGAGAGAGGAGGTCGGGGGGTGGGGGAAAGAGAGAGGAGGTCCAGTGGGCGGTGTGTCGGGGGGGGTGGGGGAAGAGAGAGAGGATGGCGGCGGGGGGGGGGGGAAGAGAGAGAGAGAGAGGAGGTCGGGGGGGGGAAAGAGGGAGAGGAGGTCGGGGGGGGGGGAGGAAAAGAGAGAGGAGGTCGGGGGGGGGGGGAAAGAGAGGAGGTCCGGTGGGGGAAGCGAGGAGGTCCCGGGGGGGGGGCGGTGGGGGGAGGGTGGAGGTCAGGGGTGGGGAGAGAGAGAGAGTGAGGAGGTCAGGAGGAAAGAGTGAGAGGAGGGCGGGGGGGGGGTGGGGAGGAGGGCGGGGGGGGTGGAGAGGGAGGAGGTTGGGGGGTGGAGAGGGAGGAGGTCGGGGGGGCAAGGGAGAGGGAGGAGGTCGGGGGGGGGGGAAGAGAGAGGGAGGAGGTCGGGGGGGGAAGAGAGAGGGAGGAGGTCGTGGGGGGTGAGAGGGAGGAGGTCGTGGGGGGTGAGAGGGAGGAGGTCGTGGGGGGTGGAGAGGGAGGAGGTCGTGGGGGGTGGAGAGGGAGGAGGTCGGGGGGGGTGGAGAGGGAGGAGGTCGGGGGGGGGTGGAGAGGGAGGAGGTCGGGGGGGGTGGAGAGGGAGGAGGTCGGGGGGGGTGGAGAGGGAGGAGGTCGGGGGGGTGGAGAGGGAGGAGGTCGGGGGGGGTGGAGAGGGAGGAGGTCGGGGGGGGTGGAGAGGGAGGAGGTCGGGGGGGGTGGAGAGGGAGGAGGTCGGGGGGGGTGGAGAGGGAGGAGGTCGGGGGGGGTGGAGAGGGAGGAGGTCGGGGGGGTGGAGAGGGAGGAGGTCTCGGGGGGGGGGGGGTGGAGAGGGAGGAGGTCGGGGGGGGGTGGAGAGGGAGGAGGTCGGGGGGGCAAGGTAGAGGGAGGAGGTCGGGGGGGTGCAAGGGAGAGGGAGGAGGTCGGGGGGGAAGAGAGGGAGGCGGTCGGGGGGGGAAGAGAGGGAGGCGGTCGGGGGGGGAAGAGATGGAGGAGGTCGGGGGGGGGAAGAGAGAGGGAGGAGGTCGGGGGGGGAAGAGAGAGGGAGGAAGTCGGGGGGGGGGAAGAGAGGAGGTCAGTGGGGGGGAGAGAGGAGGTCGGGGGGGAAGAGAGAGAGAGGAGGTGGGGGGGAAGAGAGAAGGAGGAGCTCGAGGGGGAAGAGAGACGGATGAGGTCGGGGGGGAAAGAGCGAGAGGAGGTCGGTGGGGGGAAGAGAGGGAGGAGGTCGGGGGGGAAGAGAGAGAGAGAGAGGAGGGGGAAAGAGAGAGGGAGGAGGTCGAGGGGGAAAGAGAGGGAGGAGGTCGGGGGGGGAAGAGAGGGTGGAAGTCGGGGGGGGCGAAGAGAGAGGGAGGAAGTCGGGGGGGGGGAAGAGAGGGAGGAAGTCGAGGGGGGGGAAGAGAGGGAGGAGGTCGGGGGGGGGAAGAGAGAGGGAGGAGGTCGGGGGGGGAAGAGAGGGAGGAGGTCGGGGGGGAAGAGAGGGAGGAGGTCGGGGGGGGAAGAGAGGGAGGAGGTCGGGGGGGGGAAGAGAGAGGGAGGAGGTCGGGGGGGAAGAGAGGGAGGAGGTCGGGGGGGGAAGAGAGAGGGAGGAGGTCGGGGGGGGGAAGAGAGGGAGGAAGTCGGGGGGGGAAGAGAGAGGGAGGAGGTCGGGGGGGCAAGAGAGAGAGAGGAGGTCGGGGGGGCAAGAGAGAGAGAGGAGGTCGGGGGGGGAAGAGAGAGAGGCGGTCGGGGGGGAGAGAGAGAGGTGGTCGGTGGGGGGAGAGAGGAGGTCGGGGGGGGAGAGAGGAGGTCGGGGGGGGAGAAAGAGGAGGTCGAGGGGGGGGGAAGAGAGAGAGAGGAGGTCGGGGGGGGAAGAGAGGGAGGAGGTCGAGGGGGGGGAAGAGAGGGAGGAGGTCGAGGGGGGGAAGAGAGAGGGAGGAGGTCGGGGGGGGAAGAGAGAGGGAGGAGGTCGGGGGGGAAGAGAGGGAGGAGGTCGGGGGGGGAAGAGAGAGGGAGGAAGTCGGGGGGGGAAGAGAGAGGGAGGAGGTCGGGGGGGAAGAGAGAGAGAGGAGGTCGGGGGGCAAGAGAGAGAGAGGAGGTCGGGGGGGGAAGAGAGAGAGGCGGTCGGGGGGGAGAGAGAGAGGTGGTCGGTGGGGGGAGAGAGGAGGTCGGGGGGGGAGAGAGGAGGTCGGGGGGGGAGAAAGAGGAGGTCGAGGGGGGGGGAAGAGAGAGAGAGGAGGTCGGGGGGGGAAGAGAGGGAGGAGGTCGAGGGGGGGAAGAGAGGGAGGAGGTCGAGGGGGGGGAAGAGAGAGGGAGGAAGTCGGGGGGGAAGAGAGAGGGAGGAAGTCGGGGGGGAAGAGAGAGGGAGGGAATCGGGGGGGACGAGAGAGGGAGGAGGTCGGGGGGGGAAGAGAGAGGGAGGAAGTCGGGGGGGGGGAAGAGAGAGGGAGGAGGTCGGGGGGGAAGAGAGAGGGAGGAGGTCGGGGGGGGGAAGAGAGAGGGAGGAAGTCGGGGGGGGAAGAGAGAGGGAGGAGGTCGGGGGGGGGAAGAGAAAGAGGCGGTCGGGGGGGAGAGAGAGGAGGTCGGTGGGGGGAGAGAGAGGAGGTCGGGGGGGGGGAGAGAGAGGAGGTCGAGG